>NC_083723.1:79560367-79863398 GCF_028564815.1 Eubalaena glacialis | reverse complement strand
CTGCATAGAAAATGTTCAAGGGACATGTTTTAATAAAGGGATTAAAATGATATGAACTAACATTGATTATTTGCCTATGGATGGAAATTTCTAGATAGAAATTTCTAGAAGCAGATCTATGAAGTAGTTTAAACAGTGCCCCCACTTATAATTTTTTTAGCACTTTCTGAACACATGGTATAAGAGCAAAGATGAGTCCAGCTCTGTATTTTAACTAAGTGAAAGCCAAAATTAAGGAGGTGTCATTTCTGAAAATGAGATCTTTTTATTACCTTCTTTTTCTACTTTGGCAATGGTTGATGTGACTCTCTGCTTTATTTTCCCTAAAATGGGATGTTAAAATTAGATTATTGCTGCCAGATTTTAAAAAGTAGTTTGAAACTAATTAAAGTTGATAGTTTAAATATTAACTCCTATCCTGTGGGTGCCCTTTATATATATGTGAACACAATGTTTATTTATATACATGGGGTCATATATAACACTCCAAATATGCCCCCAAGGAGAGGACAAAATATCGAAGAGGTTCCCAAAATCTTAACCTCTTTTAACCGGAGGTTGAATGTTGCTATGTACACTTGTGTAATTAAGCCATTCCAGCACAAAATTTTTTCTCGCAGTAAGAACACTTGAACTGTATGAAGTGTTACTGCTAAATTGATTTTACAAGGTTTTGACCTATGGGCATGCTAAGATAAAAGCTGAGTCCTTTGATTTCCATCAAGTGGGATTTAAGGACCCTTATATGTAATTTAAAGTAAAAGAATATTTTCTTGGTTGGGCCACATACACACTGACTATTCTGATGGAGATATGGCTGTTGAAGTATATTTCTGAATTTTAAAACCCAAAAGTAATGAACAAATTTTATATTAAATGAATTCCCCTTTGATCTTATTATGTATTTAAATTTACAGAGAGATCTTCATTCAGGATTCATTTTTTTCAAGTTAATATTAAGTTGACTTTAAGAGCATATAAGAAATTAAAACCTTTTTCTCTTTTGTCTAAAAGTGGATTTAATGGGAATAATACCTAAATTTAAACATCTAAACTATTTTAAGAATGTTCCTAGTGGTGAAAATTGTTATGGTAGCATATTGGGAGTAAGGGAAAATGCCTCATAAATACCTAGTTTAACAACTGCAGTTTTTAATAATTGTGAAAAATAATATGACCATTAGAGGGAAACATTAAATATTCAAGAAAATGTGGACTTCTATTTGAGACATTGAAAAATTGAAGTTCAGGGTGATAAAGTACAGCTCTCAAAAGTATATAAAAATAATAATGCTATTTCATCTGATAGAATTAGAAAAATGATAATTCTAATTGATTTTTAAATAAAATATCTAAAACAAAAAAATCCATGGGATAGGAAAAAAAGAATGATTTGAATAGGAAAAGAGGAAGACAAGGGGATGAGGAGGCATGGTTAAAAGTCAGATAACTTACCTTCATTCTGGGCTCCTTCAGTTATTAGCCTTGTGGCCTTGTAGGCTAAGTCTCATTCTTCTCTATGAAATGGGAGTAATAATACCTGTTTCAGAGGGTATTGTGATGCTCAGATGAGAGTATTCAAATATAGAGTGAGTTAGCTATTAACTCTTTGTCTAGATGGAATAGAAAATGTTTTAGCATTGTATCCCTAAAATAATCTCTCCCATTGGCACATATATTGGCCTAAAATTTATATTAAAAGTTAACTGTAGATTCTTATGCCTTGATTTGGTAATGTTTAAAGTTCTAACAAATAAGATATAAAGAATGGGCAAGTTAAACACAGTTGTAGAAGAAATTGGAAGAAACCCGATATTCAAATTGCATTCTTACTGGACATCTGAATCTTTGATCAGCAGAGAGGTGTGTTGTTCGTCATGATGAAGATGATGATGACAGTTAACATGCATTGAGTTCATAAGTGCCAGGCACTGTAAACGCTACATAGGCAAGGTCTGATTTAATCCTCACTATGGCCCGGTGAGGAAGGTTCAATCATTAAACTGACAGTTGAGGAAACTTTGGTTTAGAGGGGTTAAGTAATAGCCCAGTATCCACAGTGGATGTTGGGGTCAGAGCCCTGGCTGACTCTGGAGCCCTACTCTTCATGGACATTGGCACCATGATGGATTTGGGGGTGCTTAGGGTTATATTCTTGGGGACCCAAATTTAACATGACATTTTCAGTCTGAATAGTATAATTCCACCATTGAATTTCTTGTTTCTCTTACCTGTTCTTCATTTTTTTTTAGTTATAGAAGCATAGTTTTGACAAACTGTTATTAGTATGTATGTAAGGAAGAGGTTGTAACTGCTTAAATTTATTTTGTTTTCCTAGATATCCAATACTATTACTGCTTTAGTCTCCGTATTTTTTCCCCTCTGTTGCTCACTGGAATGTAACCTGATGACACGGAGTATCCAAATGGGGACCATGGCATGGAGAGCATTTTCCTTCTTGTTGAAAATCAATGGTGGTTGACAATATGATGAGTATATGCAGTACTAATAATTTGACCAGTTTCCTACCTCAGAGATGATAATTTAAAATGACCTAGGAAAAAGGAATTAACACGGAAATCAAGTCCTTTAGTAGTTTAAGAATGAATTTACCCTTAGAATGATTATATAAACTCACATAAACACCCATCTCCACTAAAAAAAGAAATGCATGAGGCAACAAAATGCACATAGTGATTTAGTGGAATAATGATGGTTTGGCAGGTGAAAATAACAGTATTCCAGCAGAGGAGGATCAGAGGACCGCTCCCCAGAAATGGAGACAGGCCCCCTTCCTTTTGGGGGATGGTAGGGCAGGGTTTGGAAGCAGAAGGAAGAGGAGACACTGAACAAATCTGGCCAGACTTCATCACACTCACCTCTGACTTTGATCTTCACGGTAGGCAGCACTCCTATAAAATGGGAACTTAACTGAGGTTTTCTTGTGTAATTAGGAAATTGAAAAACGTGTTCCACCATGGAGCCTCCAGGTCTAAATACCTGCAACCTAGTTGTACCTTGATGGCAAGAAGCGAGCCACCAACAGCATTTATAATGAATTGCTGAATTTCTTTATAAGACACTGGAAGCCTGTTGGGAAACTAGCTCCTAACAAGAAAATGACTCCAAGTCAACAACAACAAAAAGATTTAGCAATATGGAAGAGAGATTTGTAGAAAAATGAAGAATTAGACTGTAAAAGGTGATGAAATTTTTGGAGCACCATTTCAGGTGGAGGTGCTCTTAGCTGCCATGCTCCTGTTTTACTGCCCCTTTCCCAGCAAGTTGTAGCCAAGTGGATGTTAACCCTACATAGCCATTAAGCTCTATGAAGGAGCCTGTCTTCAGACCTCTCCCCCCCCCCCCCCCAGTTTTCAAGTTTCTATCTGTCAACATTGGGCGTCTAATCTGCATGAGGGGCTCTGGATGTAGTTCAGAAGTTGGCAGGGAGATATCCACTGGGAAACGGGCTTGTCTGGGTAATTGTTGGGAAGAAATAAAGACCCTTTGTCAAACCCCTCTCCTTACCTCCTTCATTTCCATTAGGAACAAATTGGGGAGGAGAAAGAATATATGAGTATACTGATGGTGATCTTTTTTCCCTTTTAAAACTGGCATTTTTAAAAAGTTCTTCATAGGAGAACAGTCATTTGTCAAGGAAAAGAAAAGGAAACATGACAAAGACAAGATTAGCTTTTCATACTCCTCATTTCATATAAACACATGGCCTTTTCGCTCAGTAAGTTTGAAAAACCATATGTACAGTGGTTACGTTCTGAAGCTTAATGTTCTAAGTAGACAAGTCCTCAATAAAATTTTCTCTAAGAAGCAAGTGATGGTTAACTGTATGCGGAGGGTCTTCATTTTTTGTGACTTTTTCCTCAGAAAATGGGGAGATGAGTTTTTCATGCAAACTAATGGTGCATTTCTGAACCATGTTATTTTCTGAAGTAGTACTGTTCTGGTAGATATAGGTTTTCCTTAAAGAAATAAAAGCAAACGAAAGGAAAAATCCCCAAACAGCCAAGAAAAAAAATTAGGGATCACTTTGAAAACTATTCTCGTTCAGATGTGATCATATTCATTTTACCCTCTGAAATTAAATGGCATATGATTTTTCACTTCGAAAAGGGACTTTGGACCAAGTCACCCCTCCAGGTTTACTTCCTAGGATGGTTCTGGCTAGTGTGGTCTTGAAGTCAAAATGAGATCCTGACTCACTGTCAGTAACAGGATTTAGGTAGCTTTTCGAAATGATATTGGTCCTTGGATTAGCAGTTGGTACATACTTTTGTCTATTTGATCGCTAATATATAGAATATCCATATAACTTGTTGAAAAACAAAACAAAACACAAAACTCTTTAAATCAGTCATTTGATATCATAAAACTGATTGTTTATAACATTCAACTATTTTTAAAAAATGAATTAAATCAAACTGACTAGTGTGAATTATAAAGAGAAGAAAAACAAAATAGGTTAAATAAAGGAATCTGTGTTTTCTGCACATCATTCTTGTAGGAAAATTTCCCAGAGTACATTGCCCTTCTAATACTACTGTGAATAAGTTGTTAACTCTTAAAAATTCTACTTTTGAGGATATTTGTCATCATCAGAGGTAACCTTTTCTCTTGCTTCAGATGTGTTAAGTCTTTACACTTATTAATTCTTTTATGTGGTGTTTGTAGTTTGTAGAAGGAAATTGATTTTCTTGTAATGGGAAAATCATTGCTCCTATTATGACATAAAACTTTAATTTGATGTCTCCTCCACTGACCCAAGCTAATTACAACAAAAACATATTAACAAAGTGAGTAAAGTTCTTTCTTTCATGCATCAATTTTACTACTCAGTGCTGCCCCAGAAAGTCTTAAATGAAGGTGCTGCTCTGTTACCCTGGGGACTGTGTGTGTGTGTGTGTGTGTGTGTGTGTGTGTTTAGCCACTGACAGGCTGTGAAATATTGATGTTCAGGGTGAAACTTGAACTCCTCAGATCATTGGCTTCTAAGGAGCTAACAAATATTAAAGGGGGTTATCAGTAATGGTCAGAACACACAACAACTGAAAATATGGACATAGCTTCTTCTTTAATTTGGAAAGGTTGGAATGCACTCCCTCAAAATCAAACGGAAATAGTAAAATTTAAAAACTTTTATGAGTACCCAACTCAGCTGCACCTGGCTTCCCTAATTGCCTTCAACCAAGTCATTACTAGGGAGGCAAGATGTTTAGCCACCAACAGCCCTTATTAATATATAATAGGAATTTACTTGTAAAACAGTATTATTGGGATGGCATGATGTCATAAAAGCAGAGTGCTGACATTTTAGATTGTTTTATATAGGAATGTTGAATTATAATTTAGGAGTGGAATATTCCTTTGGTAATTAATCACAATTTGGTGTGGCCTCAGTGTAGGTTAGGTGAGTGGCTACATGGAATTCATGATTATAATGGACCTCCATTAAAGGCTGTGTTTGTGCAAATGCATGTCATTCTCATGAATTATCTATGGGAAAGAAAAATTTTTTCTAGTAGCTTGCAGATGTGCAAAAATGGGCCATAGCAGGTGTAAATAAATGAAATGCTTTAGCAAGGCTGTTTCCCTGATTTCTGAAAAAATGTCAAAGCCTTACAATTACTAAAATGCCTGCAAATTTTTTTCTTGGTCTCAATGATGTGAGAAATGGGGTACATTAATTTGGCTGGACCCATGAGGCTGGACCTCAAACTTAGGGTCTGTCACTATGGCTCTGTGATGAATGGGTACAGACTTTTACCTGCCTCATAAATGTAGTGTGCCTTGATTCCTGGGCCCCGTTTGCAGAGCAACAGTTAACACGATGTCAACACTTCCATTGTAAACCCTGTATTTGGAGGGGTTTATAACTTGGCCATAAAAAGTCACTCGGGATGGTACTGTGAATATGAGGTCTTAGTCTTGGGGGATGAAGATATTTAAAGGTATAGATTTAAGTGTTCCATTTACCTATTTGTAGTTTTATGAAGGCCTAAGCTGCTTCTAAAAAATTTGTCGTATATACTTTAAAGAGAAAATATTTAAATAATAAAGAGGGTTTCTTATTGCTCATTTTGTGCAGTTTTTTTTCCTTAGGAAATAATCTATACTTAGGTGTTGGATCATTTATTTTAAACCAGAAGGGAACATTTTAAATGTGGTTATGATACATATCAGAAGATGTTTTAAAAATCATTCAGTATTAATGTCTTCAGGATTTTATGCCAGTTAGCCACATCAATTCATGTTTTAGGTCAAAATCCATAAGAATTCTAGGACAAAGCTTGAAATATGCAAGGCTTGGAAAGTATAATATGAAGTGGGCCCCCGTGGGTAAGAGGACAAACATCCTTTCTGAATAAGATCATAGATTTTCTCTTGTTCTGAAGTGAGAGGCCAGCTCTTTTCCACCTCGTGAGGCATGAACCTTGCAGGATGATGCTTACCCAACATCATGGGAGTGGGGAGATGGGGTCACCCTCAGGATTTGGGGATTTCTTATGTCATGTCTGGAAAGGACTAAAGGAACTCTTACGGTTTTTGGTCTGCAGTACTTCTCTTCTAGTTTGTGAGCGCAAAGGCCAGGAAGCCAGGATTAACTCTGTTGGAATTTGTGGGGGGTTGGATGGGAGGCTGTGGTCAGAACCCAGACCTTTGAAGTGGGTATTGAAGCTGCCACAATTTACTTGACTTGTTGGATAACTTAAGAGTTTTAATTTAAAAAGTCATCTCACAGTGCTTTGTAATTGGTTCCAAAGCCACTAGTTAGTCTGACCAAAAGGGTTTTGTGTTTGTGTTTCTGGAGTTTTTTTTGTTTTGTTTTTGTTTTTTACAGTTTTTGCCTTTTGAAGGGATGGGGAGGCTTAGCTGTGCTGTAAAATCAGTAAAGCAAGATTCTGTTAAATCCACAATGGTGGGCAAGTTTTAAGTTTTCTTCCTCCTTTTCTCCCATCTCTTCATCCTCCTTCGCTCCCTCCCTTTCTCCAGCCATCTCTCCCTACTTTGCTTGCATTGAAAAATAGGATATTCCCTTAAAGGCAGCAGTAACAAACCATTAAAAGGAAAAAAAAGTAGGGGAGCTCTTCCAGAATCTTCAGCAGGCAGGAAGGGTTGCAGTATGATGGTTACAAGACTGGCATATATTTCAGTACTCTTTGTACTGAAATGTTTATCAAAATACACTCACAATTGTTCTCTGCCCTCCTTCAACCATCCTGGGAAAGAACAAACTATTTTCTTTATACTTTTACACTTGTTACCATAAAATGTAAATTGTAGAAGCCGTACCTATAATTCTTAGGTTGACAGGCATTAGACTGACCAGTTTGCTTGAGTAATAATGCAGGGCCCTGAATGAAGGTGCTGGGCCAGTGAGCAAGGCTTATTTCTTTGAATAACTGCTCACATAAAGAACTTCAGGAACATCCCGGATGGCCTAAAGTTTAAGGTAGCAATAGCGTTAATTAGTACTGCAATAAACAACTTTGTAGCACTGAATTTTGAAAAATGAAAAATAATACAAAGTACATTGGTACTTTATGTCCTATGTATTTTAATCCTGGCAACAAGCCTGTGAAGTTGGTTTATTCTGCCCCCGCAGCTTTGGATACTGAGCTTTAGAAAGCTTCCTTACATGTTCTAAGATCACAGAGCTTGTGAGCTGTGGAACTGGATGGGAACCCAGGCCTGTCTTTTTCTAAAACCCATGGTGTTCCCACTTTGTATTAACAACTCAGAGCTCGAGTACTCATGAGTAAAGTAGTAATAATTATTCATTAATTCATCAGTAAACACTTATTGAGCACCTATCATGTGATATGCCTTGTGCTAGGTTCCAGGGGCACAATTTGAACAAAACAGCCTTTAAGAATTTATAGCCTTCAACAATTTACAAACAAATGGGGGGGGTACTAGAAAGTAAACAGGAAATTGTAGACTAGACATAAGGGTTAACCTGAGGGACATGAAGAGACCCAAAGGGAGCACCTGGACAGGTTACCAGATCTAGATTTAAGGGTTCAGGCAAAACTCCCCAGAAGCTGAAAAGCTGAAGGAGGGAATGGCCTCAGGTGGAAGGGATCGTTGCGGGTAGGGTGAGGCAAACGGGTAAGGGAAAGCGTTTTTTTTTTTGTTTTTTGTTTTTTAATTTATTTATTTATTTTTGGCTGTGTTGGGCCTTCGTTTCTGTGCGAGGGCTTTCTCTAGTTGTGGCAAGCGGGGGCCACTCTTCATCGCGATGCGCGGGCCTCTCACTATCGTGGCCTCTCTCGTTGCGGAGCACAGGCTCCAGACGCGCAGGCTCAGTAATTGTGGCTCACGGGCCTAGTTGCTGCGCGGCATGTGGGATCTTCCCAGACCAGGGCTCGAACCCGTGTCCCCTGCATTGGCAGGCAGATTTTCAACCACTGCGCCACCAGGGAAGCCCGGGAAAGCGTTTTAACCGGGGAGTACAGCAGATGCAAAGTAGGGGAGAAAAGTATTTAAGTCGGGAGAGTCTGGAGCCCTGGGCAATGGTCAGGACTGGGGGCCTTTGAGCAGAGTTTAAGGAGTTTTGATTTTCTTCAGGGCCATGGAAGGCATTGGAGGGTTTTGAGCTGGGATGAGGTGATCACGTTAGCGTTTAAGAAGCTGGCCCTGGCTGCCTTGTGGAGCAGGGAGTAGATTTGGGGGCACCGGAGCCAAAGTTCCAGGCATAGTTGCCATGTCTGGGAGCCAGAATGGATGCTGGGGATCCCCTGTGATTTGGGAGAGGTGAGGGGTAAGGCCTCAGGGAGGGGTCTTGATGGGCAGCTGGGTGAACAGAGGTGCCTTTCACCCAGGAGAGGCTCAGAGGACGGTGACCAGGTGCAGAGGAAGGAGCCAAGTGATGCTTCTGATCTTGAACATGCTGGAACCTGGGGAGTCACCAAGTGTACACATCTGATGGGCAAGTGAAGCCAGAGAAGGAGATTTGAGAGCCATTACTGTACAGATATTAACTAAGGCCATGGGGGAGGAAGGAACATGTGGAGTGAGAAGAGCACACAGGAAGATGTTCTAGGACAAGGACACTCCAAAGTTAGACAAAGGGAGCCTGCATAAGAGCAAAAGGAACGGCCAGAAGTGGGAGAGCAGTGATGCTATGGCCTGAATGCTTATGTCCCCCTAAATTCATATGTTGAAATCTTAACCCCCAAGAGGATGGTATTATTTAGGGGGTGATTAGGTCACCAGGTTGGGGCCCTCATGAGTAAGATTAGTGCCCTTATAAAAGGGGGCCCACAGAGCTCCCTTGCCCCTTCCACATGTGAGGGCCATCTGTGAACCAGGAAGTGGGTTCTCACCAGACACCAAATCTGCTGACACCTTGATCTTAGACTTCCCAGCTTGAAGAATGATGAGAAACAAATTTCTGTTGTTCATAAGTCAAGTCACCCAGTTTGTGGTGTTTTGTTGGAGCAGCCTGAATGGGCTAAGACAAATGAAGCCAAGAAGACGGTTTCCATGAGGGAGGCTGGCCGGTGCAGTTGGGGACTGCAGAGGAGCGTGACATCTGTCTCCCTCCCACGGGGAGACACATGCCCTTGGTCTCCAAGGAGGTGATCCTCTGGCACGATTTTTTTCTGAAAAATCCCATCAAATCTCTCACTTCCTTTTGTCAGAGGACACCTGTCTAAGGAAAGTTTTATACTTTCTCATAATGATCAAACATACTCTATTCTAAACTAGCATAGGGACTTTTCAATAATAAGCACATTTGCTATCTCAAAACGTACCATTTTTAGGTTGAAAGTAACTTTTGAGATCAATTTATCTAGCCCCTTAATATTACCTTGTCATTGATTTCTTTAATAAACACTTATTAAACTACCATCAGTCAGATGTGTAGATTAATAGAGCTTTACTTTATTCATCTTATCAAGAGAGTATGAGTGCAGAGTTTTGTTAGAGAATGTCATAATATGTGAATATATAAAAAATAGAAGTTCAGTCTGTTAAATTTTTTTTTCCTATTTGGGAAGATGGAAACACAAAAAATAAAGGCATATGAGTCATTCTTCATGAGGTTTTGAGCACCTCACACTTGTTGGCCTTTACATTTCACTAAGTTCCTGCTTATCATTGTTGCCTCAGCTCTTGTCCCACATTCCTCTGTAGGTAGCATCAGACTCTGGGCCAAGGCCCAGGGGTAGAAGCAGAGGCTGCTGCAAGTGCTCCAGGCCCGGCTCGTTCACCCAGGAGCATGGATGCTGCCTTCTGTCAGACCCAGGTCCCTTTTAAGTCCCTGAGACCAACCACTTTAAGCCAGAGGGAATGGGTAGAACAAGCTAGTGGATGTGGCAGTTACTTGCCTTATTGGCACTGATTATGACCAAACCTTGCGAACTGATACCTGGAGGCTCTTGACTCTTCCCCCCATGCTCATCCTCTGTGGATATAGACCCCTCCCGCACTCCTCCCGAGACCTTTCTCCAAGTTGGAGCTGAACAGGCTTGCTCTGTCTTCCAAGGTGCCATTTGTCTGCATGTGTTTTCTCTCATCGTAATGTTATTATCATAAGGGGGGGAGCGCTCTGTTCCAGGCCTACTGAGGAGTGGGAACACGCAGCTTAGTCAGTCCCCAAAACCTTAACATGACTTGGTCACATTCCAACTGTGTTCTCTGCTGCCCTGAGGGCAAAGGAATGCAAAGCATGCTCTAGCTTCGCCAGCCGCTTCTCCCCGTGCTGTTTTCCACTGGGTTTTCTTGCCCTTCCCCCAGATTTACCAACTTACTCAGTTTCTTCTAAGGAACCTTGATAACCCCCCCTCATTAATAGATCACTTGTCTGATCCATGGTGCTCACTGTAGTTTGTAAACTGATGTAGTCAATAAAAGTTTTTAACAGCACACTGGGTATCGTGATGAGGTTATAAGGAGCAAAGAAAGCATTTAAAACAGAGCCAGCTGCATAGTGAGTATAATTAAATATTTCTTAATTAAACATTTGAGAGAGGAGCCAAGTTCTTGAGTGCTTACTCAGTCCACCAACAAGCCTTTGTTGATTTGCTTGTGAACTGTTGTTGGTATTATTTTAATATTTGCTAACCCAGGGATAAACTGTCAAGTTTTTTTTTTTGAGACTTACTACTTCCATGATTTCTCATAATGATAATATCAATATTTTATTTTGTTCCCCTTAGTTTTTCAGTAGTTTTCAGTATTTCTCATTGCTGTATACCAGTGTCACAGAGAAATGGGGATGAAGTTGTATTTTGAGCGGTGAGTTGAGACATGATAAGATTGGAAGCAGGAGGCTGCTGGGTGTGACGGTGTGTGCTCTGATGGGATTCAGCCCCAGTTAGGTCTTTTCAATTATCTGCATCTTAGATTTCTTAACTGTAAAGAAAGGAAGTGGAACAACATGATATCTCAGGTCCCTAGCAGTTCTAAAGGTCTGTTGTCCTAGTTCTACAGGCAGATCTGTCGATGGCTTTTTGTTCCTACAATTCGTCAATAATTCCATTGGCTTGAATAATCTATGTGCAGAGTAGGATGGAGGGCAAGACTTCCCACCATTCCTCAGCTGATCTCCTGAGACAAGTTCTCTTTTCGTCTAGTACTTTATTTTACACTTCCCAAAAAATTTTTTATCCTTTTCTAGTGGTGCAGAAAAATGAGTAGGAGTATAGTGTCTGGAGTCACTGTTCAAAAATTTAGGATTCTTTCCTTAAACTTCCTTTCTGTTCTGTGTCACTGAAATTCAGGTTCTGCTGTGTCATCAAGATAAAAAAAAAAAATAACCCAAGTAGATCCTTTTCATTGTATATTCCATGTCAAGTGTCCCTCTCTCCACTAGCCTAACAATCAAGGGTTAGTTGCATAAAAATAATCTGGTAGTAATAGAATCTGCAATTCACAAAATAACTTGGCCTTTTGAGTAGCATTGCAGCCTGCTCACCACAAGAGGGCAGCACAGGTGATTGAATGAAGGAAGTGGCTTCTACAGAAATGTTTGTCGTTTGTAGTGCTTGTTTCCAATTTACAAGGTGTTTTCATATGCATGTGTGATGGACTCAGCGGTTCTCTGTTATAGGTAAAACAGGCATAATTATTACCATTTTTTAGATGGAGAAGCTAAAAAGGCTTAAAGATGACTTGCATACAGTTGCACAGCTATTCAATGCCATCCAGTGCTTGGATCCAGCCAGGTCTTCTTACCCGAATCTAGGTCTCTTTCTACCGCATCACCCTGCCCATAAATGGTGCATTATCATCATACCAGTGGCCTCCTAAAGCAGAGCTGGGACGGTGTACAAAAGCTAGAAAACCATCTGTTCTATACCAACGGTTCTCAAATTTTTTCATGCGATATGGCATCTTGTGAAAGTGTTCCAGACCCCTCCGTGTCCTTCTGTTCCAGAAAGGTGGGAAAGGCTGGGGATGTTTGCCTCATAAGTACCACCATGAACAGCCGTCACTGCAGTCTGTTATTTTGATCTATCTTATATAGTGGGTCTTATATATATAGGAGGAGGGGAGGATAATGAGAGAGGTTGAAGTGAAGGAGAAACCGGACCTGGATGTACAGAATCCAAATGACTACTTCAGTTCCATGGTGAACTTGGAAATTCCCTGTGGACTCCCAGAGCTCCACCCTTTTAAGTAGTTTCAAAGGAGACTGCAGAACACAGTAAAGGCACAAGCAAGGCTGACTCAGAACTGGACCAAAAACCCTACTATTGAACACCCAGATCGAGTTCCCAAATTCCAAGACCTAGCACTAGAGGGCCTGCCAGCTGTCACACAAGTGGTCACTTTACTGGGTGACTTACATACAGAATTTATTCTAAAGGGATTTTGCCACGCTTTTTTTTTGTTTTTTTCTTAGTTAGGGTGAGTCTATCAGGTAATTAATTCTAAGTGCTTTTATTCATCTGTTAGAAAAAACAGAATAAAAGGCTAAAGTAGCAGCCTGTGGTTATACCAGTTGCCCAATGATTCATGAATTCAGATTGAAAACCGGAGTAGGTACAATCAATATGTGAAAAATAGGTGCTGCCTAATTGCCTTTTTAAATCAGTAAAATAATTAAAGCCCTTATGGTCTGGCCAATTTATGTTTGCACATCTGTATGGTCGGTTTAATAAGGAAAATGCTTGGGAAAGATAAAATTACAATACCGAAAGCAACTAATAGTTGAAAAAAATTTCCAAGTGCAGTTGATTAATTAGCCTCCTCTTTTTCTCTTAAGAGACTAAACATTTAGTAAATCCGTATAGCTCCAGTTTAGTCAGCATTCCCATTGTAAAGTGCCTGTGTGATAATTTTTCATTCATCGTTTTCTTAGATTCCAACGTGAGTGTCATTGTTGTGTTTAGTAAAAGAATACAAATATTTATTTTAAACGTTTCTTTAAACAGATTCTTGGTGGAGGGTAGAGCTCACTAATGCTCTGCAGCTGGGTTTTGGGCTTTAAAATTGGTTGTTGTCTGCATACTAAGTCCTCTGCAAATACTCAGCCACAGAGAGCAAAATCCCACTTGACAAGAAGTTTCTAGATGTAGATTTATGCAGTGGGTTGTAATGTTTACTTTGGACCTGCTATGATCTACCTGGGAAATTTTTCCTATTATACATTTATTAAAAAGCTCTAAATACATATTTGCCCAGTGTTTTCTCATGAAAACATCTGTGTAAGGCATCTTTAACTTACTCATTTCCAAAAGAGAACTTTTAAAAGTCAGAAAGACAGCAATGGTGTAAGCAAACCAGAAAAAAGGTATGGACATAGTCCATTTAAAACTAACACTCCGAATTCTGGCTGAATTTTCTGTTATCCTAAGTAGCGTTCAGTATCTGCCTCTCATTCTGTTGTCCTGAAATTAAACATTTGATCTGTCCTTTTAGCGAAGCCTGTCAGGGGAGGAGTTGGGTACTGGCTTTTTTATCCTCCTTTTTCTTTCTGTTTAGCCTGCACTGAACCTTTGGCCTTACCCCAAGTGTATGGGTGGTATATGGTTTTAAATTGATATATTAATGTTGAATTTTTATTGTCACAGTTTCTGTTCGTGCTCCTTTCAAACCTTTCATTTATTTGTTTCTGAACCTTGGATATCTCGTAAAAATGTCACCATTGTGGTTGAACATTAAGCACCTTCCCATTTTGCCCTGGGCCGTTGAAATAAATTTGGACCAGGTGCTCTGCTCATAATGGAGCCCCTTGAAGTGCCCTGATAATGAGCCGGGAGCGGAAGCTGTCAGCCTTCAGCTGGCTTGAAGAATGCAATTAGAGCAGTTTTAATACTGCGGAGGGACCCCATCCAATCAAGGCCATTTTAGTGAAACCAAGTCTAGAATCCTAAACATGTACTTCTAAGCATGTGAGCTTTGTCTCTGCCCTGAGAATGGGGAGAAGGCATGCCTCCACAATGGATACATTTTGAGTCAAAGTGAAAAAATGCTCCAAATGCCAATGGAAGTTCTCTTTCCTTCTCATCTCTCTTGTTATGTTATTTTGACCTTATTTATGATATGATGTCACTGTGATCAAGATAGCTAGTGTCAGATTGTTTCAAATCAATCAAGTACTTAGCAAGACCACTTAGCTCAACTTTTTTTTTTACTAGCAAAAAAAAAAAAATGGATTCACCGAAATATCCATTAATATGGGGAATGCTTAAATAAAGTATATTCACTCTAGGAAACCGTTAAAAAGGGTAATTTTTTACTCTATATTGTTGAGTAAAGCAAGTCTGCAGAACAGTTATGTACAGTATGAACCTGTTTTGGCGGGGTGGGAGGAACCACCCAACTACAATATACACTTATAAGTGCATGGAAGAGGTTTGGAATAACACACATGAAATCGTTAAAGGTAAAAAATAAGGGAAAGTGGGGATGGGAGTAGGTTTTACCTTCTCTATACATATATGTATTTTTAATTTTCTCATTTATTTAACTAATAATTTTTTATATTCTTGGAGCAGGTCAGCTCACTATCAAGCCAATGGCTTATTATAAGTAAATTAACGGCTTCTGTGGAGCAGGAGAAGTAGAGAGGAAGTCTCGCTTTTGTTACTACCGGAGATGCTGGGGTATAGTAATGAGAGAAGTTTTCTGCCAAGTGAGAGCTTTCCCTTTGTCATTTCAGATAATCCTTCCAACAGCCTGACTCCACAGATACTCACTGATACCTGGGGACACACAGGTGCGGAGAGATTCAGTGATTTGCCAGGTCACAGGTTCGAAGTGAGGTGTCAGGATTTAAACCCAGATCCGCTTGGCTCCAAAGACTATGCCCTTAACCCCCTCTCTCCACCCTGCTTGGTGTCTGAGTAGATTTCTTTAAAAGCAGATTTTATTTTCAGGCTCATGTTATCCTTTCATCCTGGATTTCTTTCCAGAAAATGAGGACATAAATCAGGAGTAGTTGTTATTACTGTTAATGACATTTCTTATGAACAATTCGACCAGGCCTCAGAAAGTCTCATTTTGGGCCCGTGGGATTCACAGTAGATCCTCCAGTGAGTGGGGTAGGCTTTGTCCCAAAACGAGGCTGTGTATAGTAATGTCAATTCAATTTCAATTGAAAAATAAATAATTTCACACAGTGGGGAGGGTGGGGGATGTTCTCATTAGTAAGAAATGTTACGCAAAATGTAAAGATCACAATAATTATGAAAGTATTCTTTTATAAACTCCAGATTACTGAATAGTAGCTTACTCAGCTTTCTTCTACCATATTTATTATTTAATAAGCCATGTATCTTTTTTATTCCATAAAAATATGAAGCTTATCCCATAGACTGGAAATCTCTCTGTGTGTAGATACATACACATATATGTATTTCTATTTTTTAAGCCCTACAAATTTCTTTGTTTCTCAGATATTCTTTACCTTGGATTTCTGCTTCATATGGGATATTCCTTTCCTGTTGGCCTTTTAAGGTGTTGTGCATAATATTAAAATCCCATTTCAGGTTTCAGCTCTACTCCACAACTCAAACTTTGGAATCATTCCTATAAAAGAAACAATTACTCAGAGACAGAAAGTAGACTGGGGGTTGCCAGGGGCTGGGCAGGGGTGGGGGGCATGGTGGGATGGAGGGGTGAGGAGGTGGAAGGGAGTTATTGTTTAATGGCTGTAGAGTTTTGGTTTACAAGATGAAAAGAGTTCTGGAGACGGATGGTGGTGATGGTTGCACAACGTTGTCAGTATATTTAATATCACTGAACTGTACACTTATAATGGTTAATATGGTAAATTTTGTTATGTGTATTTTACCACAATTTAAAAATTGGAGAAAAGTTTACTGTATTTAGCCACAAGCGTACCTCATTCAGTGACCTGAATGAATGTTTAATGGTCCTTCTTCTGACATTATGACACTGACTTGTTAACTTATCTGGGGCAAAGTAATGTATTGGGGCCAAATAATTTCAACATCCTCTCCTAGACCCTGAAAAAACAGCACTGCATAGGTAAATGTGAGGCGCTTTGAAATTTTGCAGTGACTCCTTTATAATGCTGTTACTTAGCTGTATCTTTATAAAGCATAAGAAAGTGATAGAATAAATTGGACAGGGAAAGCCTCACCTCTGATTTTTTAACTAAAGAAAACTATTCTTTTTCAGCATCTGTTTCAACTTAAATGATTGTGTTTATGTGGCATTTGGGTTCCTTTTTCATATATGATTTCTTTCCAGTTATGATTATTTTATTTTATTATATTTTACTTCTTATCAACCCATTTGACCACATAGTCATGAGGTTTTCTTTGAACCTGCTCTCCCTCTGCAGCAAAGAATTCACAAATCCAGGGGCTTCGGGCATGGAAGGTTAGTTACTTTGAAACCGACCACAAAAGAGTGGTTATCCCTCCTGAGGTGGCAGCCAGCATCCCCCAGGCAGGGAGAAGGATGCAGACGCAAAGTCAGGGACATAAACAGGTAGCTTCAACGTGACGAGGGGTGAGGACTCGGTATTCCTCAAAGGGGAGTACACCTTGGTGGTTTTAAGTGCACCTGGTAAAATTATGGGTGGTGGAGGGGAGACCATTTTAGGCCAAACCATTAAGAGAAAAACTGCTTTGGTTTAAAAATGAAAAGTACAGCAAGATGCAAAGATTCAGGCTCAAAGAGTCCGGTGTGGAGAACGTGGTCATGACTTGATTTGCAAACTGTGAGCATTCCTGTGTTGGGGGGTGGTGGGCAGCCTAAAGTCACCACCCCGGGGGGCAGGTCTGAGGACTGATCCTGCAACGGGGCAGTGCAACGGCAGATGTGAAATAGCCCTTCTGAGAGCAGCCTTGGTTGGGGTGGGTGGGAAGTTGGAGAGCGGGTCTCCAGCCAGGCTCTGGCAGTGCGAGCTCTGCGTGTGTAACTTTCTAGGCACTGGTTGCTCGTTTAAAAACTTAGGAGATTCAAATGGATGAAATCTAGAAAACAGTAGTCTTGTATTTCATGTGAAAGAAAGATTGTGGGTCACATTTTCCTCCCTGCACACACCTACAGATAGTGCTAACTATAAAAGTCATATAGCCCCGGTAGAGGGCAGAGCTAGTTTCTTCCTCCGCCACCGTGGTTGGGAAGGAGAGGGGAACAAGGTGAGAGAGGTTGTCTTTCTGTTTTTTTCCTAAATATAATTCTTTTCTGCCATTCACACAATGTAATCTCAATATGTACCCAGAGAAAAGTCTGGAAGGTATGTACATGTGTATAAACTAGTTTTTTAAAATTAAAATCGTGTTACATGCACATGATAAAAAATTTAAATGATAAGTTCATCCTCCCCTGATGCTCTAACCCCACCCCAACTTTTTGAACCAGCCACTATTAAGTGTTTATAGCTTTACTTCTAAAATGTTAGTTCTAGGTTTTTTGAGGGGTGGAAGGGAGCCGAATTATGGGTGATTTATATATATTTTCTTTTTTCTTTTCTAATTTCTGCAATTATTTCTAGGCTTTTTTTTTTTTTTTTTAAGTTTTATACAAGAATTTGTATGTCTGGGGATATTTCTTTCAAAGGTGAAGCAATGCCAATTTACATTAAAGACCTGACTGGAGGAGTTGTTTTTTTGCTATTTAAGCGTGGAGTTGTATGTAGTCATATCTGTAAGTAAATATGGTAACCATTATTTTAAATGAACTTTATTCTTCAGCTTGAACAGATTAAATTCTATAGTGCACGCACACCACTTCTTTAATTGCATTAATTATTTATTACATACTACCATGCATACAGTTCAGTTGGTCTGGGGGAAGTTGATTATAGCAGTTTGTTTCAAGTCAGTTTTACACCCTGGGCTGACGACATTATCACACTTTCTCACTGAAATGAAAGAGCTGGCCTAGTGCTCCAGGGCAGTTATAACAGATGCAGGGTTAAGGTGCAAACTGTGTTTGAAGTATATCCATCCTATTTGTAGTGGAATCCAGTTTATACAAGCAGTCTGTATTTCCTTCATGCATCTTCTTGGAAGTTCTTCATTTTGGCATATTTTAGAATGGAAGACATGCTTAATGCAAATATTGAGTTTTCTCATAGATTTCAGTTGGTTATGTTAAACCTACAGGATCACTAGTTTCTTCTTTAGCATTTTCCATCTTCTGATAAGAAAAAAAAAGTCAAAATCAGCTCCTTTTCATTAGTAGTAGTTTTGTTCCATAGTTTTGGAATAAGAAAGACCAGGAAGATATTAAGTATGGGATCCCCCAGGACACTGTGCCATGTAAGCATCTGGACCGGCCACTCTCTTTCTGAACCCGGGCAGTCAGAATGCAAATCAAAAGCAGCTTCCTCTGCAAATCTGCGCTTTTTCTGGTCACAGATGTGCCCTTCCATGTTGCCTGCTTTTGTAAACCAAGCATATTTTTGTCATCACCTCCAAACCCTTTAATCAGCTGTAAGTGCTGTCACTGGGTGGAAGGTCCATCTGTGGGTCTGTATGTGGGTGGCAAATGGTAAGTGGAAGGTTCAGCAGAAATACTGGCAGGTTAGGAGTTGGGTTAAAAATACTTTTACAGAAAGTAGTAACACTTGTGTATTAATATATTTATTGAAAAATCAAAACCTTTCCAAATGGCCTCATGAGAAAGAAAAGAAGTGAAAGTTTCATCGTAAACATTTGTTTGGGAGGAGGATTAAAGATGTTGTTGAGGACAGTCGAGGCAGGATTTTTCAGAAGAATCTGAATTTAGCAATTAAGTTGTAACACCTTCCTGATGTCGTGATTGACGGAGGTGTCTCAGCTAAAGGTATTACATCTTCATGCCAGTGGATAAAAGCTGCAAAGAAATATGCTGTGATCTGAACTCTTCTCTGAACATTTTGGGGGGCTTTCCTGGACCCTATAAAACCCACAGGGTCTCTTTTGGTGCCAGACCTTTCCCGTGCGCCACCTCCAGGCTGCATCTAGTGTGGAGCCTTTTGTATCACATCGCATTACCTGCTGACATTTCGGATGCTTCCCTACATACGGGGAGGCTGGCTTTTCATATGGTGGGAAAACCAACCCCATTCCCTATTAGGCAGCTGCATTCACCCTGGAGGAATACTCTGTTTATCTTGCTTTTACCTGGCAACCAGTTCTAGTTAAGATGCCTGCTGGTCATGGCCCTATTCCCACAAAGGTATTTGTAGCTTTAATTCCAGTCAATCAGATTTATTGAGTGTCTGCTCTGTGTGTGCAGTATGCTAAATGCTGGGCAAAGATGAATAAAAACAAGTCTGTGCCCTCCAGGAGCTCACGTTTTAACAGGGGATTTTAGATGACCTTCATGCTTCAGGACGTAGTAAGAAATAAGTCTTGTACTTGTTAAATTTTAGGCTTTGTTGATGAATGTTATGGAGGGAATTTGGTACCTTCCTGCTGCCTTCACACTCTGCTTCTGGACCTCCATGCTGTTCAAATGCCAGAGACTCCTTTTAGCATGTAGGGGGAAAAAATGGGTTAGGGGAAAGAAAAGAATTTGTTCTAAAGGATCAGAGGGGCTGTATGACTTGGGGCCCTTTCTTCTGACCACTGACAGGCCACTGACAGCCTGCCTGGGGGCTGAACATTGGGCAGAATCACATAGCACTACAGCCACTGGATGGTGGAAAATTTTGTAAAAACATCTGTTCTATTTGGATGGTCCAGAGATTTTCAAAAACATTCGCTTAGCCAAAGCTCATATTTCATAAAACCTTTGCAAATATCTCCAGTTTTTCTTCTTCTTTTCCAAGTGGGCATGGAAGCAAAGGAGAGGAAAAATGTTGCCACGTGTATGTTTTCAACTTCTGATTTCCAAGGGTTTGGCTTTTTCAGGCATGAAAACCCATCAGGTGACTCTGCTGAGGGTCTGCGGTGCCTCTAGACTGTTCTCTCTCTTCAGGATGGATACACGAAGTCTTTAATAACGAAAAATCCCCCTAAATGCAATGTGGAGGGATTACAATAATGATATCAAGCTGTAGTTTTAATTGCTGGAAAATAAACGAAGGAAAGGGTTCACAGCTGTTGGAGGTTGAGGAGAAGTCAAGGACAGAGCAGCAGAAAAGCTCCCCTTTCCCGGATGGCTGCCAGGACTCTGCTCTCCACCTCTTCCCCAAAGTGCACTTCCCCGCGCGCAAGGAGGGAGAGGCATCAGGGGAAGGTGGTGCAGGGGCGCCCAGAGGTGAGCAGCCTGGGTTCTGGCTTTATTCTGGGCCTGCAGGCCTCAAGAGTAGGTGTGCTGACACGCTGGCCCGGCGGGGCTTCTTTGGGGATGGGGTGAGGTCGTGAGCAAACCCCTCCACTCTCAGCACTTGGAGTGCTGTGAGCCGAGCATCCTGCCGCACCCCAGCACCTCCGAGAGGAAGAGGTGCCTGAATCTAGCTCTGCGGGCCTCTGCACATTAGTGAACCAGCTGGGTTGAAAATAAGTTCGTTTCCCCCTTGTTTGTATAGCTATGTATGAAAGATGAAAACAATGACTAGGAAAAGACCCCGGGGATTTAAGTTAGAACTTAATCGTAAGAGCTTTGGTTCTCCTGATGGGTTTGAGTTTAGACGTGATCCAGATGCCCTGGATCTTGGCCCCCTCCCTGGTGGCATCATCAAAGGCTGTTGGGTCGTCTGCAAGGTGGGCAGAACTGTTCAGTCTCCATAAGCCCCAAGTCTGATAGGAGACACAGTTTTATTTCCTCCGTGATTCCAACTTGGGCGTGGTGAGAAGCTTTGCGGGTATTTTGAATGTGACACAGACCCAGGAAACCAGGCCTCTCCTCCAGCACATCTCACTTGAGGTGCCTGGCTTGCTCAACGACTCAGCTCGCCTTGCCTTTGTTCCTTCACACTAGTTAGCAGGCAGGGAACGAGATACCTGGGGAGGCTGAGACACGTGTCCCTAAGGCCATCTTTGGTGAAGTGGAAAGTGTAGGATCTGCCATTTTTCATGTCACCTTAAAACAAGGAAGAATCCATGGGACACAAATATCTCATTTATGTCCGCTACTTAGATCTCTAGATTAAAAAGAAACACAGTCATGAAGCATGAGTCTCCTTGTGAAAACAACTGAGTCGTGAGAAATTTCAGTTTTCACTAAAACTGGAAAGATTAAGCAGTGATATAAAGACGGAAGGGCACTGAGCCAGGAGTGCAAATACCTGGGTGCTGTTCCCTGCTCTGCCACGAACTGTGACCCTAGTTAAGTCACTGGGGCTCCACTCCCCTTCTGTCTGTCTTGTATAATAGGCAGGTGGATGATGTGTAAGACCCCCCCTGCTCTGAGAATCTGTGAACTGAGGACAGTTCAGAGAACCTGATTTCTGGAGCCCTTGGGAACATCTTAGAAGTGGAGTGAATCCCATGGGACTTTCCCAGTGGAGGCCTTGATCACATTTTGTATGACATTCATTCAGTGCAGCTGCCATGATGCCAGGCAGCGTTTTGAAATACCATAACCAGGGATGACTCAGTTAAGGGGCTGGGCCATCTGTCTTTGCTATCAGAGCCAGCTTTTCTGCAATTCCAAGGGGAAATAATGGGCAATCGTTAATACCCCAAAATACTTAGTACAGTTTTAAACAAAGTTGTCAACAGATTGTTTATCAATGACTCATGTTTTCTTTTTCTCTCCTCTTCCTTTTTGTTTTTTTTAAATGACATTTCCAAGGTTATTTTTCTATTCTATGTTGTGTGTTTGGAGAGGTATCTTGAAACCTGAAATTTAACCTCTATGTTTTCTATATTTATCTGGCTCATGAGATTTTCCTGTGGCCCTGGTTAAAATTTTAATTTTTCAGTAGAGTCAAATCTCATTAATGGCATTGCAACAGTTGGGCACAGAGATCATTGGCAAGGTCTGTGGGGAAGTTTGACTTTATGCAGTTTAGGGATGATTTTATTAATTAGATGAGTAGTGTAATTAATATGACAAGGGGAATGTTTAACTTAAAGGAACCAATTCATTTTGCAGACGTCAGGAACTTCTAGGTGTTCACTGATCAACTGCATGCTGATTAGAGATCCTTCTTGTATTTTAATGGAAAAACATCTCATATTGTTCATCTCCTAGCCCAGTCTCTGGTACACTTGAATGTAACACAAATAGTTTGTCTTAAAACAAACAAACAAACAAAAAAAAACAACTCAGGAGAAGCAGAGTGAGCCAGGGGAGAGACTGAGGCCAAAGCATTGACCAGCAGGTGACTGTAAGTCTCTTAACTCGTCTGTAAAGCTTGGAGATTGGATAGAGCATCTGCGGAAGGCCCCCTTCCAACCTTTTCTAACACTGAGATTTTACTAATTAAAGCTGATTCCCATACTTGGTTCCAATTCATTATATTTTTCTAAGTGGCCAAAGCCCATCCTCCTCATTTTATTTTTTTCATTTTATTAGACTGGGCAGAGAACAAGAGGTTTGCCCAACCCAGTCTCCATCACCTGTGCCCCAAAGTTTCCCAGGGGCCATCATCAGATTACCTAACACCTTGGAATGGAATGGGCAGCCCCTGATGAGACACTGGCTGGAGCCTTGGTATTGATGTCCTCTTTAGTTGCTGGATGGTGGGGAGGCCTGAGGTGGCCCCAGGGAAAGGAGGAGCTGCAAGGGATTCCTTTGGGGATATGGGCACAGCAGCATTTGCCAACTGAGGGAGCATTAGTCCACTTGTTTAAACAACCAGTGCCAGCAGAATTCAGCCCCGTGGGTGCCCAGGTCATCATCCCCTGGACACCTCCCCCCAAACAACACTGAAGTGGCAGGGAAACATTTTCAGTGAGGATTATATTTCTCCCAATTCAGTTTTGTTTGAACCCAGCCTTTCCTACCTCCATCTGCTGTGGGCCTAGGAAATGATAAAGCTCTGCCTAGATTGCTGAAGTGGACACAGATTCCAGCATTGCCCTCTTTGGTTGTCATCCAGGTGGTTTCATAGCTGAGGTGGATGGCAGAGAGCCTCATGTTCAAGAGTGAGGCAGGTGCAAAGGAGTTAACTGGCTGGTGGGAGCATCCGTCTAGAATGGGGTCTGGCCCTGGGCCAAGATTCCAGAGGTACTTGCAGCTACTCTTGGCTCTGGATGAGTGGGGGCCATCTTTGGATGGATTTTGTGGGGGATTTTTTGGAAAACCTTTCTTTAAAAGGCCATTCATCTCTTCAGGTCATAAAATAGAATCACAAACTGATTTTCCCAATTAGAGTCTTAAAACAACAAGAACAAAATCAGCAAAAGCAGCAGTCCTCTGGGGAGTGTTGTCGTCATGTCCTAACAGCTGAAGGGCACAGGTAGCTCTGTTCTGCACGGGGATCGTGCAGTACTTTAGCGGAGCATCGTTACGGGGGTTGCTGTTTCCCATCATTTGTTGTTGATGCTCTCCTCCCAGCCCTGACCCAGACTGTGTCAGAGCCTTTGCGGTGTTCTTTTTGAAAGTATCTAACAATTTTTGAAATACCTCTGGAGAAATTCTGCCGCCTGGGAGATTTATTTCTGTAATTGTTTGTCTTAGAGACCAGTGCATCTAAGGTGTTAACACTTAGGTAATGTGTAAAGCAAAAGACTGAATCTGCCTGGGGGTCATTTCCTTGGCATTTCTTAGCCATTGGTTGTTGGAATAAAACAAAAACAGAGATAGAAGAACTAGCAAGTTCCATGCTTATGTTAGCAGTCCTCCTGCGAACATTTAACTGTGCTCTTGGCAAGTCTCTGCAATCCATCTGGTCCAGTGTTTTTGTCAGAAGTAAAAATTTGCTTGATGGAGCTCAGCGTTCCTTTTTTTCTTTCCCCCTTCTGTCTTTGGTGTCAGATCTAAAAGGTACATTGTTTGGGAAAGGAAAAGAAAGAAAAATAGCCCCAGGCTGAATAGCTAACACAAAAATAAAACATGTCATAGTTTTATTTTCTCTGCTTTGTCCCCATTTAAAAAGAAGGACAAATATAGGACCTATATAACTTACAACTTCCTAAGAGAAGAAAAAAAAGTCATGAGAGAGTTTGGTGATTTTTCCCCCTAGCTATCACATTAAACTGCTGTGATTTTACTAACCTAGCTAACAAGATTTTAAGAATTAAAACGTCTTTGGTAATTTTTCAAAATAGTTGCAAAATTCATAAGTCATCTTGCATTGACTTACACATGCTGAGATAAGATAGTGACATTTACCTTCCTCCTCCTCTCCCCTCCCCCTCGCCCTCCCCCCCTTCTTCTTCTTCTTCTTCTTCTACTTCTTCTTCTTCCCCCTCCTCTTATTCAAAACTTACCTCTTTCGAGTCTTATTCCCAAAGGATTCCATATCAGCACTTATCTGAGTCATCTGATTCTTTGGCCATTTTCACCAACACTACAATTAATTTGCATTATTACCATCTGCCAGGCTCTGGGGTTATGGAGACCCAGTCATTTCCGTAAGAGATCTTTACCTAGGTGTAATTCAGATATGCACCTTGAATGAGTTTGGACTAATGATCTATAAATGCCCTTCCCACTTTCAGTCTTAGATATAATGCACAGTCCAGTAGAATAAGTCTAATGGCACTATTCCAGATACCCTCTAGGCTGGTCAAGAAATTGCAAAGGCAGGGTGATCTCCTCCTGCCTCTAAAATCGCACCCTATTTATTCCACCTGTTCATAAGGCTAGTCACAGAGCAGTTTTTAAAGAAAAACAAAGAAACTTATCTGGTCTTTGATTTCATAATCTGTTAAAGGAGCCTGAGTTAAATGATAAGATCTCTTCCTGCGTTTCCCCACATTCATGATATTTTGTTTGGCAAACAAAGTATGGGGTGCTCTGCTGAAGGACTTGAGTGCTGGTGACAGTTTGTTTTCTCAACTGTCATTAGGTTAGTTTGAAACTTTACAGAATTTCTTTTGCAACCACTTTTTGGAATGCCTTGCTTTAGTTTTTAAAAACTAGTTCTTTGCTGAGTGGTAATGAGCAGGCAGCCTCCTTTCATTCCTTTCTAGTTAATAATCAATTTCCAGAAATGTTGCTTTATGCTCACATGGTGGGATAAGAATAGAAAAAGCATTTGCTTATATTTTTACATAGTTTCCTTCTTTTAAATTTTATGTTGGTTTCCTGATGGCTGATTAAAGTAGAAAATGCTGAGGGTTGAAATATATTTACATTTTTGTGGGAAATTAACTTACTTAAAATTTTAAAAAATGGAAATAAGTGAATATATGGCCAGATTTTTCTGGTCATTGAGAGGATGTTAATTCTCTCTCTTTGTTTTTTCTTGATGCATATAGATTTTGCCTGCCTCAGTCATTTCTATTTTTAAAAAATTATAATTTATAAGATACCTAATTTTTAAAAAATTCTTGGCAGTTTCCTATCACCATTAGACTGGTGTGACCTTTTAGAATTATTTTGGGGGGGAAGGAATAGAACATTTCTTGCAGTCCTGTTGAAGCTCTCTACGCAGACATGAGATGCAGCTCATTACATTTGAAATTCCATTGTGATAACTTTCAGATGGTGGCATTTCTTGAGGCCTCCCTCACATGTCAGAGAGACGCATATAGATCGGAAACTATTTACTCAGGGAGTCTCAAATGATACTGAAAATACAGTTGTAGAATGTCAAGTTACTTGCATGCTGGTGAGTTGAATGTCCTAAACAGATATTTGCTTGTTTCCATTACTAAGGCATATAGGGAAGTATTGCAAATTCCCCCCTACTTTTGTATAGGAACTGCTCAGTTGTACGTAGTTTTATTTTTTAATTTAATTCAGCTTCTTCATTTCAGAACTCAAGGCCAAATGGATGTGGTATGAAACTTTTAAATTTTTATTCTTGAAGATATTTGATTCTTTATGTTTTGCTACTAAGTCTCTCTTCTTTTTCCTTCCTTTTTTCACCTGGTTCTGGTCCTATTCCAGTGAAGAGAAGGGAGGGTGCTTCACTTATCTTTTTATGCCGTAGTAGCTAATCTAGGATTGGACTAGTACTGGGTCCTCAAAGAACATTGAATAGGTGGACAAACCATCCATATTTTTAAATGCACTTTGAGTATCTTAGCTGCAAGTTGTTACCCTGTAAGTAAATAATTAGAATCTGCAAATGCCTGTCAAAATAAAATGCTTTAGAATAAGGCATGATGAAATCTTCTACTTGTTATTTTAAAATTATGAACAAAAGACTGTCCCCTCTTTGTGAACGGAAGAAAAAATAGGGTGTGAAAAGAGGGTGAAGTAAGTAATTAATTTGACTTTAAATCCCTGGGTAGGTGAGGTGCTGAGCTTGGAATTCTTTTATATGGTATAAGAAAAGAATAAAATAAGCTTGGAAGATATTCCCTGGCATCATTCAAGGATTTTCAAAACATGCAAGGAGCATGGTTGGCCAATATTTCAGCTGAGATGTACATTATTAAAAGACCATTTTTTGAATCACTGGAGTGAGGGGAGTACATGGCTATATGGATTCAGAAATGCGGAGTCAACCACTGTATCAGTCTGGGTCAAACCAGGTGATGGAAACCACATAGTCATTCAAATAGGGGACGTTTAAAATAAAGAATGAGTAAACTAAGATAGGAAAGTAACCATAAGGATGTAAAGAGAACTCTAAATGGTCCTCTAGAGCTGAAGAAGAGTACCCAAAGAAGGGCAGACTTGGAAGGGGGCTCTTCCCCCAGGCTAGGGTTCAGATCTCATTGGAAAGGGTGTGGATGCAGCCCGCTGGGATGCAGGAAGCTTGCCAGGTTGTCTAGGCCACCACTGGCCCACAGTTGCTGGACTGGCAGTAAACAGTGCTCTTGGCACAGGCACGCTGGGGCTGGTGGGTATAAGGACTGCAGCACACAGGGTCTGTTCAGGAGGGCTTTGGGAGGTGGTTACTAGGCCCGGGACACTGCTGTGTGGTCACTGAAGGACTGTGTGCTCTCATCTCCTGGCTGGAGCAGAGCATCACAGATGTTCAGGTATGCATGCAACACTGAGGGACAGGACGATGCAAAAACAGTGTGCTGGAACCACTGCAGTGTCCCTGCAGCACCTTCTACTGACAAAGCCTAACAGTGGCCTCACTGTAAGGAAATGCTTAAAGAGTCAAGTTCATTATCACAGAGCAGCTGTTAAAGGGTGAATTGGGAGTTGAGCTACAATAAACTGGTACCTGGCACAGCCCCAAATTCCAATTGAGCCAAAGATGTTCTGTTTTGTTGTTGTTAAGAAAAGTGATAAATCAAAGGAGCTGATTTCCCTTTTTTAAAAAATATTTATTTGGTCACGCTGGGTCTTAGTTGTGGCACGTGGGATCTTTAGTTGTGGTATGTGGTATGCAAACTCTTTGTTGCGGCATGTGGGATCTAGGGATCCCACAGGGATCAGGGATCCCTTGACCAGGGATCGAACCCGGACCCCCTGCATTGGGAGCGTGGAGTCTCAGCCACTGGACCACACTTTGAGGGCTCACTCTGTACTTTGTAACTGAAGAATCCATCAGTGCTGGCAATGTAAACTCAGTACTCAATTAAAAATTGAGTTCATGATAGTGAGATTGATTTTGGCACTTTATTTTTTAAATGAGCACATCAAGAAATCAATACTTGTTTTACAAAACCCATGTCTCTGATTACGAAAAGATTAAAGACATTATTTGTAATATATTGGCTTTTTAGCTTTCTAAATGTGGCTACACTGGGCCTGAAAACTCTTATGCCTCTTATTTGTGTATCTGTATCTCATAAGGCTTAGTAAGAGCAAAGGATAATCATATTTAACAAACCCCAGTTCATTCTCCCATCACCATGCCACATGGTTGCTCATCTTTACACTTGATGGCAACAGCTCGTTCCCTCCATTCGATATCATTAAAATTACTCTGGGTTTTTTTTTTTTTTTTTTTACAATTTATCTCTTCTAATTTTATTGTGCTCTTCTTTGGTCCTAAATGACAATAGTGGATAAAAAGAAGTGTTCAGTAAAGTGTTTCTGCCATTCATTGTTATCCATATATTTATGTGTATTGTGTACTTTCTTAAATAGAAGCTTCATAAAAATGAATACATGGGTAGAAATGTTAATGTAAAATTACATTTTTGCAGAGCTTGATTTACAAAATGGTAATACAAGGGAGCAATATTATGGAGCAGAAAGTCAGCATCTGCATTGTAAGGTCTCATCATGGCACCACCATTTAACAGTAATGATAACACAAACTTTTTTTGGAGTTCTGGCTATGGCCAGGCATGTTCTTAGTGCTTTACATGTGTTAACTCATTTAATCCTCATAAAAACTTACATATGAGGCAAGTACTATTCTTATTCCCATTTTACAGGTAGGAATACTGAGGCAGAGAGTTTAAACAACTTCCCAAGACTACCTAGTTAGTAAGTACTGTTCAGGAATTTGAACCTAGGCAGTGTGGTTTCAGAGGTCTCATTCTGAACCCCTATATACCGTCTTGCGCACAGGATCAATGCAATGGATTCTTTCTTAATGCACTGCCAATCTGACAGGACAGGAAGATATGCTCAGATGTTAAATACCTAGTGAAATTTGGAAATCCAGAGAGATAAGCTGAGCACCACAGGCCAACTTTCACCTTACCCTTGCTCGTAGATTTTTATAACCTCCAGGGCCACAGAAGGCAAAAACCTGGACCCACCCAAGTTGGGTAGTATGAGTAGCAAAGGCTTCTCCCACCATGGAACTGGAATCCCTAAGCTACATTTCTCTTGGTAACGGTAAGCTAGGGGAAAAAAACAGATTCCTCCAAGGAAAATTTTCTGACTTGAACTTTAGAACTATCAGGAAAAGCAAAAAATAAATCTCCTCAGAAAATATGTAACCTCAAAGTAGCTCATGGATTTATGGCTAGAATTTACAGGAGCTGGATGGTCAGAAACAATGTCGACTAAGAATTAAAGTGGTACTTGGTTGGTAGTCCCTCCCAGCATTGAGCAGAAACAGTGCAGATTCTTTGTGGAGAAACTCGCCTTAATTTGACCATAAATAATCCTCACAGGAAGTTTCTAAAATAAATTAGCTCCCATTCAAAAAATCTCAAAATACAAGAAAGCTAGTCATCATGAAACAAGAGTCAGCAGAATCAACCTGCAGAGACTTTAGGTAGTGAATTTATCAAATGCAATATACAAAATAAGGATGTTTTCTGTGTTTGAAAAATGGAAGAAGAGATTGAAAGTATGTCTAAGGAGCAAGACTTAAAATGACAAAAAAAATTTGAGAAAGAGGCAAATATAATTTTTATAGGTGAAAAATATAGTAATTGAAATTAAAAGCTCAAAAAGCAGTTTAATGACAGATTAGACAGAATTGAAGAGAGAATAAATTGGAAGATAAGATTGTATAAAGTGTTCAGAATATAGTACTATGGGACAAAAAGATGGAAAATATAGAACAAAGGCTAAGAGACAAGGAGAATAGTGAATTTTCCAGAAATGGTGAAAGATACTAATCCACAGATTCAGGACACCCAGCAAATCCCAAATAAGATTAAATTTTTTAAAGAGATCCATACCTAGATAGGACATAGTAAAACTGCAGAACACCCTGACCAAGAGAAGATCTTAAGTAGTCAGAGAGAAAGGAAATGTATATATAGTCTTACATGCTTATTTTAGAATGGAAGAAAGACTGAAAATTAATGAGATTCCTGTAATGTATTCCTTCTTTCCTATTTTGGTGGTTGTGCTTCCCTAACTGATAGGCATCCAACCTACGTTAGAAAAAGAACCACAGAAAATAGAAGGAAGGAAGTAGTGAAATAAATGCAAGAATTAAAGGGAAATTTAAAATATTTTACGCTAGACAGGATCAAGAAAGCCAAATGTTTGTTCTTTGAAAAGATTAATAGAGTTGACAATCCTCTCCCAAGATTCATCAAGGAAAACCAAAAAAAGTCCCAAATAAACACTATTAGTAAAGGAAAAACTGCATATCTGCAGTCAGGGCAGAGATTGAAATCTAATAAAAGAATATTTTGAACAAATTTAAGGCCAGTACATTTAAAGTCTTAGATGAAATGTATAAACCCCTAACTTACTAAAACTGACTCAGGAAACTACAAAAAACCTGGATAGCCTATAACCATTAAACACAGGACTCAAAGTCTTTTAATAGAGAAAACACCAGGCCCAGGTGTTTTTACTGCATAGGATGGCTGAGGAGTGCTTTGATAGTATTGGGTTGGCCAAAAAGGTTGTTCGGGTTTTTCCATAATGTGTTACAGGAAAACACGAACAAAGTTTTTGGCCAACCCAATATTTGGCACAGTAGTAAATGCTCAGTAAAGTTTAGCTGTTATCACTGTTACCGTTCGTTCGGTTCATGTGTGTCGTCTCCCTTTAGTATGTACAAGGTCTAAAGGTAGAGTCTAAAATGTCTATAAACCTCATGGAGGCAGACACGTAGGTTAAAGTGATGAAAACATTGTTTTCACATGTATTTTTACAATAATGAGGATGAAATCTTCCTATACTACCAGTTCATTTATTTAGCAAATTTTTTTTTACTAAATATTAGAAATTTTACCAGTAAAATTCAACCTATCCCCACCATTGGCAAACCCCTCTTTGGTGTATGGTAACCACTGGACTTTAAGTACTTCAATGATGAGGGTCACAACACGATGGTTCACTAGGAACCAGCTTTAGTCTTGCTTTGTATTGTTGAAAAATTGAGGAAAATGGCCAAATTAATGTGATTTATTTTTTCAAGTGTTCCAGAACAAATTTAGTGACTTAACATTTTAGCATGTTCTAGAATAGCAGTTCAAAATCCTATCCCTTCAAGGCACAAAAAATTTTATAGGCATTTATTAATAAAGGATGATATAGATAGTCTCCAAATTAGAGATGAGTGTTTTCCAAAGTGTCAGTGTAAGTGATATATGGAGCCATGGAGATAAGGGGCTACAGACTTGGGGAAGGGTTTCAGGAGCAGGGGGTGAGTGTGCACTAGGGATTGTTAGAATAAGAAAGACAAAGAGAAGGGTAGTGCTCAGCCACTCTGCTTATTATTGCCAAATAGTAATCTGAGCCTCATCTGAGGATAAAGCTGGGGAACTCTCCTGATTTCATAAGCTGTGTTTGCTTTTAGTTTAATCCACTAGTATAGCACTTGTGATATGGTGGACATGATTCTTATGGAGTAAAATGTTTGGAATGATTTCTTCTTCTGTGAAACTTCATACTCACATTCACATAATACATTCAGTCCAGCCTAAAAAGATCCTTTTTACTTTTTTCCAAAATAGTACAAGAAATGAAGCTGCCTTCAACATATTGGTGCCCTTTGAGCCTTGCAGTTAATTTTTATATGTTAAAGACTTACACTCCCAGGAGCCCCATCCAACACAGAGCTGTTCTCTACTGTCACGTGCACATGGTGTGAACTGCTTCCTTTTCCTAATTAGTGCTCATTTAGGTGTTATTACACACTTCAGGTTTTTCTTTTTAAGAGACTCTAAATCATACTCTCTCTACCCCTTTATCATCTACCCTTCAGTATCTCACTGGATATTTATGGAGCCCCTACTTCGTGAAGCTCTGAGCTGGGTGCTTCAGAGGAAACTGTGATGGTTAACACTCTCTGCTAATAAAGAATGGAAACCAGAAGGAGAGAGCAGGCTTTTACATAACTGCAGTATCAGAACATCAGCATCACAGTAGTGGTACATTGTTTTCTGAGAATTCAAAGGCAGAGGCCATGGAATCCTGACTCCTGAACTGGATGCCTTGGACAAGTTACTGACACCTCTGAGCTTTAATTTCCTCATCTAGACTGCGGGGCTTATGTTAGACATACCCTAAAGGTATTTTGAGGAATAGAAATGGTATGTGTGAAGCACAGTGTGTGGGAAACAGGCTCTCATTCATGAAAGTTATTATCAAATCAGCAAATAATTGTGCACCTACAATGGGTCAGGCACTGTTCTAAGCCCGTGGGGTATATCAGTGAATAAAAGAATGAGCCCTGCCTTTGTGGAGCTTATGTTCTATGTGATAAATTGCATTAAAACGTTATTAATTAACAAACTCATAATAAATATTTGTTGCTGTTACTATTACATTATCCATTTGGAGGAATCTGGAAAGAGATGGGGAGGGTTTTGACAGTCTGAGATGCAAATTCAGAGAGGGAGGAGGTCCGGGAGAAGGAATAACATGCACCAAAGTGTGGGGTGGGAAATCTGCACGGGATGGGCTCAGGGACAACGGCCCAGAGGTGTGTTGGGCCAGTGCGCGTGGCTGACACTGGGTGAGGGCCGTGAGTGCTGGGCCAGGGAGTTTATAGACAGTGATAAGCTGTGGTGAGCCATCGGGGATATTTAACCTGGGGTGTGATTTGGCTAGATCTGGATTTTAGGAAGTTTTCATGTTTGTGATGCATAAAGGAAATTGGAAGGGAGAGAGACTGGAAGTTGGAGAGCCCAGGTCATTGCAAAAGTTTAGTGAAGAAAAAACCCAAAAGGGAATGAACTGAAGCCATCCCCCTGTTATTTACTAAGCCTTTATTAGGAACTTTTAAAACTTAGTGTTTCGAAGCTTTATTGACATAAAATACAGAAATCCTAAATGTACTCAGCTTATTTTTGCAAATATATCTTACATATGTCCTCGTGTGAACACCATCTGGACTGAGATAGAGAACATTACCAGCGCCTGTAGTGGGGACTTTGAACTCAAAGTGCAGGGCGGGCACTGCTCGCTCTGGCCCCTTTCAGGGAAGAACGTTGGGCGAGTCCACGGGTAAATCCCACCTAGCGGCAGCTGCCTTGTCAGCTCTCCAGTCCATCTCCCTCCCCTTCCTCCCTGAGCGGCCAGTTGCTACATTAACCAGACAGCAGGAAGGAAGGCAGACTGTGTCTCCCAGAGTCTGCACCTCTTCCTGAGCTCACTTTTCAAGTGGGCTACACAAAGCACGTCTACCCTAATGGCCCCAAAGACGCGAGAATCACATTTTATACCAAGCCCTGGGTTTCCTAAACGGAGACAGTAGAAATATTTACAAGTAGCTTTAGTGTGGCCAGAACATACCTAAACAAACCACAAATAGAGATCCTGTCAGCCAGTGCACAAGGGGGAGGGGGTCACTGGGTCTCGGGTGTGACCAGGGAGCAGGGGGCCCCAGGTCAGTGCAGTTTGCTATCTCCCTCTCAAAGTAATTGTACGGTGTTCTCTTCATACACAGGAGGGGACCCATTTTTATTCCATCGCTGATAACTGCATTGCCATATATTAGTTAAATATGTGTGTATCAGTTGTTGTGAAAGACCACCAGGATTGGTCAAATATAGAAGGGTGGATTCTTTAAGTTCTATTTATTCAACTTCTGTAACTATTGTGTAGTTTTATACCAAGGCAAATAGGAAATGCTTTCTAGATAAAAGGTATTGATTGAGCATCAAAGTAGTGTTTTGTATATTTAAGTATATGCAGGAATATATACTCTGTGGCAAATAGAATTTGAAGCTTTTGTGTTCCCTAATTGGTTCATGGCACAAAAGTTTACTTTTCAAAATGGACTTAGGCAATGTATATTTGGGAAGGCATGGGATGGAAAGTCAGAAAAAACAGACTAAGAATTACATTGATTCCTACCCTAATTAAATTTTAATCCTGGGAGGAGCTTAAAGATTAGTGGTTTTCCTTTTTCCTCTTTATTTTTGCTGAATTCAACAGATAAAAAAGATTAATTCAGAGCTGCTGTGGATGAGGGTTGCGGTGGGAAAGGTGAGCATGGCAGGGTTCCAAAAAGCTCTCCAGCATCTTCCCGGGTCTGAATGGATTCAGCCCAGGTCTTTTCAGCCCACTCCAGTTCTTTCCACTCCATTCCACTCCTTTGCTGAAAACTCAGTTGGTGGTGTGATGAATGTTAAAAAAAAAGCTGTTTCATTTCAAACTTTTATCTGTTGAAATATCTCATATAGGATCACAGCATGTTTTGGATCTTTGGGATACTTTTCCCATTAATAGGAGATAGGAAAATACTGTTTTATGTTCTGTTTTCTTTTGCTAGCTAGCTGAACAGATTACTCTTCTTCACTTATCTCCTGAATGTACCCATGAAAAGATTCTTCCTAAGTGTAATTGTCGTAATCTTACCCAAATCAATCCATTTAATTTAGAAACCTAGAGTTGAAAGTGTAATGAATGTCAGTTGCAGTGAATTGATTCTCTCAGGAATGTGTTCTGATATCAGGACAGATAATTTTTGCAGTTTCTAGTCTACCTTTAAAAATAACTCAAATGAATTAAGCACATAAAACGCATAGAAGAAAATATAGGAGAAAAGCTTCAGGACATTGGATTTGGCGACAATTTTTTGGATATAACACCAAAAGTACAGACAACAGAAACAAAAATAGACAACTGGGACTACATCAAATTTAAAAACCTCTGTACATGAAAGGAAATAGTCAAGAGAGTGAAAAAGCAACCTACGGAATGGAAGAAAATGCAAATTATGTATCTGATAAGAGGGTTAATATCCAGAAAATGTAAGGAACTTCTACAACTCAACAACAACGGAAAACAACTGGATTAAAACATGGGCAGAGGACCTGAACAGACATTTTTCCAAAGAAAGATGTCTGGCCAACAAGCATATGAAAAGCATATGAAAAGATGCTCAGCATCACTAATCATAAGAGAAATGCAATTCAAAACACAATGAGATGTCACCTCACACCCATTAGGATGGCCAGTAACCAAAAAACAGAAAATAACAAATGTTGGTGAGGATGTGGAAAAATTGAAACCCTTGTGCATTGTTGGTGGGAATGTAAAATGGTGTCATCATTATGGAAAATAGTATGGCAGTTCCTCAAAAAAAAACAAAACAAAACAAAGAATTATCATATGATCCAGCAATTCCACTTCTGGGTATGTACCCAAATACTTGAAAGTAGGGTTTTGACAAGAATTTTCACACCCATGTTCACTGCAGCAATAGCCAAGAAGTGGAAGTAGCCAAGAAGTGGAAGCAACCCAGTGTCCAACAGATTAATGGATGAAGAAAATGTAGTGTTTAAATACAATGGAATAGTATTCAGCCTTAAAAAGGAAGGAAATTCTGACATATGTTACAACATGGATAAACCTTGAGGACATTATGCTAAGTGAAATAAGCCAGTCACAAGAGGGCAAATATTGTATGTTTCCACTCATCTAATTTAAAGTAATCAAAATCATAGAATCAGAAAGTAGGAAGTTGATTGCCAGGGGCTGGGGGGAGGGGAGAGAAGGGATTAGAGCTGAATGGATACTGAGTTTCGATTTTGCAAAATGAAAATGTTCTAGAGGTCTGTTGCACAACAATGTGAATGTATCTAACCCTGCTGAACTGTACATTTAAAAATGGTTAAGATGATAAATTTAACGTTATATATTTTTTACTGCAATACAAAGAAAATAGTCTTCATACTTGTCCCTGTTTCTTTGGGTGAAAATGATTTCTCCTCTTTCTGAGTGTCCTTTATTCTAAAACTGGGAGTCTTAGTGTGATTTTTGCAAGTTTGATTTTAACATCCTGACTGATCAGCATTTCATGTGATCTTAAGTAACACAAAGCTGCATGTTGCTTTGCTCTCCTTGTGAAACTGGAAAGATGGAGAGGATTTTTTGTTTGTTTGTCTCTTAATTTTTAAATACTTCCACAATTCGTGCTGTGCCAAATGGCTTCATCGTTTTCAGACGAGGCTGAAGAAACCACTTATAGGTGAGGGCTTGGAGAGTAGATTACACATCTGGATGCAGCATTCACGTTCCCTGATGTACCGATGGAAGGTGACAATGTCAATTGGGATTGCTTTCTCCCACACGTTTTTAGAGTAGATTTTTATGCCTGTGTTTCAATGATCAAATTATCACATTTATTCCAGACTCAAATAAAATGAAAATGAAGTAGGGACGAAAAGATATGTAGTTTCCTTGGTGCAATTCAACTTAGGAGGGGGAGCACCCAGTTTTTAATACGAAGGGTTTACAGCCACTCATGGTTAAATGGTTTATAGGATTCTTTGTAACAAAAGGTGGTCTAATTACCAAGGAGGAGAGAATAATGTAGCCCAGTTATTTACAATGTGTGACTTAGTTGAATTATGATCCTGTTAACTATACAAAAATGACAGAAAGCAGAAACATCAGAGCAAATTAAACATTTTGGCTTTTCATTAATGATCTTGAACATAGGAGATGTGCACAAGGTTAATTTTTTTTTCCCTTTAAAGTCACATGAGTCCTGCCTTCAGAGTGAACCTGCCATTTCAAAGATTCAGTGCATCAGCTCCTCAACAGAAAAAAAATGACAGTAGTTTTTTCTTTTACACTGGGCCACACTAGAGTGTTTAGTTTCTGTCACTAAATCACATGGTAGGTTTTCTAATGCCCATCTAGATCGATTTTAGGTGTGATTTCTTTCCTTGTGATTTTTGTTTTACTCTGGGTTACTAGTTGATTTTAATTGTTCTTATTTGCAGGCTTTAAATATTGAGGGAGTGTGTCATTTACAACACTCTTTTGTGGCACTGACCTTTGTGAGTGTTTACATATGAATCCCAGGACGTTTTTTCAGCACTGTAGTATGGATGGGGATGGGGGGGAGCTTGCTGGAGAGATTCGTTGGTTATAAGTACAACAGATGAAGAATATGCAAAAGGAGCTGGAAAAATTAGTATTCAGAAGCCAATTTGTAGGAGAAAATGTAGAATTTTACTAGATTAGAGACATTATTTATAGTAAGTAAATTTTATTCATTTAAAATATAACAGTAGTTTTTTTAAAAACACAGTCATAATGTCCCTCTCAGAAATTGTCCAGATAATTAATAACAAAAGAAAACATATAGAAAGTATTAGTAATGCTTGATTTAATGGGAGTATTAATACTCAACAAAAAGAGAACATATACTCTTTTCAAGTGCTCACACACACTTTTCAAGTGTGACACAAAAATCAAGTACGGACCAAGTCACAAAGAAAATCTCTGTACATTTCAAAAGTTAGGCCCCATACGTAGTTGAGGTTCTTCAAACAAGATACAGTAATACTAGATGTCAGATGTCAGCCTTCCCCCAATCTAACAACTTGGACATTTGAAAATACTGTTCTTCATAACTGTTGTATTTGTTGTTTGAGATACAATTCACATACCATAAAATTCACCCTTTTAAAGTGTACAGTTCAGTGGTTTTTAGTATATTCACAGAATTATGCAACCATAAACGCTGTCTAATTTCAGGACATTTTCCTCACCTCCGGAAGAAACCCCATGCCCATTGGTAATCACTTCTCCTTCATCTCTCTCCTCAGCCCTTGGTAACCACTATGCTACTTCCTTTCTTTCTGTATTTGCCAAGTCTAGACGTTTCATACACATGGAATATGGAAGATTAGAATACGTGTCCTTTTGTTTTCATACACATGGAATATGGAAGATTAGAATACGTGTCCTTTTGTATCTGGTTTCTTTCCCTTAGCTTGTTTTCAGGGTTCATACATATTGCAACAGGAATCTGTACTTGATTCCTTTTTTTTTTATTAAAAAAATTTTTTTTTTAATTTTTATTTATTTTTGGCTGTGTTGGATCTTCATTGCTGTGCACGGGCTTTTCTCTAGTTGCGGTGAGTGGGGGCTACTCTTCGTTGCGGTGCGCAGGCTTCTCATTGTGGTGGCTTCTTTTGTTGCGGAGCACGGGCTTCAGTAGTTGTGGCACACGGGCTTAGTTGCTCCGCAGCATGTGAGCTCTTCCTGGACCAAGGCTTGAACCCGTGTCCCCTGCATTGGCAGGCAGATTCTTAACCACTGTGCCACCAGGGAAGCCCCTGATTCCTTTTTATATAGCTCAGTAATATTCCATTGTTTGATTATGCCATTTTTTCCCCAGTCATCTGTCAATAGCCATTTGGGTTCTTTCCATCTTTTGGCTGTTATGAATAATCATAATCATACTGTGAACATTCGTGTACAGTTTTGTTGTGTGAACATTTTTTAAACTCTGAGTGAAAGAATAAAATCATAAGACTATTCTTATAAGAATAAGAATAGTCTTATAAGAATATAAGTCTATTTAGCAGACTGTTTCTAAATTAACTGGATATGAGAACACTCCATACAGAAACCCATATACTGTGGCCAAAGCAGTTCTCAAAGTACAAATTATAGTCTTAAAGACAATTTTAAAAAAACTTAGAATTGCTGAAAATAAGTAAACTAAGTATTCAAATTAATATTTGAGAAAAGAACAATAAAATTATTCCAAAAGTCAAATAACATGAGCAATAACTATAAATTCAGAAATCATATAAAATAAGATTGGAGAAAAAACCTAACAGATTTGATAAAACTGAAAAACCATTTCTTTGAAAACATTGATAAAATAGGAACATTTCTGGCAAGCTTAATTGGGGAAAAGAGGGAGGAGATATAACCAAAGGTTTACAAGTATTTTCTACGCACCTATCTTTTTAGTAACAAATTCAAAATTTTAAACAATTATAAGTTGTCAAAATTGATAGGAAGGAATATGTGAATAGAAAATAACCACAGAAGAAAATTACTCTTCCATCTTCCATCCATCCAACCATTCATCCTTCCATTTCCATCCTAACCAATCATCTAATTCTTTTTGAAGAGTAGCCTATCTCCTCCCTCCTAAGTACCAGGTACAGATTTTGGTCTTGGCAATTTGTATGCCTCCAAAGCGTAAAGACAGGAAGCAAACAAGTTTCTCCTACAGACCAGCTTAAGTTGTTGTGTTACCTAAACCAGACAAGAATGTGACCAAGAAAATGTGGAACCATCTCACTTATCAATATAGGTGCAAGCCAAGTACAGAAAAATACCAAAATAATAATACACCACCATGTTGTAAGCTTAGTCTAGGAAGGTAAGGATAGTCCAATATTAGGAAACCAGTGTAATTCACTAATAGGATAAAATGCATATGATCATCTCTCTATATAATATCAGAAGCAATCAGTTAAAAGTGAAAAAGATTCAGTAAGATTGATTCATCATTAGATTATGAATCAACAAAAATTAGTATTTCCCCATATAATAGCATTAACCACATATACAGCATGATGGGAAAAAGGATACCTCTCACAATTACATCATAATCTATAAAAATATGAATGTAAAATTAACAAAAATTGTATATGAGACAAACAATAAAACTTTACTGAAGCGATGAAGAGATGTTGATAAACGGAGATACATCCCACTTTTGGCCAGGAACTCAGTATTATAAATTTTCTCCAAATTAATGTAACACATATGCAATTCCAATAAAATCCTAACAATTTATTTTTAATGCTTGACAAATGGCTTCTAAAGTTCATACAAAAGAATAAATAAGCAAAAACGGCCCCCAAATGTATTTAAAAAGAAATAATTGTTGGGAATTTGCCCTACTAGATTTTAAAACATGTTATGGAAAATCTTTAAATAGGTCCATGTGTACATGAGACTTTAGTATATGATAAAGATAAAACTTTCATATCAGTAGGAAAGGATGGGCTATTTAATATATAGTATTAAGTCAACTGGCAGTCTCCTTGGGAAAATACACATCTAGATCCCTATTTCATGCCACATACTATATTTCAAATCTATAAAATCCTAGAAGAAAATAAAGCAATATATATTTATAGTTGTGGAGGAAGCCTTTAAAAGCATGACAGGCAGCCCTGAAGTCTTAAAATGCCTAACAAATTCAGTTTTATGAAATTATGGTGAAAGAAACTATAAACAGAATTAAAGTATGAATAGCCAACTGGGAGAAAACACATGAAACTATGTAACAGATAAAGGGTTAATATTCACAATTTATAGAAAGCTCCTACAAACCACCAAGGGAAGACAATGGAATAGAAAAGTGTAGAGATGATATGAAAAATCACATGAGAAATACAAATGGCTAATAAACATATCAAAATAGCTTCACCTTCATTTACAATTAAGAACACAGGAATAGTAGTAGAGAAATCATTTAATCTCAGTTCAGCAGAGCTTTTCTTCAAGTGTCCCTTGAAGGTTTTTCTTTTCCGGGCAGCTTCCCCTTCTTTTGTTATTCAGCGTGGGTTGACTTGCCTGAGGAAGAAAGGAGGCAGCCGAGATAGTGCAGAAGAAAACATTATGGATTTTACGGAAAATAGGCCGTGAGTGAAGCACTTAGCCATTCAGCAGCTTTTCTGTAACCATACCTCTGCCTCCCTGATTCCCTCCCTCACCTCCTACCTGCCCCCCGCCTTCTCTGAAGAAGCAAAGCAGATGCATTTCTTTTAGATCTCCCTAATTCTCACCTTCCTCCTCCCAGCCTTTCTCCCGAGTTTCAAATAAGGTTGCATCAGTCTTTTGTCAAGTGTGATTGTAATGTCTCGATCTGTATCTTCCTCGCCCACTCCACACCCCAACAAGTAGGTGGTGTGTAGAGACCCCTGGATTCTATGATGATTCTAACCTTTTTCACCGTACTGCCACACTCCTAGTATCACCAGCAAAGGACATCACTTTTCATTACTATAGCTGCCTCCAGCCATAGATTCTGAAAGGTCAGTTTTAATTAAAAACCAAAGAAAAATGCATTTTGTGAGGGTTTTTTTTTTCCCTTAGAAGAATAGGTTATTAGCTTTCTTTGTAACTCTTGCTACCTTGCTGAACTTTCAGAGAACATAGGCAGACTCTTAAAATTCTTTGGCAAATCACCTCATCAGCTGGCACGATGCAGGCACTTTGGAGGAAGGGGAACTTTCACCCCAGTGCCCATTCTCTGCTAGGGGGTGTCCGTGCATAGGATTTACATCATCCCAATAAATTATCCGTCAAATGTTAGAGCAGAAAGGGTTAGAAGTCCATCATCTTAGAGCAGCTCCCATTTTGCAGATGAAATCGAGGACTGAAGGGTTTGCTTGACTTTGTCCCAGGTTCCTAGAAAGCTGGGAACGGAGGAAAGAGGGAGAAGGGAAGGGCAGATGGGCACTTACACAGGCTAAGAAGGTTCGCTTACTTGGGTCTTCAATGAGATTAGATTCACAAAGATATGTTTTTTCCGCATAACATAAAATTCACCATTTAACCGCTTTAAAGTGTACAAATCAGTGGTTTTTAGTGCATTCACAGTGTTGTACAACTGTCCCCACTGTCTAATTCCAGCACATTTTCATCACTCCGAAAGGAACCCCATACCCGCTAAGCAGCCATTCACTATTCCTCCCTCCCTGCCACCCCGCCCCCTGGAAACCACTCATCAGCTTTCCGTTTCTATGGATCTGCTTATTCTGCATATTTCATATAAGTTGAATTATATAGTATCTGGCCTTTTGTGACAGGCTCCTTTCACTTACCATAATGTTCTTCAGGTTCGTTCACATTGTAGCATGTATCAGTACTTCAATCCTTTTTATGGCTGAGTAATGCTCCATTGTGTAAATAAATCACATTTTGTTTATTCATCAGTCAGTGGACATCTGGGTTGTTTCTACTTGTTGGCTATTATGGATAATGCTGCTTTGAACATTTGTGTACAAGTCTTTGTTTGAATACCTGTTTTCGATTCTCTTGGGTATATACCTAGTAATGGAATTGCCAGTCATATGGTAATTCTATGGGTAACTTCTTGAGGACCTGCCAGGCTCTTTTTCACAGTGGCTGTGCAATATTTTTAGAGCAACCTTTAACTGACAATGTTTCTTAAAACAAACACTGAGTTATGTGCCAGGCCTTGAGAGCGAAGATGAATATAAAGCAGCCCCCATTCATAGACAAAGATTCGCAAGGAGATACAGTTGCGGTTGACGTGGTGGAGGTGGGATGTGCGGGGCTTAAGGAGGACAGGTCAAGCTCTGGCTTGGCGGTGGCACTTGAGCTGAAAGTCAAGGCTGTAGGTCACATGGGGAGACACAAACTTAAAATACTTGGGATTCTTGCATGCAAAAAGTACATCTTTTGGGGTAAAGAGGGCTAATGGTCCGCCATTAATGGGCAACCATCTGGCCATCTGCTAGCCAGAGTGTTGGTTTCCTAGATTTACTGTTCATTGCCTTCATTACCAACTTAGCTCCCCCTCCTGAATGTGAACCCTCATTCAATAGTCCAGTATACTTCCTAGTGATACTCAGACGTTTTGCAGCATTTTCCCATCCATTTTATATTTTTGTAGGATTATAGCACCCCAGAGGCTTCTGCCAGGTAGGTAGACAAAGAAAATACACACCCTTAATAGTAGAATATGTTATAACACACATGAAACAAGCAGGAAGACAGTGTAAACCAAAGCCCCCTCCTACCAAGTGGCAGGTGAAAGGCTGGCTGTTATTTTGGTTTTCTGTTATCTTTGTTCCTTGATCGTGGTGCACCCCCGAGCCCCCAGCCTTACCCCAACCCATTCTCCAGTGGATGCCAGTGCTGTTTCTAAAATGCAAAGTTAATCATGTCACGAGCCCCACTCCCCCCCCACACACCCTGAACTCAGAATTCTTCAGTGCATCTTCATTTCGTTCGGGGTGGTCATCACACTCTAGCAGGACCTCTAGGGCCCTTCTCTGTGGCGCTGGCATCAGCCTCTTCCACAGCCTCATCCTCTCCTCTCCCCTCCCCCCGCCCTGTGCTGTAATCCAGTGGGTCTGCTTGTTCCCCAGACATCACACTCCGTCTTGCCTCCTTATCCTCACACAGTTGGCTCCTTCTTTGAAATGTCATCTTTGTCTCCCAACCCTCTTAACCTGACCAACTCCTCTTCGTCCTTCAAAACCCATCCTGTGAGACTTCAACACGTTCTTTCTCATGGTTGTAATTGTTTTACTTCTCTGCTCCCCCATGAGGACTGTCTCTTTCAGGCACCCAGGGCTTTATTTTCATGTGGGCACCCCATCATCTTAGACTGGATTAGTGAACAGGTTTGAAGCAGCACTTCACAAGATGCTCTAGATTCTGGCACCCGGTTAGAGAGGCTTTCTCTCCTATTGGATGAGAGAGGGGCTGTTCGTTCAAACTCTGACAGTTGTTAATGTTATTCCTTGACAGGTTCTCAGAAAACATGGTAATTAGTAGCATTTGTAGGTATGAGAAATACTGTTTCTGAGGTTCTCAAGACGAGTTTTTAGGCCCTATCTACTGCCAGACAGCTAATTACAGAGGAATTCTCTCCCCTCAAGATGTGAATAAAGAGGAAGGCAGCCCTTTCCTAAATATTGGCAAGGACGCTCAGATTCAGAACTCTTGGCCCTTGTGTGTATTATAATCATAATCCATAAATTCAAATAATCTGAAGTATGTAGGTCTTGCTTGCCCTCAGGCTGATGAAGGTCAGACACAAAAATGTCTTGGAAAGTGAAGAAACACAAGATACAATGATATTTCCTTGGCTTCTGGAGACTGAGGCTTGGGAAGTAGATGCAGTCATGGAATTCTGTGCTGCCTCATAATTTTACACTTGAGTAAGATGTCTAGTTTCATTTTTCCCACGTCTGTGTCACCTTTTAAAAAAAAATAATCTATATCAAATCCATCTAAATTCGAGCTCAAAGAATCCCAAGTAAGGAAGTGTAATCATTTGGGACAGTGACTTGGAGAGGAGGTGAGCTCTCCTTCCTTCCTGTCGGCCAGCATCCCCTCTCATCCGGGCAAACATATACACAAACATGGTCACACACACAGACGTTCGCTAGCCAAACAACAGTTCTTTGTGTTGAGAGCCACAACTAAAAGTCTTTTGCCTCTAATATCTGTTGCACCGCTTCTTTTGCATACATTTTAATTTTTTAAAAATTTGCCCCATATGTTTAAGGCATCTGTTGGTTTGCATTCTGTAAAAGAATTTGTGTGTTTGAAAGCACACAATAGCTGTAAAATAGAAATAATCTGTGTGGTTTCCAAAAGGACTGTCTTTCCTTAATAGATGTTTTATGATTTGCTTACTAATTGAATTTGGGCCATGTGAAATTAAACATTGCTTGATTAAATTGAGTATCTAAAGTGATTCATGGAATGGAATAAAGCTGGCTAGAGAACTAAGGTTTTCTACCCAATGTGGCCGTAGTCAGCACCATCCATTCCAGATTCCTCCCTGGATGCTGGGTGATCATGTAATGGCTATAATTTATTTTTTTATTTGAACCACTTTTTTAGATGGGCATCAAAAACTCCACATGTCAAAATAGAGCTCTTGAACCCCACCACCCCTGCAGACACACACACACACACACACACACAGAGGCACAGACACACACACAGTCTCACACACACACACTCTTTCTCTCTCTCTCTCTCTCCTGTTCCTTGCCCAGGTGTCCCTGTCTCAGTAGGTGACGCCATCCCCTGCCTTGTGGCTCAGTCACTGTGACCTTCCTGCCTTCAGACCTGCCGAGCTCACTCTCACCTTTTCCCAGCGACAGCGTCCAGTCCCTCTCTCTGAGGTGTTTATCCCCAGATCTTTGTGTGACCCACTTCTCATCATTTAAGACTTGACATAAATGACTTCTCCCAGTCACTCTTGACCATATTATCCTTTTGTTTTCTTTATTGTTCTCATCACTTGTAGATATTTTCTGGTCTGTTTGTTTGTCACTTTCCCATCTAGACCGTAAGCTGCACAAGAACAGGACCCTGCTTGCCCTGCTCAGAACAGTACCTGCCTGGCATGGTCTTGGCGTGCAATAGATATCTGAATGAATGAATGAATGAATGAATGAAAGAAATGAAATGGGCTTTAGATGTTTCTTAGGAGGAGTTTGAAGAGCCCAAATAGTATATAAAATGGAAGCCTTCTTAACAGTTGAACTTATTTTTAATAAAATTAAGGATTTTTTTTTCATGTATAAAGAATACCCTTTAATAATACTTTAGATTTGCATTATCTGGACTCTCAGCATTTTTTAATGTGTTAGAGTCTTCAGTTCGAGGACTTTCTGAAAGGCTAACTTTAATAACATCAGACCTGCCATTTCCACAGGGCTTAGAATAGAATCTAAAATGCCAGAGAAAATTAAACGCGAAAATGCTCCAGTTAATTAATGTTTCAGAATAAATTAATGCTTTAAGTCTGACTTTAACTGACAAGCATGGTGAATTTCAAAGTTAAAACTGCCACCCTTTTCCCATGCCTGTATTTTGTGCTGTGTTCAGTCATTCCAGTTATTTATCTCCTTGGGGGGAAAAAGAAACATACTTATTGAATTTCAAGTTAAAATGAAAAACACAATTGTACTGGGTATTCTTAGGGGAATGGGTTTTAGCATTCCTCCGAACTCTAGTTATGTGATAATTCCCGAACTTTCGAAGTTGGGAACAGATCCTAAATATCTTTGTCACAGCAATGCTGTAACATATGGAGAAGACAGGAAGCTAACATTTTTGTGTATGGTGTGTTCCAGGGACTGGCTTGGCTTATTACATATATCTCAGTAAATTAATTACAGAATGTTGGGGTGTGCATTGGACACAGGGGAGGGGAGACACCTTTTCATCTTGTCTGCTTTATTTCTTGTTTATCCTTGGATCTTAGACCATAGAAAAGATTTGGCAACAACTTGTGACATTTCTTTCTTTTTCTTCTTCCTCATCTTCCCTCCTTCACTTTCTGAATCTTCGTTTCCTTGTTTGCAAGGTTAATGATTAATATGTCTATCTCGTAAGAATATTGTGAGGTCATGAGATGATTGTCTGTGTGTGTCCAGTAGAGTACTTGATACTACCCTATCTTTTTTAAACGTGAGAATGTTCCTGCACTGAGAAGGGCTAGATAGCTCTACAGAGTCTCCTTAAACCTTAAGATTCTGTGATCTTACTACACTGTACTGTAGTGTGATTCCATGTACTGCACAGTCGCGAATCTTTATACATTTAATATCTTTTGCCTCCGATTCACCACTGTTTATTAATTTGTTAACACAAATATTTCAGTATGGAATTGTAATCATGGTGCCAAGCAGTAGAGTTACAGAGATAAAAGATAACTCTCTACTTATATTCTACTTTGTTCCACAGAAGGATTTGAGGTAGAGATAAGTGTTCATTGTAAACATTTGTTCTTCTTGTATAATCTTTAAGTGTACCAAATATAGACAGGCTAGATATATACTGACCTGTAAATATGTTCAGGAAGTCCTTTGCTTTAAATAAATACCTATTTTTTGGTAGTTTTCTACTTTCTTGTAAAAGTCATATGGGAAGGACAGGTTCCATGTAATCTGGAATTCTGTTTGGTCGGTTCCAGCTTTCAGTTAATCATGTATTTACTGGAGTTAGGAGGTGTGCACATGTCTCTTTTTTTGAAATTATAGTTATTTGATATTTGCAAGTAATTCTGGGGAACAAGCATTTCAAACACAGAGTGTTCACAAGAAATAACAGTATTATAAAAGGCAGATGTTAAACTCTTTTGTTGAAAAAAAAGATTATCTCCATTGTTTATAAAGGATTGAAAGAAAATAGCAAATGCAGTAGTAGAGTTTTTATCTTTTCCTCTTTTCCTTCTTTTATCTACTCCAGTTATGCAAATAAAATTATATGAATCATTTGCTTAACAAATTCAAATCTGCATATATTTGTAGTGTTAGAACCATAAAAACCCTGAAAAATGAGAGAATATCTATTAGTAATGTTAGTAGAAGCACATTAAGAAGTTATTTGCTAGGCATTGTGTAGCCAGTGTTCTTAAATTAGGCCTGTTGATCTGGTGTTTAAAAGGACAGCTGCAAAACTCATTGGTGAGCCTATTTTTGGCTAGGTAAATGAATCATGGACACAAACAATATTAAAGTAATTCAGTTGAAAGAAAGCATACAACACACAAACTTGGGGGTGGAAAGTGATTGTGGCCTTGAATTATACACGTGCACAATCTCCTTTGCATGGAAAATTCCCTTTCTCCCTGCTCTTTGTCTGGTGTTGGCCTGCTGTTACCAGTTCTGATTGGGTTTTTTCCCCCCACCTTTGTTTAGTACCAGTTGTAAGAATTATCAACTGAGTTTCAAGCTATTTCCACTGGAAGAAAAAAAAGCTTTTTTTCTTAACTAAAATGGTGACATTATGACCTTGCAAGTGAAAATTCCAAAATCTGTCTGTTTTTAGTAAAGCAATTTAGATGTACGTGTGACTAGAACAGAGAAGAGTGAGTGAAGAAGTTACTGAAGGCATATTGTCAGGAGACATCTGTGATCACTAGTGCTATGCAAAAATGGAGTGAACTACCTAGCAGAAGATTCTGCATTGCTGGAGGTGTCCTGGATGGTTTAGAGCTGACTCATAAGAGTTGAATTAAGTTGAGTAAGAGTTGAATATTTTTAACAATTATTACATCTTTTATTCGCAAATAAAAACTCTAGCAAGATGTTGCACATTTCTACAAAGGTTTGGACACCCCTAGAAAGTGCACAAATCAGAAAACGGAGCCCGTCGTGACGGGAATGCCACACTGGTTGGCAGGCTCACCCCTTGTCTTCGTTTGGCAAGAAGTGCCTCCTGAGGACCCCTATCCCTATGTGGGGTGCCCTCCAGAAAGAACCCTGCCTCAGGTACACCTTTCATAGAAAACCATGAAAACATAGATCATTTGTCTTCAAATTCCTACTGGAAATACTGCATTTATAGGCAAAATAATATAAAAATATGAACCTAACCGTATGCCCCCGTTTTTCTTGCAGTAACCTCTCCATCCCACTTACATCTGGATGCTGTATGATCCTGTGGATCAGAATTTAGAAAGAGGGTTTGTTTTGATGTTTTCCCTTTCTTTCAGATGAGGAAACTGGGGCTCTGGGAATTTAAGTGATCCCTCCAAAGCCACATAACTAGTTACTGAATTTGGGAATATGAACTCTGATCTCATGACCCCTTCTCCACTTCATCTCACTGTGTCCCCTCTCTTTCTGTGAGTCATTTTCAGGATGTTTTATATGAATCATAAAACTCAGCCAAGGTCAGAACGTGGCCTGCTCTGCTCTTCTACTGCCACACCGATCAGTCATTAAACAGCTGCTGGAGAATGAAATCAAAATTGGCTTAATTGTTTCTCCCCGGAAAACTGAAAAATAAAACTGATTTTGTTCTGACTGAGCAGATCTCTTGGATGTTTTCTTTAAATTCCTCAGCTTCTGTATCCTCTTGCAGAGGACACTTGCAAGAAAACATCATTTTCATTGCTTTCCAGTACATCTCACCTTGCTGCTTTGTCTTTATAGTCATCGTTGTTTTCAGCCAGAGGTAGGTAGTCAGAGGTTAAGCAAGGTCTGCATGGACCCAAATCAACTCTCACCGGATTGATTCTCTCTGCACCCCCCTAAGGATTTGCTCAGCTGCCCGCTCTTGTCACACAGATCCAGAATCTTCCTAAAGTAACCTGGGCCACTGCACTGTGCCCACCGGAGAGTAGAAAGGAAGCCCCTGTATGTCTTCTGTACCTGAAGAGTTTGTTCTTCAGATGCAGTTGGTTTGCTGTGAGAGTTGCTAGTATGTTTGCTGTCTTCCATATAACTGTGTATATTCTTTCCAGATGCTTCACTCAGTCCCCAACTATACTGCCCTGTCCTCTCCAGGAGCATAACCTTAACCCCTGACATTCCCCGCCCCAGAGTACCAAGGCAGAGTTAGGAATCTCTAGGCGTCTATTAAAGGGAGGTAAAAGCCACTGGCCCATGTCAGGAAGGCGGTTTTCCTTCCTACTCCTGTTTGGGCAGACCCCAAAATAATGTCCTCACCAGGAGGAAGCCCCAGTGTCCTCCAGAGATGGTCCTGCCTCCTCGAAGCTGTGGGGCCTTTGTCAAGGTGTGCTCTGAGTCCAGAGCTGCCTGCAGAGTGGGGTTTCATTCATCTACCACTTAGGTTTGCATCCTGGTTGTTTCCAAAAGATAAGCCAGGACAATGACACCAGATCAGGAAAAAGCAAGAAAGAGAACTTTATTTTACTAATAGTCTTGAATAGTATGAATGTCCCTAAAAACCTTCTACAGAAGGTTAGATATGTTTTAGTTTGTTACTGTGTCTAGTTTGTTAATAAATACTTATCAAATAGACTCTAACCTGTAGTTCATTCCAGGCTGGGCTGCTTTCCCAGTAGACTTTAGTATATAATAGAATCGTAATTATTGCAAACAGTGACATGTTAAAATGACTGGTTTGGGGAAGATTTGATTTGCTTTTGTTTTCCCCCATGGTTTTTACACACTAATGCATCAAGACAAAGAAACGATTGTAACTTACTGAGAAAAGTTGCAAGGGTCCTTAGCGATCATCTCACATAAATTTACTTATAAAGAGGCTAGGGGGACTCGATTTGACTTTATATGTTACATCAAAGAAAAGATGGTCTTCTTGCTGAATCGTTGCAAATACAGTACACCTTCACTCAAAGATGTTATGTTTGACAACTACTTTTAATTTTTTCTTCTTTCTTTATTTGAATGTGTTTATTGTCATACATGCCTGTGGTCTGTTCTCAAGAATTTCAGTTGCTGTTACTTGAGAGTCGAAACTGAGAATTGGCCAGGACAATAGTTGAAAGCTTTGGTGGGTTTTGAAAACCCAGAAGGAAAATGTATCGGATTATGTGTTTTCTGGTTTACATTTTGTCATCCTGTGTACGCTCTAATAAGCACAGGCTAACAATCTCTAAGTATGTCATAACTTTTCTCTCTAAACCTTACCCTCCAGCTTATTCTTCCTGGCCCCTCTGTCCCCAAAATAAAACAAAAAACAAAATCAACAGTGAGGAAGAGGAGCTCTGTGCCTTAATAGAGTAGCTCATTTGCTTTTCAGAGTTTATTCTCTCAGAAAATATATTCCGAAAAATTTATTTTCGATGATGTGCTTCTTAATCCCTTGGTTTTTTTTCTTGCTTTTTTACTTTACTTGAGATTAATGCCATCCTGATCTTTCTCAACTGTTCAACAGATAAATTGGGCCTCTTTTTTATTTACGTATATAATATTGCAATGTGAGGACAGTAATTGTTCAAGCTTTCATGTCCTCTGCTTCGTGTTGCAAGTTCCTCCCTCTTACTGGTTGTGATGATATTTCATTAATACACAGGCTAGTAAAAAAAAATCACACTTTGTTTGCAGAGGCCATGGCATGTTTACCTTTTATTCAATAACAAATTCCTTTCTGAGTGAATAGGGGAAGCAGGATTTCTCTTTTGATATTTCATCCAGCTCCGTGTTTCTGTTAAGGAGTCATTTGCGTATTGTCCTAGAAAGTTCATGGCATATGAATTCAGAAGACCTGGGTTCAGATTCCAGCTTGGCCACACACCTGGGTATGTGAGCCCAGGCCAGTCACTTTGACAGTTTAGCCTTTATTTTTTTCATCTGTGAATTAAAGACAAGAAGTCTGTCTCTTTTGTAAATCCTCTTTGGAATGAGGCAGCATTAGTATAATGAGAATATCTTCCATACAAGGATGTTGTGAATATTAAATGCTACGTTACATAAACTGTAAATCACTGTGTATATGTTAGTTATCTTCTTTCAAGTTTGATTTTCAGTTGTAACTGACCACCCTCAGAGGCTGCTACTAATACTCAAAATAACAAGTAGTGAGACAGACTTATTTGGTCACAAAAGAAACTGAAAGGATGTGTTTCAAATGTTCTTCCGCACTGCTGTTTGTTTTAAAGGCAGTGGGACCCCGGTGGGCAATGTCTTCTAGGTCTTGGCTGAAGGGAGCAAAAACCCACCTTAACCCAATGAGAACTCATCAACATGGCTCCGGGGGTGGGCCTGGCTTTAGAAACTTTTTAGTAAGAACAGAATTACAATTTCTCAAGGTCATTGAATCAGTCATTTAAAAAAGATGTATATAAACTTTGTATGGTTTTTTAAATTTTTATTGTGTTTGATTTGAAGTGAAAGAGAATCCTTTTTTGGGGAGAGAGATTGGTATTCTTTATGCATCAAGACTAGCTGGTTTTAAAAAGAATTAAAAGTCCTTGAAGAGGTCCATAATTATAAGTTCAGGGCTATTTCAAAATTAGGAAGGAAATAGTAAATTATTTTTTTAAGTTATTTTTTATTGAAGTATAGTTGAATTACAATGTTGTGTTGGAAATGGTAAATTATTACAGTATGGCATTTGAAAGAATTCTGTCAAACCCTTAGGACAGTATTAATCGTGTGGCTGGTGTGCTCTTGACTTCATCAGCTGGGGCTTGGGGGTGCCCTGTGGTCACATTGCAGTAATTCCCTCAGGTCTCAACGTTCCAGGCCCCCAGTCCTCATTTGTAGGATATTCTCTCTTTTCCAGGGGTTCTGCTCCCTGAATAACTTTGTGAGTGGCTGGAGGGGCTTACTTGTACAGCCGCAGCATCGCCGAGGCCCAGCCAGTTCTGAGTCCTGGGCTGTGTCCTGGATCAGAGCCACTGTCTGTTCCTCCTCTGCCCCAGCATCCGCTGCCACCCCCAGCCCTGTTCCACTGTCCTCTACCGCTTGGCCAGTCTCGCGTCTCTGTCCCACACCACACACCAGCCTCCAGATGCACAGTCTTCCTCTCCACCTCTTTGGAAATGTTTTCATTTTTGTGAACTTTTGATCCCATAATAGAAGTTCAGTGCCAGTGTCCAGCAGTCTCCTCATTATCTCTTCGGTCAGCGTTTTATCAACTAAGTACCAAGCACTTTCCTTTGTTCTAGGGATAAAGATGAAAAAGGCGAGCTAGGAGCTCACCATCTGGTGTGCTTAAGTGATTATAATATAATCCACACTCAGGTAGGTCCTGGGCTAAATGCAACTGGTAAGGTGCTATAGTAGCATCTTTAGAAAATAGAGATGGAGGAATCAAGGACCAAAAGACATGTCTTAGGATGCTTAGCATTGTGTGGGGAGCTGAGGAGAAGTGCTGGGCATGGGGCGGGAGGACAGAGAGACACAAAGGGAGACAGTAGAATGTATGTTTAGAGTGCAGATAGTCACTAGGCCCTTTGTGATGATGTTACCTCCTTACCTGGTAATGAGACTTGCTTGGTCTCTCCTTGATCAGAATTATCCAAACCCAAGTTTTTGAAACCTTCCATCTCCTTGTGTTGGCTTTTAGACCTAGCTTGAAATGCGTGAAGCACAGAGGCAGTTCTGTTTCTTCAGGGAAGAACCCTGACTCATATTTTAAACATATTGGACAGATTCTTGTTGAAGTGAAGATAAGGTTCCACTTATCATAAATAGAAGAGGCAACCTGATCCAGTGAATGAGGTAGTGGGTTTGACTCTCTCAAGCTGTCGCTCACACTAGCAAAATGACATATGCTGTTTACAAACACGCCAGCGCAGAGAAGGCCTTCAGCAAAGCACAGCTGAGCTTCAGCTTTCCTTTCTCTTTAATTCCCAAACTTATAAGATGTATTTATTCTTCGTGGCTCTTACAAAGAATGCCCAATAAGTTTATTTTTAATTTTCAAATTGCAGGCCTATTTATTTAGTTCTTATCTAGTTCTCCCAAAGAATACATAATTCCTTTCTCTGGCTTTTATCCAAAATGTGGGGACTGTTTATTGATTTTCTTTAGAGAATTCACAGTGCCCATGTGCAAGAGGGAAAAGAGAAGGTAAACGTGGAAGAAAGAGAAAATCATGTTGTGAATGATTTGTTTTACATATTTTGGTTTTACGTACCCAGGATAAACTCTTGCAGAGGCCATACCCAGAGCTTACTGTAGATTTGTTGTAAAGATTAGAGAACCAGCCCCCAGGCTTCGCTTCTGCATATGAGACACTCCAGAGTGTTCTTGGAAGAGCAGAACCTCCCACATGGAGGAAGAAATCTTTATTCTTTCTCACTACAAGTCCCCCTGGTGACAAAGCTTAGACACCTGCCTCCCCCCAGGGGATCTTTATCAGAGAGAAGAAGCCCAGTTTGTAAGTGAAAAAATTATACATACACAAACATATACTTACAAATGGTGGGCTCTACAGAATGGTGCTTGTAACCTGGGTAAGGTCTTGCTGGGTCACTAACTATTCGTCCTGCTCTCTATTTCCCATCCTCAGAAGCAATCTGGGGCTGAGGGGTGGGGAATTGGGAGTGGGAGTCTTCCCACAAAATGCCTTGTCTTTCTTCTCTCCAGCATCTATTCAACATCCATCCTGCCCTGCATGCCAGTGTTTGCTTTCTATGAACTTTCACTGTGTGGACACACAGGCAGAAATGGCCATCACAAAGATCCTCCGGGACCCCTCTTGCCCATTGTCTTCTGAAGACCCTTCTTCAGAAAGTGTGGTCTCTTTTTCAGGATCTAATGAATGAAGATGCCATCAATAGAGAAAGGATGCAAAGGGAAGGTGGACCAAGGATGGGTGTCTTTATAGCTCTAGAAGGCTCCACACCTTACCCATTGGAAGGATTTTAGGAAATGTTTATGGACTTTCTCAATGTAAATACACTTCATGGAGAGCAACCAAACTTTGCCAAGAGGAGGTACCTTGGGTAACTGAGGAGGTGCCTGTGAATTCTGACTACTTTTAATGATAATTGTGCCTTTCTTGGTATGAATCATAACACAAGAATGAAAGTGATTAATATATTCATGTGAATATATCATAAGAAGGTTTGTATCTTCATCATGGGAGCAGTTTAGTTCAAACTTGGCAATCTTCTTAGTAAATGTTTATGAAATCCTTTTGGTCAGGACCAAAATAGAAATCAAAACTTTTATTATCCTCTCCCCCTAAACCAAAAGAGAGACATTATTTAAAGTTTAAGTTTTAAACCAACACAAAGATAAATAAAAACTATTTTAAAGTCAAGATGGTAACTGACGACCTGTACTTCACATCATAAATAGTAGAAAGGTTCATAGTAACTCATGTATTTCTTTTTTTTTTAATGGCGCAAGTCTCAATCTGACAAATAGATAATGTGAAATAGACAAGATTTTCCCTCTCCCTTCCAAAAAGAAGGAAAGCCAAAACTTGAAAGGATTAACAGCGCTTGCTTATACAGCATTGTCCGCAACAAGTCACACTCACCTTGGAGATTTACCTGCACAAAGCATCATTGCTTTTCTCAGAAGGGCACTGCTGTAGCTTGTGTGTGGTTTCATAAAGCCCTATAATTGGAATAGCCAGGTTGAAATTTTCCAAGTCTCCCCTTTTGGCAGTGAAACGGCTGCAGAAACATCTTAGTTGTACACGACATTTAAAACTGTTTATCTCTTACTCCTGTCCACATTGATTTGTTTGTATTCCATGCCTGCCTTCCACAAGCCTATAAAATTTCGACTGCACTACAGTCAGGGCCGAGGCTGCATTCTATATCTGTATATTTAAACTGAACTCTCCTTTTCAGTTCTTTAAAAACATTCTCCACCCTGTGCCAACTGCTTAAAGGGCTCTCTTGCTCCTTCTGGTTTGCTCAGATCTAAATCTAGAGATGCAAAACCTTCAGGGTCCTTGTTCGTGTTCTCTGAATCTCATCAGCTCACACGCTTTTATACCCTGATATTATGTAGTCAACCTGTATTATTCACTCTTGCTGTTTTTTAAGTCTTGAAAGTCAGGGTGCTTTAAACTAAGTAGAACCTGAGATTGGAGCTTTGGCCAGGAAGGCTGCGTTTGACTGTAGATGCCCGACTTTCAGGGAATATGTCTGAGTATTACTTGGCCTGAACCTTCCACCTTATTCCTGTGATTTGCTTTCCACTTAGAAATGAACTGCAGTCATTACCCAGGTGAATGTATAGTTCTTCATCTTGCCAGCAAACTTGGTTCTGATTACTTCAAATGAAAATAACAAAAGTTAATATTGACTTATTTTTTTTAAAGCTTTTTAATAATTAGCTTGTAAAACATAAGAAAAGATCTGAACACAAGTTGAAAAAAATTTTTATATTTCAGTTGCCTCAAATTTTTTAAATGCTTCTCATTTTATATAGTAACTTATTTCCATGGCATTTCGTAGATTTCCCCACTGTAGCCTTTCATTCTTTACTTAGGTTTTGCAATGTTCTACAGCCACTTTTATCTACCGTGCATCTGTTTGGGATAATGAAAGTTAGCAGTTGCCTTTGTGGTAACCGTATGTTCCAGTATGTTCTGTTGCATGTATTTGATAGCTGATTATTGAAGAGGGGATTTTTAAATGACTTGCTTTTCATCTGTTAGCAATTCCTCCCCCAAAAAGAAGTGTGATACATAAGATACTCACTCTTGATTACATTGCCTCATCCTCACTCTTTGCCTTCATTCTTAAGATAGTTCATCAGCTTCTGCCAAAGTTTTCTAAATAAAATGTTGCCACGTTATTTAATGGTCCAGCATAAAAAAATGATTGTTGGTTTTATAGGAAGTAACTTTGACTTGGCAGGACGTTGCAAGGGTGAGTCCTGTGTTGGGAACCATTTTCCTCTTGGGGAAAATCCTCTAAAAAGAATTCAGCACAGTCCCTTGAATCACCCCAATCCCTAGAAGTGAAAAAAAACTCGAGAAAGATATTTCAAGAACATGGATATTAACAATAGATATCTGCATGATTTTACTTCGTTAGATATACTGTTTAAAATCTTTTGCAAAATAATTTTTTCTCTTAGTATGAAGAAATAAAGAAATCTGAGCAATTCATATGGGTTTCTATGTACCATGAAAACTGTCCAAAAGTGAAAATACTTTTTAATTAAAATTTTCTATTATAATTTTAAGAAGTAAAGTTTTTACTGTGTATCATCAGTCTACTCCCAACTAGAATGAAAAGTCCATAAGGGCAGGGGTTTTTGTCCATATTTTTAATTCACTTCTGTGTCACTGTCACCCTGAACAATGGCTGGCATTTAATAGACACTTAGTACATGTTTGCTGAACGAATGATTTGTTGATTGCCTAATATTATTCGCAACACTCGATAGAGTTGTTAGACAAAGGAGACATTCCAAATGAGGTGCCCAATCCTACCATTATTTGTGACAGTTATATACACTAATATTAATGTACTAATACTAAATGCTATGTGCCCTTAAGATTAGAGCCATAGTGTGGTTTGTGCCATTTTGGAAAGTAGCAATAACGGTTAACTTGTACATCTACAAATAATACTCAAATGAGCTCTTTGGTCCTCATATTTTTCAAAATCCTTCCACTTACACTCTGATAGCTCTAAAGAACAGTTATTTTAGCCTTTCCTAACCTTTTTTAGAGATGGCAACAAGCAGGAAAATACCCAAAGGTAATGAGAAGGAGGATGGCGACAACTTGGGTAATTTAGATTTGGCTGAATAATACTACTTTGCAGAGTAACATCTGAGGTTAGGTGGTTCTTTCATATTGAACTTGGGCCTCTTTTGATGAAGGTCATTTCCAACGATGAAATATTCAAATAAACTGATTAACAAATACAGAGAGTAAACAAAATTCCATTGTACCCTCTTTGTGATCACCTGGGTTTCAGTATAGAAACAGGCTCCCTCTACAACTCAGCGATTAACTTGGAAGCTTTGTTGTGCTTGTTCAGTAAAGGCCTGGAGCCTCCCTTCTTCCCACCCCATACTGCAGGGAAAGAAAGCAGGCTTCGGGGCTGAATCCCAGCCTTCCACCAAGTACTTGGTGTTACCTTGGATGAGTCATTTACACCACCGCCCCTTCCTTTGTGTCCTTAGGTGTAAAATGGGAAATGTCGTTATCTGTTTTGCAGAGCAGTTATGAGTATGATCTGAGATCGGGTAAGCACGGAGCCTGTTGTGCAGTAGGTCTGAGGACATCTGTGTTACTTTCTGCTTTTTATTTATTTATTTATTTAATTTATTTATTTTTGGCTGCGTTGGGTCTTCGTTGCTGCACGTGGGCTTTCTCTAGTTGTGGCGAGCGGGGGCTACTCTTTGTTGCGGTGCGGGCTTCTCATCGTGGTGGCTTCTCTTGTTGCGGAGCACGGGCTCTAGGCCCGCGGGCTCTAGAGCGCAGGCTCAGTAGTTGTGGCGCACGGGCTTAGCTGCTCCGCGGCATGGGGGATCTTCCTGGACCAGGGCTCGAACCCATGTCCCCTGCATTGGCAGGCGGATTCTTAACCACTGTGCCACCAGGGAGGTCCCCTTCTGCTTCTTGTATTAACTTAGGTCTATATTGCACTGAACAGACTGAAGTTCTGAGACAAGAGTCTTCTCCCCACTCTCACCACTCCCGTGGCCATTTCTCTGCTCTTCAGAAGCCCTGGCATGGAGTCTTGGGCGATGTTTCCTAGACTTCTGCCTTTCATGGGCAAGTAAAATTTTACCAAAAAACTTCATCAATACACTGATGCTTTTTATTTTGCCAATTAAAGATTTACCCAAAAAATAAATAAATAAATAACATCTACTGTCAACATCATTTCACAAGAGATGGGATGTTTTTATAACCTGAAGAGAGTATAAGCTGCAAGTAAGAACTGTCCTCATCATTGTTTCATCTCTCATCAGAGATCAGAAACAGTCCAGGGACCAGCATTTTGGAACCACTTTTTCCTAACGCCCAACACCAAGAAAGAGGATTTCCTTCTTCACTATGGAAGCAACTCTACCCGCCAAGTGAGCCCCTGTGGCAGCAGCCCCTGAGACTGGCACAGGGATGAGTCAGGAGGCCTGTCCACTCAGGCTGTTTCTCCAGGAACAGGAGACAGGCCATCGCCCCCTGACAAGCCTGCTCAGCTGTTTCCATTTAGGGGCCTGAGTCTGTGGTGAGCCTGGGGCTTGGAGACTTTCCCCAGCCCTAAATGCCCATAAATCAAAGAGTCTGTTTTTAAACATGGGTAGTGGAAAAAGACACACTGGTGAATAGGGGAGAAGGTGTGAAGCCCACTTGGGGCAGCAAATCAAATCGGTTCTGACCTGACGCAGTGGAAAACTGAGGTAAGATGTATATGTGACTTCTTCGACTGCAGCCGCTCTGCGGACATCTCTTTCTAACCACTCAGCATTGAGGAGCCCCTTGTTCTACTTCCCATGCTATTAATTTGAAAAATACTTGATTTGGTTCTATTCAGTTGAGAGAACCTTTAGTAAGTGACTACTAGGTATAGAGGACTGTGTCAGGGGTAGGGTGCTGGGTCTGTAAACGCTGGTCAGTCTCCATGGTAATTATTCTTTTTATAAATATACAAATTATAAAAGCCATTTACATTGGTACACTTGGAAAAAATAGCATTTGCATTGGTGCTTTATATCGTTACACTAATGACATGGGTGCTGTCGACAGGATTCCCCTACACCGAGGATTTCTCATCACCTGTACGTTCTAGGGGGATGCATTATTCAATATACATCTTGTGCATATGTTAGAGGCTTTCCAGTCTTTAGGAGGAACCTGGGGCTTGAGGGGAAAAGGTGCTGATATGGGTTCAGGATCAGGCTCTTATTGGGCCACAAGTGCCCAGGACTGCTACTTTGGTGCCTGAAATGTTAAAAGTTCTGTGTCTGTGCTACACTCCCTTTCTCTTATTTTCGTATCCCTCTCTGGGGGAGGATATTGTGTTGGCCCCAGGCCTAGATGTAGTAAGGAAACAGCCTGCCTCCAAGACTTAGGGCAGGTGGTTTAAGCTAGCTCTGGGCTTTAGAGAAGAATGCTTTTTGCAGTTCTTTTTTCCTTGGAGCTTCATCTTTAGAAGCCACTGTTGCTGTTGGCAACAAGATGAGGTTGTGAGCCTGGGGACCAGACCCAGGCAGGCCTCTAGACTTGCTATAATCTAGGCCTTACACTAGAGGCTAAAAGAGCTCCTTCTGACCAGGGGGAGCATAAGTTCTGCTTTGCCCTGGCCCAAACTGGATTCTCCATTTATCCTGGTTTAATTATTAATAGTGTCCCCTTCCACTCTCAGAGGTGTCCCGGTGGTTTGGACAGTAAATTATATGATCACCCTACTTGTGAGACACTCACTGACACATAACCTGCCCCGTCTTGCCAGAGCCATGGTGAATTCAGTGCCAAAGCTCCGAAAAATAACAACGTGCATGTGGCCAGAGTAACGCCAGCCCCAGCCCATCTCTCACGAAGCTGCAGCCACTATGGAAGACTGGTCTAGAATTTAGGCTTTCCCATACCCGGACAGAAGTCTATCCACTTCACATCAGTCCAACATCTGGTGCTGTGAGAGCTGTACTGACAAAACTAAATACACCACCAAACCAGAAATGAAGGTTTAGGAGTTGAGGGTGTGAGATCGAAGTAGAATCTTAAACCCCAGATTGGGCCCTTGACCAGACTTCTCTAACAAACAAACACAGTATCCTCCAACGTGAGAAAAGTAGTATATTTTCGAATGACCTGTTTTTATTTCTGCATAATTAAATGATATAGTAGAATGAGGCTGGGCTTGGAGTCAGAATGGGGTTTGAATCCTGCTTGTGTCCTGATTAGCCATGTGTGTGAGCTCAAGCAGGGCGATTTACCTTTTCCTGTTTTGTCATCTGCTTTATGAGGACAACCTTATCTTTTTCTCAGGCTGGTGGTTGTCAGGATTTAGACGTGATGTAGCTGTACGGAGCCTGTTAGATACACTGAAACTTTAGTTTCCTTTCTCTTCCTTACTCAGAACTTCCAGGGAAAGGGAATAAGGGGTTGACTGGAGTGATGTTAAGAATGGGAACAAAATGTCTTAAGAGAAAACTATCACTCGTAAGTGGAGTTTCCTCAGCAGTGAGGTGACAAAGAATAGCCCTGGGCAGTCAGCACGCTGAGTGGACACTGTTGGCGGGAGACCGGGTCAGGACGGCAGGGCTATGGGAAGGTGTGAGGGGACGACCCTGTCATTGTCCCGAGGTTGTCACACACTGGGCTGTAGCTATAGTCACTTTCTCTGTGGTGTAGGCTTTCTCTTCCTACAGAGGCTTGGCCATCTTATAAGGAGGAACCCCAACCTATGATTCAGTTGGACATGGCTCTTTAGGAAGTAGTTGGACTTTGGAATCTCTGCCAAGGGCTACAGAGTGCTTCGGATGCCCCAGTACGGTATTGCCCTTGTAGATGATAAATTCCTTAAGGACAAAGATTCTGTTTTATCTACCATATAATCCCTCAAGTTACAGACTCAGGACCTTGAATGTCAGGTGAGAGAAAGTGAGCCCTTTAATCTCTCTTGGAAGTCTGGTAAAGAGTTCATCACCACTTCCTAACAGGCCTCTCTGGAGCCCCCAGAGCACTCTCTCCACTGCACCAGCAGTACTTTTCCAGTAACGCAGAATTCATCGTGTGCCTCCCTGTGCGGTATCCGTTGGCTTCTTATTGTTTATCACCAGCTAGTGTTCTCTTGTGCCTCAGTATCCTCAACTGTAAAATGAAAATAAAAATGATAGGATTGTTTTGAGGTCTAAATGAGTGTGTGTGTGTGCATGTGCATACGCATGCGTGCACACACATATACATACACGTGTATTCGTGTACATGCACATAGACCTACATATAGCTTCCCCTCCAGCCTCCATCTCACCAAAATCCTCCCTTTTCCACTCGGACCTGGCCTTTCTGAACGCCTCTTTTCCATGGTGTCACCATGTTTTTCTCTCCTCTAGAACTTCTAATGAGCTGTTCTCCCTTCCTAGACACCTCTTTTGCTGCCTCACCTGGCTATCTGCTATTCTTCCTTCAACATAAATACCATCTCTTCTGAGAAGCCTTTCCTGATTCTCCATGCCTAGGTTAATCTAGCGCCCCTTCCAGTGCTCAGTCCTTAGCCCAGCATCTGTCCAGAGCATTTGTCACATTGGATTGTAATTGTCTGTCTGCTTGTCAGCCCCTCTCCCACGAAACTGTCAGCTCCATGACACCAGGAACACTGTCCTTCTGGTCCCCTTCACCTCCAGCGTCTAGCCTGGCTCATTAACAGACACTCCAAAATACTTATCAGTGTTTTATAAATGAACGAGTGGGTGGGTGAAGACACGCTGCTCAGGAAAGTCTCTCCTCAGGAATTAAGTTTGGTTGATGAGTGGATCCAAGCTTCATGATCACATGTGGAATAGTGTCTACCTAACCTGTTTTATTCCTGCTAATGTTGTATACATGATACCTTGCACTGGGTATTGTTTAGACACCAGGAATCTGGAATTTCAGAATTTACTTCTACGAGATAACGTCTTGATTTTCACGCAAAGCTCTGGTTTTTCTCATGAAGAGAAACACAATTTAAAAATTGCTTTGAATTGCTTTTAGGCTCTTTTATGATATTTTGAGAAACAGCTTTTGCAGGAGTTCAGTTTTGTCCGTAGTAGTGAAGGCATAGCAATAGGAATGACCTCGTGAATCAATTGCTGTGTATGTTAGGAAGGGGAGAGGAAGTGAGTAGAGTCATTAGCAATTCAAAATTATCTGTAGACTTATAGTGCTTTACAGTCTGACTCATGTCTTTCTCACGAAACCCCCTCAAGACCATTCTAGGCCATGGCAATCTTGTCTAGGTTTGACCTTACATCGTGGTTTGTGCTACCCCTTCCTGTCATCGTTACTGTATACCATTAGTTATTCTTCCAGTGTGTTGTCATGTATCCTTAGCTAAAGTGCAGGCTCCTGGAGAACACGGACCTCATCGCCCATGTTTTTCAATACCTCTTAGTGTCATGGGCAGCTTTATGTACTAAATGAGTACTCAGTAATATTTTTATGAAAAGGGAAATATTAAACAAAACGTTTAGGTTATAATAAGTGAAAAGATAAAACTGACTTCAAATTTTTAAAAAATATGCAAAGAGGACTAAAAGGAAATACAGCAAAAGCACAAGCTGAACTATGTTTCAGTAGTTGATGGTGGGCAGTCAGAATGGCCATCATCAAAAAATCTACAAACAGTAAATGCTGGAGAGGGTGTGGAGAAAAGGGAACCCTCTTGCACTGTTGGTGGGAATGTAAATTGATACAGCCACTATGGAGAACAGTATGGAGGTTCCTTAAAAAACTAAAAACAGAACTACCATACGACCCAGCAATCCCACTACTGGGCATATACCCTGAGAAAACCGTAATTCAAAAAGAGTCATGTACCACAATGTTCATTGCAGCTCTATTTACAATAGCCAGGACATGGAAGCAACCTAAATGCCCATTGACAGACGAATGGATAAAGAAGATGTGGCACATATATACAATGGAATATTACTCAGCCATAAAAAGAAACGAAATTGAGTTATTTGTAGTGAGGTGGATGGACCTAGAGTCTGTCATACAGAGTGAAGTAAGTCAGAAAGAGAAAAACAAATACCGTATGCTAATACATATATATGGAATCTAAAAAAAACTTTTTCTGAAGAACCTAGGGGCAGGACAGGAATAAAGACACAGACGTAGAGAATGGACTTGGGGATACAGGGAGGGGGAAGGGTAAGCTGGGACGAAGTGAGAGAGTGGCATGGACTTATATACACTACAAATGTAAAATGGATGGGCTAGTGGGAAACTGCTGCATAGCACAGGGAGATCAGCTTGGTGCTTTGTGACCACCTAGAGGAGTGGGATAGGGAGGGTGGGAGGGAGACGCAAGAGGGAGGGGATATGGGGATATATGTATATGTATAACTGATTCACTTTGTTATACAGCAGAAACTGACACACCATTGTAAAGCAATTATACTCCAATAAAGATGTTAAAAAGAAATAGTTGATGGTGGGTAACTTTAATTTTCTGTAATTTTCTAGATTTTTCCACGTTTTCTACAATCATCATTTTTTATTATGAACAAAACCCCACAAATGTTATTATTTTTTAAAGAAGATTTTTCTGCCCTATTTAGCGTTAGAACCTGTGGCCACCCCTTGTTGGCAGGTAGAAGCAGATGTTGGGGTTAAACCATCTTATTGTAGCACAATTTACCCATTTGTTAGGATGATTAGGATAAGGTTGTGCTGACCGCATTCTTTTGATGGAAATTTGAAAATATTTTGTCTGGAAAAGCAGTTAAGGGCAGTGCTGCCATGGTGTGTATTTGGAGCTATGCCTAAAAACTGAGAAGTTACGTAATGCTGAGAGATTAGGATAATAACCCAATTTTCTTAACAAATCCCTTAAAAATATCTTCGTGGCAGTATTGCACAGTCCTCCCTGATTCATCCAAAGCATATCCTTAGGTCTTCGAGACTGGATTTCATAGAAAGTAACTGCTAGCTGGTGTGGCTCTGATAGCAGTCACGCTTTATTGAGTCTGTCTTGTGTCACATGCCACTTGCATTATCTTATTTCCCCTTCACAGCAACCAAAGGAGACAGGGATTGCTATTTATTCATATTTTATTGATGAGGAACCTGCGACTGAGAGAGGTTAATCCGTTTGCCAAAAGTGGCCCAGCCCAGTAAGGGGCCCAGCCCAGTAAGGGGCCAAGCCAAATGCTTATGGAGTGTCTGCCATGCATGCAGCCCTCTGCTGGGAGCCTTGTGATGTGTGGCCCGTGCCACCAAGAAGCCAAACAACCTCTAGAGAGGGAGGATATAAAGAGATGAAAAAACTAAGTGATAAAGATTCAGGGACACTTTGGGAGCACAGAAGCAAGAACTGGTCACGATGCCTCAGCTTGGTGCTCAGTGACCTCTGTCTTCCCACCCTACACCCGCCACTCATGTCCTTGTCCATCATATGCCCACCATACTCACACACTTCCCGTGTCAACAGGTGACAGTGGCCTTTCCTGCCCATCGCTGCACCCGCTGCAGCCTCCAGCTGTTAACAATGATCGTTAGCATTTGTGTGTCCTTAATATGCACTGAGTCATCACTTTTACCCATGATTTCATTGATCCTTCACAACTACGATATGAAAGGGATTATCCCTGCTTTCCAGATGAAGAAAATGAGGGTTTGAGAGCTCGGATAACGTGCTCAGATGTACAGTTGGGAAGTGACGGGCCTAGGAATTCAGTCCTGTTCTGTGTGATTCCTGGGCCCGTGACCTTAAGCACTGCTGTCAGTGCCTTTATGCCCATCTTTGTGTGCCGTCAGTGCTTGTCCTGCAAGGCGAAGGCTGCCTCCAGGGAAGCCTCTCCTGTGTCCCGCGCAGCAGAGCTCCCATGGCCCTTGGCGGCCTTTCTCCGCTTCTCCCATGCTTTATGGTGCCAGGGCCCCTGAGCTCTCTGGGGTGCACCAGTGCCCCCAAGTGCTTTGGATGCAGTAGACACTCCATCCAACCTGGGGTTCTGCAAGATGGAGGATTTCTGGCCTCCATCCTTCACCAGGTAGCTCCTGGGTGGGCTTGGGAAGAAAAATTTAATTTTGAAATTCCAGAGAACCAGGTTCTTTTTCTGCTTTCTCCCTTCCTCTGTCAGACTTAATAGAGGGAGGTATGGTTGGTATTTGAATGCCAGTTTCATTTCACTTTTAAATAATCAATACATTTCAGTAAGTCTCCTACCTGGAGTCTCAGGTGCCAGGTAAGAAGAAATGCTCACCCAGGAGTTGCCAGTGCTTGAAAACGGTGACATTATCAGAGGTATTATCACCGATACAATTGGAGTACAAATGCCAATGTCACAGTTAAGCTGCCGGCCAGTATACATGTTCCTTGATACGGCAGCCGCTTCCTGCCCTCACTTCTGTTTCCATGGTATGAAAACAGTGAGTCTGTGGTTGAGAAAACAGTTGAAGTTCTTTAAATGCTGCAGAATGACAGATCGTGGTGATAGTAGTATGCAGGTCCGTTTTGCTTTGGGGCCACCTATGTGTCATGATACTTGTAGCCACAAGATGTCAGTGTGGTATCAGTCCTGGGTGTCAGAATGAAAACCGCGACCCTCAGTTTATAAGTCAGAAGAGGAAGACATGGTCCAGGGGGTTGGCTCGCCTCACCTGTTTCCTCGGGCTGTGGTGTCAGTCCCCAGGCTGCCTTTCCAATTAGTTTTCCCTGTGCAGTTTTCCATTGGTTCCCACCTCATCAGGAGGCTTTTCTTAGTTCTCTCTCCAAATGTAGATACTTTCCTACCTCCTACTTATGCACAAATAACCTCAGGAATCCCGCCATTTTGGTGTTATCTCATCACTTTAAAAAATTTGCAAGAGGATATACGTAACAGCACAGTTTTCCCTCATTCTAAAGAGGGTTTTTAAGTAGTTGAGGATGGGGGAAAAATAGTATCTCTAGTCATAGTACTGTTAGGGTTTTTTTCCTTTCTTAGTCTCTTTTTATTTTTTGGTCAAAGCTTAACCTCCAGAGAAAAAAGTAGGAGCTTGTATTAACTGTGCAAAGCAAGCAAAAGAGGGGAAAATAGGGCTCAGGGAAGAACACAAATGTGTGGAGGCCCTGGTGTGCTCCTACAGCCTTCATAAGGAGGGAGGTATGTTATGGCCATTTTTCTGATGAAGAAAGATGATATATCCTTCCCAGGGTTAGTTAATTAGTAAACGAGTACCAGAGCCTAGATTTGGACCTGGGTCTGTTTGTCCCCAGAGCCTGTGCCTACCCAAAGCCTGGTAACATTACTTAAAAAAAATTTTTTTTATTGAAGTATAGTTGATTTACCATATTATATGTTTCGGTTGTACAACATAGTAATTCATTATTTTTAAACGTTATACTCCATTCATAGTTATGATTGGTACTGTTACTCTTGTTGACTGTCTGCATCATAAAATAAATGAGGAGTAACCTGAATAATCCATGCACATACTAGTCAGCAAATATCTGTTGAGTCCTGGCTACATGGAAGATACCGTGTTGTGAAGAATACCAAGACCTATTAAATATATTCTCTGCCCTCAAGAAGCAAAACAAAGTTAAGGAGAGGGACGGAAAAAGACATGGACACACAAGTCAGTGGAAAACAATCAGAGAGCAGTGGCATTTCCTTGGAACGATGGAGAGCAAAGCAGAGGGCAGGGCTCTGGTTCCAGCACTAGTTCTAGCCCTCCTATGGGCTCTTTATTATATCAGCCTGAAATAAATCTGCTAAATGAAAAGATGTTACTAAGGTGGCCTCTACCTTGACTTTCTGTGGCTCTAAGATAGAATATGAGAAGGGGTGGCTAATCCACGCCACCAGAGGTTGCCACCTATGCATGCCTTTGTAACCCAGACACGGTAAGATTACACTTCATCCTCTCTTTCGGTGGTCTGGTCAAGGAGGACAAGTTAAAGCAAGCCAGGAGGCATGGCCTGGTATGGCAGGGCTGTTTCCAGTTTCCCAGCCCATGGCTTAGATGTGGAGGAGAACAGATTTGAAGCTTCTGGAAAGATTTGGTAGCGGAAATAGCAGAACGCTTCTGGCTTACAACTTTAGAAGTACTGTGTCAGTGTATAGAACTTGGCCAGGATGAACGGAGGAGCCACAAGGATGACTGGACATTTGAAAAATAAGACCTGGGATGAGAGGTTAGAGAAGCAGGGGTTATGTAACCTGGAGCTCCTCGGAGGTGATGTTGGCAGACTTCTTCTAGAACAGGGCTGTCAGTATCTCAGTACAGAGAGCAGTGACTGACCCTGTTTGTCCATATCGGGTGAGGACTGACTCCAGCTGAGCCAAGAAAATTTTAGATTTGATCCATGAAAAAGTCTTCCCCATGCGGCAGCTGTGAAACACAGAATATATCATGGAGAGAAGTTGATAGAATTTTCTTTTTTTCTTGTCTTAAAAAAAAAACAAACAACGGAATACAGTAGAACTGTTTAATAATTATGGTGCTGGAGGACAGGCTTAACTTGATATTATAGAAAATGTTGTATCCGGCTCCTGCTGTAAGTGTTTGGTTTGAGTGGGACGTGATCGGCCCAGAGAATATCAGGTTTCACATAACAGTGAATGATACTTTTTACAATAATGGGTCTGGAGAGGATGACCATATCATTTTTCTTTGAATCTGTAACAGTTTGGAGAGTGAAATGGGGTGCTATTAATAATATCCTTGGATGTACAGTTCTGTGTTTAAAGAAGTCAAAAACAGCCCCGGTCCTTCTTGAATGTAGGGTATCTGGCTGAGGAGGCAGCACAGAAACATCCACCAGCTTGAATAATGGTATGTGCTACGTGTGCTCGTGAAGGGACCAGCCTCCCTGCCCCTGTTCTTCCAGTTTCCTTCCTGATATCATATACATAGTAGTATATATTCGCTTATTTCCTTATTGACCCTTTTCCTTTCTAGAATGTAAAGTCCACAGCAGAAGGGATTTTTCTCTTTTTTGTTCACTGCTGTATTTCTAGTGCCTGGAGTAGTACCTGGCACATAGTAGGTGTTCAGTCGATATTTGTGGAGTGAAAGAATGAATGAGGTAAAAGCAAGCAGAGAACCCCCGGGCTGCGTTTAGGACTTTCATGGGCCCTTCGGGGATGGGTTGGATTTGACTCCAGTGAGAGGTGGCGGGAACGAGATAATAGCACAGATAAGGACAAGGAGGAACCTATTAGGTACACGCTGTTGGTGTCGAAATCAAACCAGTGAGCTCTCAGTTTTACTTTTTCAACTCCCAAATGATGTCCCCTTGCCCCCCCCCCACCCCCGCCATCCTTACTCACGTGGCCTGGGCAAGACCCAAGGAGGAGGTGTCGGGAGAAGGCTGGCCACCACACACATTGCTCTTGGTACTGGCGTTCAAACAGCCGAGTGAAAATAGCCCTCCTCAGGAACGCGTGGGCAGCCGTGAACGCCCCACTATTGCAGGGATTAGCTTCCAGTTTATGGGTCATCTAGGCCTCTTAGCCCCTCTTTTCCTGCACTCCCATTCCAGCGGGTTCACCACCTGTTTTTAACTCCTTTGGAGGTTGGATGACGTAAGAATTCAGTATGTTAATCTCTGTGACTTCGGGAATCAATGCTGAGTTAGAGAGGCCCCGGGAGCAAGGGGAATGGGTGTTAGCTCTGCCCGAATGCAATCCAGTCTGAAGCCAAGAAGGGACGTAGGCAGCACCCATGTGGCTTGCTGTGAAGGCACAGGTGGCTCTCTGTCTCCGTGCCTTGAAATTCCACCTTTCAGTTCCCTCCTGTGGGCTCAGAGGCTCTTTTTTTTTTTGTCATCGTTAAAATGCTTCTTCTCTTTGGAAGAGTCACATCCTAAGGCCACTTGCAGCTAACACGTGAAGGGGTCTAGCTGGGTTTAAGGCTCCATGGGAATGTAAGTGTGATGAAACGTGGAAGGCCTCTGGTGCATGAGAAGGGAGAGGAGACCGGGAGCCTGGGGAGGAGGTGGGACCAAGTTCACGTCCTTCACAGTTTTCCTCCAGGGACAGTCCTGAGATGGGGGAGGGTGTCCCCTCCATGGTAACAGAGCTAACAGTCCAAGGAGGCTCAGACAAAAAGGATCCATGGCAACTCGTGGATTGAGGGTGTGTTTCAGGCCTGCTTTCAGCATGGCATCCTTATGGAAACAAACACCAGTCTTTTGGGGGATCTGGGGGTGGAGATGTGTGTGTATGTGTGTAGTTTTCATAGTTTCAAATTATGAAATATTTCACAAATATTTCAAGCATACAGAAAATGATGCAACAGACACCCACCAGTGTATCTACCACTTTGCTTTAACAGATGTCTCAGAGTATCAGTGTCCTAATTTTTCTAAACATTCTCTTATTTTAGAACAGTTTGAGATTTACAGGAATATTACAGACAGTACAGTTATATATTCCCACACCCAGTTTTCCCTCTTACGAACATCTCACATTAGCATAGTATACTTGTCACAATTATGAACCAAACTGATAAGTAACTAAAGTTCATACTTTATTCAGATTATTCAGATTTCCTTCGTTTTTACCTAATGTCCTTTTTTCTGTTCCAGAATCCCATCTAAGATACCACATTACATTTGGCCATTATGTCATTTCCTAGAGGCGTTATGTCACTCTGGCTGTATGTAAATGTAAGGCTGTATAATTATCATGTAGGTGAGTCCTCCATCTTCATGCCCCTCTCTTCCTAATAACAGAGTTCTTTTTCAGAAGCCACAATTTCCTGTTTACTTCTGCTCCAGAAACTCCTCACAGATTAACTGTTTTACAGCCCCAAAGTATTCAGTTTTCTGACACCCGGATTTATCAGTGTTGGCCAGAATCCAGAGGACTGATAACTAGCTACGGAGAGAATAGCCCTGCCCAGGTCACCGTCACGATTCCATTTGTGCCGCTGTTCAATGGCTCCTGTGATTGGAGGGCAGTGGGAAGGGTTGACAAGAATTCCTCCTTCCTGTTTCTGGGAACCAGTAACCAGTACGCTCGTGGGAAAACCTGATGCACTGGGCATTTTCCTTATTCCTTACCTTTGTCTCTTAAGAAAGAAATCTCTTAACTGAGAACAGTTGAAGAAAGCGTGCATTTTTTTCCTAAGAAATTCTAGTACAGCGTCTATTTGGGTGGCTATTAGAAGCTTGGATTTTAAACCACTGTATTTTTACAGCTGTAGAATCTAGTGCTTGAGTTGATTTAACAAGCAGCCATGGGTTTGTTTTCTGTCCTAAGTCTGCCACTGGTGCTCTGGGAAAACTTGATCTTGGGCCTATTTCTAGGAAAGTGTTCTGTAATTTTTACTTACATGTTAATGCCGTCTATTGTTCTTGCTGGCCACACCTTAATCCTGCATGGGTATGAGCATGGGATAGATGATTCAGATACTTAAGCTGTCAAAATTAAAGGTTCCTGATGGAGTTGGGAGTCCAGAGGGGTGGTGTCCTTGGCCTTGGTCTGTGGCCAGCAATCCCTTCCTGTGATGTTCCCCACAGTATTACAGCCCTTGGCCACACAGTCAGAGATGCCTGCAGCTGTCACGTGTTCCTATGTGCCGCCTAATCTAAGATTACTAGGCAGCTTCGGTCGTTTTTAGTGCAGTGGTTCTGGAAGCATTTGCATCACCTGGGAACTTGTTAGAATTGAATCTTCTCAGGGGTGGGGCCCAACAGGCTTGAGCTGTAACAGGCCCTCCAGCTGATTCGAATGCACATCCAGTTTGAAAAGCACTGTCAGTATGTAACCCATGCTGACGCCCCTCCTATCTTTACCCCCACTTCTCCAGTCATTGAACAGCATTTTTTATTCATTCAATTAATATTCAGTGAGCAGGCACTGTGCTGGGTGCCAGGGTGGGGCTGGGTGCCAGGGGTGGGGGAATCAAGGGTGAGCCAGCCACAGCGGGTGTCCTCGGGGAGCTGGAATCAGCTGGAATCCAGGGTTCTCAGCCCTGGAGGCATATCAGAATCACCTGAAGAGCTTTTCAAAATCCAGGTGACTTCACTTAGTGGATCTTTCATCCCAGATCAATTAAATTGGAATCGCCCAGGTGTAAACTAGTTTATAAAGCCCCCCAGTGAGAGACACTGGCCTGATGGGAGAGAACACCGGGCAGTTCTAGAGCAACGTGGTGTGAAGTTGGGGGTGAGTGGAGGGTGCCCTGGGAGCAGACGGGAGGGTTACTTTACCCAGGCTGCGGTGGGGATAGTGAAGGAGGGGACGTATCTGCAAAGCTTTTCTCCAAGTTTTATTTAAAAGAAGGTAACAACATGGTTTAAATATGGATCCATGTGTGATTTCAGAACAAGTAGTAGAGGAGGATCTCAGGAGAGTTGCTTTCTCCTACAGTTCATGTAATTCATGCTCCCTGTGTGCGTCTTAACTCTCAATGGCAGCGGCAAAGGGCAGTCGGGGCCACGCCCAGAGTGGACAGCCTGCCCTTTCATCTGTATGCCTTCAATGGAAACGCCTGTGCAGGCTTTGTCTTCCGGGCTGCTTAGACACCTAGAGCTCCCAGCCCGCTCCTAGCTGTTGCTAGAGAGGCGGCTTAGGAGTGTGAACCACACCCTTCACGGGTCTTCAGCGGCCATCCCATCAACAACAAAATTTCTTCCCAAGGATTTTGATTGATCTTTCCATGCTTTCGGAGATTTTTTTTTTTTTAAGAAGTAAAGGAGATGTTTATATAGTAAATAATTCCTTATTCATGAGTCTCTCCACTTTTGATTCAGAAGGTCAGGTGGGGAGATTTAATATGAAATATTAGCTGTCTTTGCCAGCTGCTGTCCCCTGTTACCATGCTGTAAGCCCGAAATAGAAGCAACCTGTTTTCAATGACAGATCAAAATTTAGTGCGATGTTGATGGTCCAGAATGAAGATTTTTTGACACAGTGAATGAAATACATACCAGTGCATTTCTGGTTGTGATTTAGCTGACCAAGTAGTTCAGTTATAATTATATTATTCTTACTCCTGGAGATCATTACTCTGAATGAAAAATGCTTCCGTGTCCAGACTATTAAGATGTGGATGGTGAACATTATTTAAAACAAAAAATTTTTTTTTTCTTTCTGGACTGTTAAGCAGCTTTTTGAGCATGTGGAGGCTAGAATATGGTTGTTAGCATTTAAAATTAAATGAAAACTTGGAAATATTTTTTGGTGTAAAAAATAAACTCGACTGTCAATTATTGTATGCTGCCTTCTGGTCCCTTAAGCCCCTTATAATGTAATGGGGGGGACACGTCTAGTAAATATACAGTCGACGTAAATCTGAGGATATGAATATTATAAAAGGGAATTGAAGAGCAGGGCTGTGGGGAACAGGCCGGTGAGGGATTGTGTATCATTTATATGAGGGACATATCAATGCTCTTGGGGATTGAAATACCTTTCAATAGTAAGCGTAGGTTTGATCTGATCTCTGGATCACTGTGTTGTTTTCCATTGGCAAATATTTCTCTGGGCCCTGATTACCGAGGTGTTAGAAGAACTTAAAACATCCTCTCACCCTCGGGTTTAAAAGGCCAAGTGTTTATATGGGACAAAGATGGTGTAAACATCTGGCAAACCGAATAGTGTTCTCATTAGGACACCTCCCTCCCTGCCTTTCATATAAGAAAACAGAGGCTGATGTTTGTTGTGTTGAGAAACCCTTGAGTGAATCAACATTTTCAAGAGACTCGGTATGAAATGAATGCTGTCTCCACCTTATCACCTCCACCTTTTCATGCAATACAGTGATGAAATAATTCTGTTGAGCAATGCATTTTAGGACCCAAAAGTTTAAACCGAGACTTCACTAGGAGTCATTGGAGTCAATCTGAAATGTCAACTTTCAAGAGACTGTAATTGAATAGATTTAACCTATATTTATGGAACGGAGAAATCTCTAGGTGATTGTCTTTTTTTCTCTTCTCTAAGGACCTTTCTTAAAGTCTGCAGGTCTCTTGTCTGTTGACTTGATTGATGAATATTTTTGCCCACTGAAATTGGCCATTAATTATTTCCTTGAGCTGCAGCAATAATTATATCTTTCAAGTAAAATGTAATTAGCATAATAAGCAGACAACACGCTGCCAGGTGATGCGGGATCGTTGGGGAGCTAGTTAGTCACCGCCAGAGATAGCCGGGTTACCACGCGGTGGTAAGCAGCAGTTGTCTGGAGCTGACTCCCAGCAGTTACATTTAGAAAAGATAGACTAGGTCACCCCAGAGTGGGAATTTTGATGAAGTAGCTCTATAGCCACCATTGTTAGAAAATACTACCTCCTGGCATATGCTTGTGATGTCATTTTGATAATTAAGGATCCTCTTACCTTTCACTCATTTATTGACCCTTTCAGTGATCACAGTTACATGCCAGCCTCCGCGCTAAGTGCGGGGGACAAAGGGAAACCGGGTGCTGGCTTTGGAGAAGCTGAGTCTGCTGGGACATAAACACTTGAAAGCGTAATTCATCCTTTTAATAGAGGTGTGTACTAGGGTGAATTCTACGAAGTAGGTTCCTGGAGTGCTTTGGAGGGGAGGTACCCTTTGTAGTGGACTTTGGAGCATGAATCTGAGCATGGCTACGGGAAGTGGGGAGCAGGTGTTCCAAGTTGGGGAAACAGCCTGTGTTACAAAGGCTTATCAGCAGAACACCTCTCTCTCTCTTCACCCTCTGATTTCCTACTGGTGCTTCCCATTGGCTAAACCTGGCCAGGGAGTCTGGGTAAACTAGCTCGAGGCACAGAATAGGGCAGGGAAGGGCGGGCAGTGGACCTGAAGAGGCAGACAGGGTCATCAGAACAGAAGCTATGGCATGTGAACGAGGTATGTGCAGAGGATGAGATGAAGTTAGGAGTTGCATGAAGAGAACTGAGGAAGATGAGTTTGGAGCCAAATTGTAAAGGATCTTCTGTATTTTACCTAAGTCTTTTATCATATAAACAGTAGTCCTGTGTGGGGTGGGCTTATTAATGCATATTATTGATTTGTAATTTAGCAAGATTCACATTTTTTAAAAATCACCATTTTGGGCCTCATTAATGGGTCATAAAATCAATTAAATGGGCTAGCCCAACATTTAAAAAAATGAAATAATATGTGCATTGCATACAGTGAAGTTGAGTAATGTTCTGTGAACCCTCTGTGTATTTCTGTGGGGGAAGTGTACTGGTTACAATTTAAAATACGTATCATACCGTGGAAATGTTGGGAACACACTGAGCTAGGTCCTAGAGTGTGGAGGTGGATTGAAGGGGGAGGAGAACGACAGGCAGCAAGGCTATGTCTAGTCAGCAAAGAACATATCTATTTAAAAAGTATATGTTATCTCTGCATTCCTTTTTAAAGCCATTCCTTTTTTAATATCTTCATGGTATTGAATCCATGTCTAGAGTATTAAGCCTCATCTCCAGTAAGCTGAGAAAATCCATCAGCCTCTCTGTCTTCCATTTTCTGAAACTCAGCTGATAGTAATGTTTACCAAATCCCCAAAGTCTCCTGAACCTCTCTGAGGAATCCAACGTCTTGTGCTTACTTTGATAATGCCTGTTTTACTCAAGCATTATGGGGAGTTTTGCATTTGGTTTGAATGTGTGATAAAATCACTTCAGTGTGTTTTGGTTTATAAATTGAAAGGCTTTCCTTTTAGCTATAAAGCAAGTTAATTGATCACACTGTTTTTAGTTAGTCAGAATGGCTTAATAAATTCAGCTGAAAACTAGCCAAAAAGTTTTCTGTCTCCACTGGCAAGACACATGACTCTTTGGAAGAGGAATTGGAGAGCTTTCTGATGAAGGTCCTTACTCTTGCGGGAGAAAAGTAACACCAGTGCATATGCATGTGCTCTCTAAGCTTCAGGGATGAAGGAAGATGAAGTCTAAGCTCTCTATACAAGTAACTCAGGTCACTATTTCAGTGTATAGTTTAATCTTTCTCTTCCCCACACAGTATTTGTTCAGGAGACTAAAAAGTAGCTAATGTGGCTGCATTGGGCTGCTCCTGTTGGAGGGATAATAACTCCAAGGCCACCTTAGGTTGGCAGCCGGAGGTGGGGCCTTAGAGTTTATACTGGAATCGCTCAGTTCAAAGGTGATCCTCATCTCAGGCTTGTGGGGTGGTGTGCTCTATCATTATGGTCATTTCATAGGTAAGGAAACTAACTTGCTTAAAGCTATAAGTTGGAACTAGTTAGAACGAGGACTAGAATCCATATCTTCTGGATCCAGATCTGGTGTTCTTTTAGATCAGTCACCCAGAGGAGAAATTGACTAGGAGATGCAGATAAATAACTGTTTAAGCCTATGTCCCAGGTTCTGGTTTTCATCAGAATTTGCCCATGTTTTTTGTCCCAGTGCTTCCAAAGCATTCCAGTGCTTTATCCATGAAGCAGTGTTTTAGTGAGAAAAAAATCAAGAACAGGCCAGTTGGCCATTTAGTTTGAGAGCATTGCTATTGAATAGTGTGGTAGAACTAGGTGGTGGTCAGGGTCAAATAGCTGCACTTGGAAGTCACACCTGGATCTGAGGTCTTATCTCCGAGCTGTGTGATCTGGACCTTTTCTGAGCCTTACATTTTCCTTTGAGAAAGGGATGGGGGAGGTACCTCCCCTGCAGGGTTTTCATGAGGATTACACGGAGAAAGCAGCTTATTCTGCATGGACTCATAGTAGGCACTTAGTAATGCTAATTCTATTTTTGTTGTCAGTTATCATTGCTACTTAAGAACAGTTGGTTGTTCACAAATGTGGTCTGACAACGTAAACAGTAAATGCTTTCAGACCTGACTACCTACAGTAATAATAACAGGTATGGTTTATTAAGTATTTCATGTATCAGCCACTATGCTCTGTATGGCTTGTCTCTTTTAATCCTCATAATAACCTCATAATGTGTAGGAACTGTGAATCACTGTCTTTTATATCAGAAAACTGAGATTTAGGCTGAGAAACTTGCTCAAGTCACAGAGTTAAGTAGCAGACTGTGCCCATGAATATTATATTGCCTGTCTAAAGAAATTAAAGCCTTGCAGAGAAAAAAAAAACAAAACCCAGGAAGTCTAGAGTTGCTTCCCAGAAGTTCTTCCATAGAAGCCAAGAATGCCAGGAGCCATCTGCCAGGTGCCAGGGCCTTCCCAGACGCCCAAATTCACACCATCAGCGAGATTGATCTGAGGGCAGCCCAGCATGTGACCCTCCTCATTAGCAAGTAGAATGAGTGCACAACCCACACAGAACGGGGAGGAATAAATCCCCGAAAACTGCATAACCTTTGTGGCCCATGAGCCTGCACACCCTGTTCCTGGCTGCTATCTGGGCACGGAGATGCCATGAGGCATCCCAGAGCCCGCCAGGCAGAGCGTTGCATATCAGCCCTCCACCCCAGCAAACTGTAACTGATTTGTGCCCTTGTGTTTGATGGCTCTTAGGCAGAACAGTCAGGTCACTCCACTTCCAGATGTTCAGCTATTTCTTCTTTCTTTTCTTTTTAAAGCAATGATTCTGCCTCCCTGGGAGGCGAGAAGTAATGAGGGTGATTCCTTTTGCCAAATCCTTAACTGGCTTCCAAAATGCAAAATGAATATGCTTGGTTATGACCTGATTTCTAAGTGAGGTGAATAATAACAGCAAGGAAAACCACACTGGTTGGGGCCAATCTGAATGACAGAAAATTCTGAGCCATGGAAGACTTCGAGGGATGCAGTCTTACCATTTTAGGGACATACTGTGAAGAAAATCGGTGACCAAAAGGAAAAGGTTTGTGGGGGGGAGCGTGTCCCAGTAAGAGGTCTTTGTCAGAGCACCCTTATTGAGTGGATGAAAATTGCGCACAATTCAAGGGCCGCTGGTATTTGGTTGTTTGTGATTTGCTTTTAAAGATACATGAAGACACTAATAGTCTACATAATCATTAAGCTTAGCACTTTCTCTGTAGAAAGCAAAAAGCTGGGGCGGGGGGATGGGGTGGTGAAGACCTGAGCCTCAAGTGAAGTCTGAATTCAGAGGTTTTACTGGATGTTGGATTTATTTATAAAGCTTTTAAATTACTTTCAATAAATCATTTCCGGTTTTACAGTTGTCTTTTTAGCTTGGGGAAAAATGCAAACTGGTTTAATGACTTTCCGAACCAGATCTTCATCCCTCTTCTGGTTGCATGTTAGAATCTTTGGAGATGGGTCTTAGGCCTCAGAATTTTTTACAGCTACCCAGGTGATACTAGTGAGCAGTTCTGGTTGAGAAGCACCGGTCTCTAGGTATTTGGCGGCATAGAAATGACTGAAACCAAATGAGACAAACTTGCTTATAGGACCCATAGGCCTCACGTCTTCGAACTCAGAACACGGGTTTCTTCTCTGCTTGGAAAGACCTGTTCCAAGTGGCTTACCTCTGTGTCTATTCCTGCCATTTCTTTAAGTCCTTCCAAGTACTTAAATCACAAAACATATGCAAGCAGGGAGTGATATCTACACTTTGGCAGAAAATCAGATATTTTTTACACCAGATCATTTTTATTACAGATCACTGTAAGTCAGATCCTCCAGAGTCTGGACTACTTGAGAACTGGGACCTTTGGAGGATGGGTGAGGGGCCTTCAGTGCCTAGCACACAGTACTTGACATGTATTTGGCCTCCTGTATGTTAATTATTTTAATCTTGATTTTGTGTTGTCCTAATTGGGGCTTACTTCCTTATCAACTTTTTCTTCTCTAGAATCCAGCCTTGCCCTAAATTTATATTTTGGTCAAGGGATAGCAAAGGAAATTTCTTTAGGTGAAGACGGGAGGGATGTCACACTGCATGGAGGTTTCAGGTGAATGCAATCCATGGTGTCAGAGCTGCCCTTTAAAGAAAAAAAAAAAAATTTGGCAGGTGGGGGTGGAATGGGTTACAGGGAAAAAAAAGAGGAACAAATGGGAACAGATCTGCATTAATAAATATTCAGACTGAGTCCCACTCTTATGTCAGTGTTGTAGGTGGTGTTATTACATGTAGTACTGGGTGATGGAAGTTGTGCACACTTTCATTTTTAACTTTAATTGCTTGCCTGAAAAGATCCTGACAGCTTCAAAGGTTACTGCTGGTTGCATTGTTCATAACTCAGAAGTAATATGCATGTGCAATTTGCTTCATTATTGCCCGTTAATAACCAATTCTAGAGAAAGTCCTAAAGCCACCAAAGGAACCATAATTTGACATGATGGTTTCCTCCTCCTCTTTCTCCTATTCTTTAATTATCCCAGGTTAAGAGTGATCCACAGATGGTGTGGTGATGTGGGTGTGATTTTACTCTTATTTTCTTTCCATGAGCTGGCATATTAAATTGTTAAAGAGAATTTTTTAAGAATCTAAAAAAACAAAGCAAGACATCAGATTAGAACTTTGAGTCCAACAAAATAAACCAGCATTCCAGTTGTTTCATGTTTCTGTTAAGATCTGGTTTGGTTTCATGTAACTGAAAAACCCTACATAGCATGTGCCTTAAGTGGAAGAGTTTATTTCTTTCACTTTCAAGAAGTCTGGAGGTGGTCAGTCTCAGAGTGGTGTGGGTCTTCATGGGATCAGGGATTCAGGCTCCTATTGTGTTGCTCAGCCATGTATGACTTCTGTAGATTATATCATATCCAAAGTAGATGCAGGAGGGAAAAATAACCACAAGGAAAGGCACATGACTTTAAAGACGCTTCCCAGAAGCCTTACATCCTATTGGCCAGGCCTTAGTCACAGGGCTACACCTGGCTCAAGGAATGCTGGGAAATGTAGTCTTTATACCAGACAGCCATATTCCTAAGCATTATGGAGGAAGAAGGGGAAAATGACTACCGGATGGTAGCCAGCAATCTCACTACATTATGTGAATGATGAGTTCTTAGATCATCTATGCATCATTATGCCAATGACTATAAAATGGAGATAATCCACAACAGTACAGAGTTTGATTTCAAAACATCCTACGGGCTGAAGAACCGACAAGTAGCTACACCTAACACATTACTTATTTAATCCTCATTTCAGCGCTCACGCAAAAGTACTATCCTTATCAAAATTTTACAGATGAAAAAAAAAACCTAAGACTTAAAGAAGTTATACAGCTAGTATTGAACAGAGGCAGTTTGACTGGTGTGGAGTTGCATTATAATCCTTAGCATCACCAAGAAGTGGGAGCAGGGATTCCAATGGGAGGGTGATTACAGTAGTGAGCCTTAGAGTCTTGGGTACCAAATCAGTTAAAACACTGAACTCGGGGTACGTTTTGACTCAGTTCTCTTTTTGTCCCAATCTTTTATATTCACTCCCTTGTGAAATTTGCCAATTCCTTGGTTTCAAATGCAGTACAACCTCTGGCTTTTCTTTATCCCTGCTGGGATTTTATTAGGCCTACTAAGTCCTCAGTCAGTACTTCCTAATGAATTGGCTGAGTTATATGATAACCAAGTTTTGACTCAGAGTGGTCAGGTTTTTGCTGTATCATCGTTTTGTTTTGAGGGACATGGTCTGGTTCCAGTGCCTGCTGGAACGTGGCATTATGGTGGGAATCTACAGTGCTGCAGTCCCTATCTGTGTCCTGAGTCCTTTATCTCTTCCTCCTTTGAGTCTTCTTGGTTCTGCAAAATGTCTTACCACACATCAGAAGCAGACCTCCTTTTCTTGCCTGTCAAACCCTTTTCACTTTCTAGTTTCTTTCTTACTTTTGGTAATGAGGCCCTTAGATCTGTAACACAAGAAAAACTGTGTATTTCCATTTCTACTTTCACCAAATCTTACATTTCTTTATTCCAGCTTTCCCCCCCCATTCTCCACACCACCACCAGTTATTTTTCTAAAACATGGACCATATCAGTTTATTCCTTCTGAGGCTCTCCATTGTTCACGGAATTAAGTCCAAACTCTTGGAGAACATTTCAAGCCTTCCAGGACGTGGGCCTGATCTGCACTGTGAGACTCTTCGTGCAGAGTTCCAGCCACACTGGCTTTCTTTCCCCTGTCTCTGCTTGTTTCTGCTAATGCTTAGACCGTTTTCTATTCTGATTCACCATTTTCTTACCTTTTCTGACTAGAGATTTAGTTCAAGGCTCATGTAAAATTCCCTTTCAAGAAGTTTCTCTGATTCGCCCAGAGAATCCTGTTTTGTTTCTACAGCAGCTAGTGTAGTGTAGTCCTCTAGGTTGGCACAGATCAGTCTGTCTTGGATTATTGTTAACTGTGAACTGTGTTGTCTTTCTTGCTCACTTGTAAATCTACTGAGTTAGAATTTCCCTTTTGCAACTAGTGCATGACAAGAGCGCAGTATGTCTTTCTTGAAATGAACTCAGTATCTTTGTCTCCATGAAGAAAGTCTGAGCTCTTATAAGTCCAAACAACGTCTTGTATCTTCTGTAGCCTCCTAACAGCCGTTTGATTTAGACCACGGAAAATAACAGAGATTATCATCTAGAAGCAATAGCTCCATCCTCATAATATTCATAGAGCTCTAACACAGGGTTTCTCAACATCTGCATCATTGGCATCTTCGGCCAAGTAATTCTTTTGTGGGGGCTGAGGGGTGCTGTCCTGTGTGTGCGCTGTAGGATGTGTAGCAGCATCCCCAGCCTCTACCCACTAGATGCCAGTAGCATCCTCACCCCAGTTGTCTCTAGATGTTGGCAAACATCCTGATGGGCTGGGGGTGGGGGGCAAAATCGCCCACAGTTCAGAGCAACTGTTTTAAAGTATCTCTATAAATATTTTATAACTAATGAATATCGGCTCTGCAGCCCACGTTTCCATGGTACCCACAGACTTCTCACCTGGGCTTTCTGCTTCAAACTTCATGCCATTTTCAGATCCCTAACCTCACCTATGAACCACTGCCTATGCCTAAGTCCCTTCCTTCAAAACCCAACTCAGTTCCTATTCGTCAGTAAATCCTTCCCAGATTAGCCCTTTCTGCCCCTCTCTCTCATTATTCTGAATTTTGCATCATTTTCTATCCTTTTGCACATCTGTGCTTACTGGTATATATTTTTCGAATAAGTATCTCTCTGTACTGGCGGTCACTTACACTTGGGTCTGTTTTCCTCTCCTGTCCGTCTGACTCTCCTAGTTGAATAGTCTGAGCTGAATGCTTATCTTTATGTCTTTTGTGTTATGCATGCCCAGGGCATTCATTTATTTGTTCAGCATATGTTCACTGATTATTTACGAAGCACTGGACTTAGGGTTTGTGGCTTCTAAGATCTGGTCCCTTAAGGAGCTTCCATTAAGACAGATTGGCAAATGTGTGTAGCATAACGCATGGTAGAGGTAGTGCACAGGGCAGCGCCTTGGAAGATGGGTAGAATTTCCTTGGGCGAACAGTTTTAGGCAGAAGGAGTTGAAGGTCTCTTTTCATGAACAGCCATTGCCCTTCCAGCCTTGCAGAGAGGACTTCAAGAGCCTCATTTTCCCTGCCTTCTCTTTTGTCACTTACCTTCACCCACCAGCAGCTCTCTTTTCTTCCAGATACGTGCTTTTAGGCTCTTCCCATGGGCAGCGGTGACATAGAAGCTCCTTTACGGTCTTTTGTATCACATGCTACTTGGATCCATCATCAGGTTCATTTCTGGGGAAAGCAGACACGTCCATTTGTGTGTACATGCACACATGCCTGTAAGATCAAATGGGACTAAGTTTTGGCCTTATTCCTGTTTGGAAGGATTTTTATTGTTGTGTAACCCCAGCACCCCAGTCTTCAGGGTTGCTACATACAGATGTACAGGTTGTGCACTGCACAGGCATACCTGGCAGCCACGATGGACACTGGCAGTCTCTCTTGTCCCAGGTAACAAGGTAGAGAATTTGGCTGAAGAGTGCAGACTGAGAGTGTCATACATATAAGGCTACACACCTTATACTTGGGGAAAAATAGCTACCACTCTCAAGCAGTCATCAATGACCCTAGGAGTTTGATGGGGTGGTGAAGAGTTAGAAAGCATCCTGGTCAGAACTGTCTATTTCTAATAACTTTAACCCTCTGGTCATGCCGGAAACTAAAAAGGCTGCAGTATGCTGTGTTTGTTTATAAATGAGCCTCCTAGAGCATTGTCCAAACGGTTCTTGGTTGAATAACGTTTATTCATTCACTTGTGGAGGAAAACTCAGGCTGCAAATGGGAACATAAATGCTTTTTTTAATAGATGGCGTTATTGTATTGCACAATGTCCCCGACTTTTAGATATTTAACTCATAAAGTTTACAGCAACACTTAACTGCATCCGGATTTCACATTGAATTTGGAAAGGCAAGAATCTCACTGTAATTTGCACTGACTGCCCTGTAATGGAAATTATGGCTTGGGAAAAGTTTCAAATGACGTGTCTATAAACGAAGGAAAAGTTGATCCATTCAAAGGCCAGTTATGTGCAATTGTAGGGTTTTTTATTTTTAGTTTTGAAAGGACCATTGCCGGCAAGAAATATTTATTTCAGCAGCTGAAGTAAACTAGCTGTGAATTAAAAGTTGGTCTTCGTAAATTGTCGATTCATCAAAATTCAGTCCTAAAAGTGGAGTGAAAGTTGCAACAGAACTTTGCTGGGCTTTTAAGAAAGCTATAAAGATTGTATGGAGGCCAGTGTTGCAACTGGTTGGTAGCAATGAGTTGACTTCAGAGGATGAGCATTAAATGGTCAAAATGCTGGCCTAATGGGACTCAGGACGCAGGGCTTCTGGTCCTAGCCCTGCTGTTAACTGGGTTTGTGTAAATAGGCATGTCATTTAACTTGCCAAGCCTCAATTTGTCTGCTCGTTTGCTCCTGTCTCCCACCATTTATTTGTTTTGGTATATCTTCCATTCACGTTCAAGACTTTCCCTCAAATGTCTAATGATCACTCCTTGACTGTTCTTGGCTCCTATTTAAGACACTGAGGCAATAAAAACCTGATGGGAGGCTCTGGATAGAGGCATGGATGGAGCTCGTTGACCATAGACTTATCTGCAGGGAAATCACTTAATCAAGGAATTGCCAGATGTCGGCATCTGGCGATCTCTTCTCTGCGCCCACTTAGCTTAATCAGAGAGGAATCCTCCCGCCTGGCTGTCACTGTTCTTGGGACCAGTCAAGTAGGTATATTTCCACTTTAATCCCCTTGTTTTCAGCCCTGTGTTCTCCCCACTCCCCCTCTATCTCCGCTGTGCTTGGTTTCCTGGTTCAGTGTCTCTAGATAATCAACCTTTTAAACAATTCTCCTGTTTTCAGCCCTGAACCTTCCCTTCCTTGCCTTTTGCAACACCTGGCACCTCCAATTCCAGGGCCTCTCGGGGCTAGAAGCATGGGCCAGGAGGGGAACCCAGTGGGTTCCCCTCCTGGCCCATGCATCTCCCCCGCTGCAGGCACTTGAGACTATAGCTTCCTCTACTCTCTGAGTCACTTGTCACTCCTGTATGAGTTTTCCATCTTCCAAAACACTGGTCCAAACCACTTGTCTGCTGATGTCTCCCCTTTTTTTCCTATCCCTGGAGAGGTTTTAATTCCTTTATTTCTTCCTTTAGTGGGGCCTTGGATGGTGAAGGAAAAAAGCGCCTTTGATCAATCTGCCATGTTTGACCCAAAATCTTCCATTTTCTCATCATAAAATTAGTGTATCCATTTAATAATGATGATGCATCTCCTACATGCCTGCCCCTGAGCTGAGTGCTGGAGAGAGGAAAGAAATTGAGATGGTTCATCTCTGAGAAATGTGGGAAGGGGAAAGGATGTGCCCAGCGTCTGCCTCTATGGTGACACAAGTGCGGGGACAGTGCTGGGGATGAGGTAATGCAGAGAAAGGAGGAGGGATGCACACGCTCAGCCAGGGATGTTGTGGAAGGCTCTGCTGAATAAACTAAAACTCTGTGGTTTTGTGAGTTCAGCTGTTGGGGGGAAGACTGAGAACAGACTGTGCCCATTAATTATTACCAAGTGAGTCCACAGAAAAGTGGTGTTTCCATCCCGGACCTTCAGTATCCCTCATCTGGCTGGGTGGGCCTTTGCCTCTCCAGGATCTTCCGGGGCTGCCTTCCCATTCACGTCATCTCAGGCCTCCCACTGTTGCCCTCCACACGGAGCAAAGAGCCCAGCATTTGGAGGATATAGAATTTGAAGGCCTTCTTGGGCAGGGGCGGCGTGATATCCTGTCTCCCCCTCACTGCTGCCTCCCAGCCTGCAAATAGCTCATTGCTGATAGAGGCCTCATTAGTCTTGTTGAGAGGTAGTATGGCTGGTTTCTGACATTCTTAAATTGGAAATAAATCCAGGCATAAAAATCCCAGCAATGTAGACTAGCTGAAGCACAGCCAAAGCCCATGAGCTCCTCAGTTAGCTTCTGTTAACCCAGCAAACAACTTTGAAAGAGTTTTCCTGGAAACTTGAAGATAGCGCTACAAAAGACTCAACATAGGTCCCAAATCCAGGCACTTGGTAGACGTTGGTTCCCAACACCAGCGACAGCAGAGCTGATGGACACAGGCCTCCCTGATTGAACAAGGTGTGTTGTTTGCCCTCCTTCTGTCATGTTTAACTCTAGTTCCTATCCAGAAGGGTCTGAAGACTGTCCTTTCCTTATTTCTGCCATTTGCCTGGCTTTTCTCTTAACTACTTGAGAAGTCATGGGAGCTGGTGCTGCAACACTGAGCCTTTTGCCGTTTAATTGACTATAAAACCACAGGGCAGTAGGACCAGATGAGCTACAGCAAGCTTCCACTTTGTGTCTCGTCCTTACTGTAGAACTGTGCATTCAAGCTATTACCCTGAACTAGGAATGGTAGAAGCACATGCTGTCTACTGTGGAGGGTGCTATGTTTTAGAAACTTTGAAGTTGATAGGTTTTTATTGCTTGGATATCTTAAAATACATTTTCATATTTGAATTCCTTTATCTTCAGTCAGCTTGAAATCTGTGAGTGTGCAAGGGGTGATGTGAGACAGAAAACAGTCAACTCTTAGTGGGTTTTTTTTGGCTGTGCCCTGCCCTGCTGAGAAATTTTGGGTTCATCTTCCTGTGCCTTCTTTGTGATATAGGAGTGGTAGAGCGTTGCTGTATAGGGCTGTAGGTAGCCGCAGTATGGGATGCTTTACCTTCTTGCCAGTTGCCAGTTTAAGGAACATCGTGTGGCCATGAAAAATTCAAGCGTTTCTATCCCACAGACCATTTACTGAGGTGGATTTTATCTCTGGGCAGCGGTAGCCAACGTTCCAGGTTCACCTTTTGATCAGTGCCATAAACAAGCCAGAGAAATATCTGGGAGAGTGTGCTCTATGGCCACTGCACTTCATATCACATTTCTTATTGTAGCGACTTGTGCAAAAACTGTCTCGGTGGTGTGGCACGTGGTTTAAAGAAATTCTTCCTGTTGTAGTCAGTAATTTCCAACGGACCGTTTTACTCTCTCCAGTTCATTCTGCTAATGACGTTCCGTCTTCACGAGGAGGACATCATCGTCCTGCTGTGAACACCCGAGGCCCTTGTCGCTCCAGTCCTCTCCTGTAGAGGGTTTTTAGCATCCGACAGTTACTTTTTGGTCAGGGAGGGAGAAATAATGAAGGCGGCTATTATGCTTTTACTGAATGCGAAGTGCTCCACAGTGTAATTAAATCCATAAAATGGTGAGTCATGATCATTGCACGCCAGTCAGCCAGGAAGCGGGTGACGGAGCTGATGTCTATTCGCGACCAGCCCCTGATGCTTTTCCTCTGGTAGCACTTGTGCAGGCTTCTCCTGATTTGTGGGCACCAAGTACCTAATTTCGTTTTAAGAACACGAAGCTTTCATGGATGTTCTGAAGGTTGCCCAAGGAAACATTTAATCTGAAAGAGATGTCTCAGGCCTGGTGGACATGTGTCTGGAAGTTCTACTTTCTTGTCGGTTACCGGGGTCTGCATTCTAGAAAAACAGGAGAATCCTGCCTGAGGTGCTTCCAGATGGTTTTGTTGTTGTTGTTGTTATGGAAAAGCATTTGGAAGCTTCTGGAAGTCCATTTCACCACTCATAATTTGAGGGTATGTGAGCATAAATCTAGCCTAGGTTATGGAAGATGGTGGAACAAAGAAAACAGTGTTGCTGTAGGCCAGGGATCTATCAATACAAACAGCCTCAGGTGCATATGTAATCATCATAGGAGGCAGAGGAAATGCTGAGTTACTGATCTGTCCTCACTTGCGCTGCCGAAACCTCGAGACCCAACTTGATGGAGCCATTCAGAGAACCTTTGTCTCTTGTTTCAGAATTTGGCTTTCATTGCTTGCGATGGCAACGACCCAGGAAGCAGGATTTCTGAATAGTGTGTCCCTGAAATTCTTGGCATAGGAAAAATAATAAAGTGAACATGAGATTCTTAACTATAACACCAATAAAAAAATCGCCACTACTGTCCAGTTTTAGTCTGGGAGTGGAAAGCATTGTAAATTGATTTTGATGCTGTCATTTTTGCCACCTGTGCTCTATGCCACTGTGTCTGCACCCCCTACCCCCATCACCTGTTAACGCACTTTGGAGTTAGCATGTGTATCTTACATCCACCATGGGCAGTAAACACTTCCTGTACCAAGGTGCTTGAAAAGATATCTGTCATTACATCAAAGAAGGTGTTATTGCCAAGTGCAGCTGGAAGAGTTCTAATAATGAGATGGTTTTAAACGAGGTTGTAATGAAATCTGTGTGAAATGTCTGAACCCTTTTCTAAGAAAACAAAAATGTGTTCACGTTTCTTTATAGTCTTACTATAGAAACATTGTTTTTGCATATACTTAGCACAATCATTTCTCTACATGGGAAGTTTGAATATATTTCTAGTTGTTAAAAGTGCATTTCTGGTGCTGTGTTGGAGAAGCACTGTTAGGGAAGTTTGCTCTGGTGTTGAATTCGCTCTCTTCAAGGGGGAAAAAAAACCCTCTGATGAATGTGGTGTTTGTGGATTCTGAACCAGCATGAGAATTTCTGATTGAGAGTCTAGAAAAGTTATAATAAACTTATTATACAGTTAAGAAGGAGAAGAGTTGCCCTCTAGAATGTGAATCCGAACCCAGAAAAGTATGCAGTGAATAAGAACAATACTCAGTAGATTTTCAGATTGATGGAGCTTTCCAATGGCAACTAATTTGTTCCAGCATTGAAGTGAGCATAATTATAACAGAGCCTTTCTTTCTTAGGCCGATTAACCACCAAAAACCATGCCAACATTGTAACTTTAAGCAGTGAAAACCAATATTTATGAGGGGGATTGTGCAAGAGTTTGTGTGACAGATGGACATTTTATCACTGTTGATGTTTGGAATTCTCTTGAAAAGTAATGCAATATCTTGTTATTTATGAATGAATGAACAAATGATTGTGCTTTGCTGACTGAGTTTTCGTTAAAAAGCGGTCTACTAAATTAATCTTTTTCTCCATTTAGCCTCTGTTACTTTAGGTTAGGTAGCCACATATATTCTGATGTGAAAGCTGAAAAATCATAATTGTGTTTTTATTTCAGATACGGATCCACGTGTTTTAGAAAAACAAGAATTACAGCAGCCAACCTATGTTGCCCTCAGTTACATTAATAGGTAAGCCATTTTCAGAATTTATAGCAACCTCATATCTGCCACGTTTATTTTTTAAATGTATCTTTTTAACGGGGTAGGAAAAATGTTTTCAGTCTTCAGTTATTTACAGGAGATTATTTAAAATCAACTTCTATATGGAATTTTTTGTTTCTCTGATGGGGAGAGGCCGGTTGTAGTTCTCTGTTCATATGGCCAAAACATGACTGATTTATAAGCTCATTGTGGAAGTAGTTTGCGTGCAGAGTTAGAATATACTCTTTTGACTTCATAGGGCAGTTTGGAGATTAATGGATTTATGTCTGAGTGAAACTTTTAAACCCTGGGGTGAAGAGGTGCTTTATGAATTCAGAACATTGTTGGAATATCAGAATATATCAGGATATAACAAACTGAAATAATTTAATATCAAAGTTACTTAGTAGCAGTTCACCTTTTAGTAAAAACATTCTCAACTGTGAGAATTCTCAGAGAATTCTCATTCTCCCATCTGTGTTGAGTCACGCGAGTTTTTCCTGAAACTGAACGTGTGAGCACGACCTTAGAGAACAGTTTAGAACTTAATAGATCAGGTCTAAAAGAGGACTTGTTGTTTCATCCAACTTAAATAATTAAGGAGACAGGGATTTTTGAAGAGAACCTGAAATCAACTGATGTTAGGAAAACACCCGCCCCCCCCAAGAGAAAAGGACAAAGGAAAAGCGAAACTAGTTTTTAATGGGAATGAAAAATTCTCAGCTGGTAATTCAGTGCTTGAATTTCTATTGACTGTCCCCTTTTTATATAAGGCGAAGAGTGTTTCTGGTTTCTTGGTATCAGAGCTGAGGTTCAGGATCTGAGGTGGAAAGCTGGGAATGAATTATCTGTACTGTTTCATTTTGATGCCTTTTCAGAAAATGTACTTAAATCTTGTCTAGAGAAGGTTTTGAATTGGAGTCACTGTGCTCAGCTTCAAGTTCTTTTATGAAGCATGTTTTTTAAAGGATTCATTAATATAAACATCTATTTGCGTATCTTCTTTGGGTTTCCTACTTATCAGCCTTTCCTGGAAGCTAGATAAAATATCTACAGTTTTTCATTAACCATAATTTTGGGGCTGTTTTAAGTAGAACACCTTCAAAATCACATCAAATACAAATAAAGATGTATGTGCTTATCTGGATTTCTCACAAAACCTGTGTTGTTTCCCGAGTTTAGCACAGGTTTTGAAAAGTCTTTAAGTATACATTAGAATTATGTGAAAGAGATGTATGTGAATTAGCCTAGTAACATTGAGGAATAGGATAAATAGTCTTACAGATCAATTATGGTATTGAATAGGACTTTTTAATAGTGTGGCTATTGTATTTTTGGTAAAATATGTTACCTATGTATATACAAACGTGTGTATTACTAAGCCTTATTCTAATGAGAGTCTGTGAGATTTTTACATTCATTCTTCCTGTGTGTATTGTCAGCCATGTTGGCAACAGGGATCTACTAATTACACAGGCGTTACACTCACTAAAGAAAGAAATATTCTGCCAGGTGTGATTTGGGACTCTAGTGAAGTTGAAGAATAGGGCCAAGGGCCACAGACAAAAAACCCACCAGAGAACTTGAATCAAGTATGATAGTTCAGTATAAACTGTGCAGTAGGATGTGCTTCAACCCTAGAGAGTCAGGGTGTAATCAGTGGGTGTGGACTTTCTGAGATGAGTCTTCTGGGAGAAAGTGAGCATTTAAAAAAATAACCTTTTATTATTATAGCCGTATATTGTAGAAAATTAGAAAATATAATCAAAAAAAAATTTTTTTTAATTAAAACATCACATTCCCACCACCCAGATATCACTACTGGTAACACCTTAACACACATTTTTCAGATCACTTCTAAAAAATACTATATAACAGCAACTGTACTTCAATAATTAATTAATAAATAAATACATACATACATACATACAAAACACAATATAATTTTTAACCAAAAACTGTACATACTCTTTTGCAGCCTGCTCAGTTTTGTCACTGATCTCTACTTTTTCAGTACATTTGCATCTAATCTAATACCCTTATCATATGCAGGTTTCCCCAGGTGATCTAAACAAGGCCATTATTGCTGTTTGTCTAACCCAGTGTCCAATCCAGAACATCATATTGCACCTGGATGTTTTGCCCCTCAAGTTTCTTTTAATCTGGCACAGTGACTTGTTGAAGAGATGGGCCAGCGTCCCACAGAATACTTCCGCCTTCTGGGTTTCCTTTAGGTTTTCTCCAAGAGGCCATTTGGCAGGTTCCTCTGTATCCTTTATTTGCTATAAGCTGGAAGTTAGATCTGGAGAAGATGTGTCTTGAACTGGACATGTCATTGTATTTAGAGGTCTGAGACAATAAAGAATTCGCCATATCATGTCCTAGCTAGTAGAGAAGCAGACGTATGTAGGGGATTGAGACGTTTATTCGTGATTTTTAAGTCAAGAGAAGGACTGTGTATGGAAGGTTGCCCAGGTTACTAACAACCCTTCTCACTCAGGATCCCTCTGTGGACAGTGCCGCATACATAACAGGACTGAACACATGATAGACGCTCTAGATATTGGTGTGTAGGTGATAAATAAACACCTGGTAGATGGAAAAGAGAGCTGAGCAATGGAGAGCTGCAAGGAGGAAGCCAAGTCTGGCCATAGGGGAAAAATTGCTAAAAGGAGCCTTAAGGGGACTGGATACACTAAAACTCCTAGAGGAAAACATAGGCAGAACACTCTTTGACATAAATTGCAGCAATATTTTTTTGGACCCGTCTCCTAATAAACAAATGGGACCCAATTAAACTTAAAAGCTTTTGCACAGCAAAGGAAACCACAAACAAAATGAAAAGACAACCTATGGAATGGGGGAAAATATTTGCAAACGATGCGACCAACAAGGGATTAATTTCCAAAATACACAAACAGTTCATATAGCTTAATATCAAAAAGCCAAACAACACAATCAAAAAATGGGCAGAAGATCTAAATAAATATTTCTCCAAAGAAGACATACAGATGGCTAACAGGCACATGAAAAGATGCTCAGTATCGCTAATTATTAGAGAAATGCAAATCAAAACTACAATGAGGTATCACCTCACACCGGTCAGAGTGGCCATCCCACTCTGGACATATATCTGGAGAAAACTCTAATTCAAACTCTAATTCAAAAAGATACATGCACCCCAGTGCTCAGAGCAGCACTATTTATAATAGCCAAGACATGGAAGCAACCTAAATGTCCCTCAATTACTACTCACAATATTAGCCGTAAAAAATAAAATAATGCCAGCAACATGGATGAACCTAGAGATTATCATATTAAGTGAAATAAGTCAGACAGAGAAAGACATATCATATAATATCGCTTATATGTAGCTTCTTTAAAAAATGATACAAGTGAACTTATTTATGAAACAGAAATAGACTCACAGACATAGAAAACAAACTTATGGTTACCAAAGGGGAAAGAGGGGGAAGGGATAAATTAGGAGTTTGGGATTAACATATACACACTATTATATATAAAATATAATAGATAAACAACAAGGTCCTACTGTATAGCATAGGGAACTATATTCAGTATCTTGTAATAACCTATAATGGAAAAGAATCTGAAAAAGAACATATATATATATGTATAACTGAATCACTTTGCTGTACACCTGAAACTAACACAACTTTGTAAATCAACTATACTTCAATTAAAAAAGAAAAGAAAAAAAATTGGGATAAAAAGGAGTCTTAAGGGCCTTTGATCCAGAAGGGAAACATATTGAAATTCACATGAAGCCAGTAAAGATGCAAGAAGAGAGTAATAAAGGTTAGGTAATGAGAAAGAAAGTCAGCTTGATGGCAATATCCTGAATACTGCAGGAAAGAGTACTATTCAAAAAAAAAAAGTTGAACAAATAAGTTTTTTTCCCCCTTAAACCTCAGGGGGAAATAAAATCTTAACTTTGCTGAGTAGTGAAACAGGAAAAGAATTAATATTTTTCTGCTCATATATCTGTTTATGCAACTCTGATGTTCTTTTTGGCACCTCAAAATTGAGTTGAAACTTTCTTTGGCAATAACACTGACTGAAATTGCAGAGTTAGGGTTCTTAAAATGGAGCTAGCTTTTTGGATTAAAAAAAAAAAAAAGAACTGAGTGGAAATCGGAGAGCCTTTGTTTTTACGTATTTTAAATTGCTTTACTCTCTTGAACAGAATGTGTTGAACAACTTTTAATTCCTTTAAAAGCGCATCTGTTACAACACCTGAGCAAATTTTAAAATAAAAATAGTTTAATGAGAAAGAGGGAGATTGAATGAATTAGTGAGGGTTGAAGGAGTAGTTCCAGGGGAAAAAAGATAGATATGGATTTTAAGGATAGGAAGTTGTGTTAATTTTGTGACGTTAGAAACAATGACAAGTTCATGTAATAGGAAATTTAATTGCTTAGTTTGTGTAATATTTATACACCTGGCAAAAAGGTATAAAGGGCAAGAAGAAAAGCTAGATTTTGGATATAGGAGGCAATATAGAAGAAATAATACTAGAAAGAGCAAACATAACTCTTTTTATGTCTTGAGCTCTATGCTAAGCATTTTTCACATTACTTATTTCATTTAATCTTCACAGTGACCACATAAAGGAAGTACTGTGATGATCTTCATTTTACAGGTTCAGAAGTTGAGACTCAGAGAAGTTAAGTGACTTGCCCTAGGTCCCCGGCTGGTAGGAAGTGGAGTATTGGGTTCAGACCTGCACAGTCAGGCTCCAGAACCTGTGTTTCTAATCGCTCTACAGGCTGCCTTGTTGGGATATCGGAGAGTAAAGTACTAGCTTAGAAAAGTAAGAGGAGAATGTGGAAAACTAATGATGAAAAAATCGGGTAGGACAGCTGGGCAGAGGGGATGCAGAAAGACATAAAGATGAGAGTAATTACCATGCTGTAGATAATTGGAGGGTAACAACCTAATAAAATTGAACAGTAGGAGACAGCAGAAGCTAAAAAATGCTATGAGAAAGGTGACCAGGAGCTCCTAAGTGATGTATTTGCTGCAAGGAAACTGGCTTGAGCGTGCAGGGCACAACCTAGCATAGCAGGCTTCAGCTAGAGTGGGGAAGGATGCCTTAGCATCTTAGATTGGGAGGAAAGAAAGGGCAGAGCCCTGTGAAGGCACAGGAAACTGTCCACCACCACCTCTCACCAGTGGGCAGGTGATAGGTGAGCTGCGGGGTGAAGTCAGGCATCTCCTTAGAAAGGTTGATGAGAAGCGCTGGGCTGCATCTGGGTATTTCCTTCAAGTTATTGTTATATAGTTCAGGTAGCTGCCTCGAGGTGACAAGATAGCTTATTAATAACTTGTGACTCCCCAGAAATGGGTAATTGGGATAACTTAAAGACATGATAACAGACATGGCTATAGCTGTTAATTACACTATTTTCTCTACAAAATATGTTTGTATTAAAATAATCGAATTTTCCAAATTAACTTTTAATTTTTTAAATGTGTAAATAATTTTGGTGTGAACTATAAAGGAATATCATGACTAGGCACAAATGGGTACCTTCTTGCACTCAATTCTTGTCATTTACTACCTGATAAACATGTAATAATCTCTCATTCCTAAACTACAGCTCTACTAGAATTCTCTTTGTTAAGACTCCCTGCACCACTTGGCATAATAGTAGTTAGGTATGACCTCCTCTAAAAATGAATTTTTGTTTAGCTTAGTGTTTGCTATTAAACAGCAAATTCTAGTCCCTAGAATAGTAATTCCAATGGGTGTTTGCCAGCTCTCCTCTCCCTCTCTCCCTCTCTCCCTCTCTCCCTCCTTCCCTCCCTCTCTCTCTCTCTCTCTCTCTCTCTCTCTCACACACACACACACACACACACACACACACACACAAACACACAGGCAAAACTCATTTATTCCCAAAACAGTTCTGTGGTCAATTGATTTGAGGAAATCCGGTGTTAAATATCATGGGTTTCTTTACCACAGGATTTAATCAGATCTTCTCCTATGCTGATATGCATTTTTTTTTTTATTTTTATTTATTTATTTATTTATTTTTGGCTGTGTTGGGTCTTCGTTTCTGTGCGAGGGCTTTCTCTAGTTGCGGCGAGCGGGGGCCACTCTTCATCGCGGTGCGCGGGCCTCTCACTATCGCGGCTTCTCTTGTTGCGGAGCACAGGCTCCAGACGCGCAGGCTCAGTAGTCGTGGCTCACGGGCTTAGTTGCTCTACGGCATGTGGGATCTTCCCAGACCAGGGCTCGAACCCATGTCCCCTGCATTGGCAGGCAGATTCTCAACCACTGTGCCACCAGGGAAGCCCTGATATGCATTTTAAGTCTCCAAGAGAGATAGTATAATTTTCATATGTACCTGATCCCAGAGCACTTTTTCTTGAAGCATCTGATGGGACTAGTTCTGCTAGTTGGGGGTTGCTAGAATTCAATCACTTCCACTTACATCCTCAACTTCCCCAAGGAACCATGAAGCCTTTTATTCAGGACAGCCTGCTAGTCTTTTTCTGATTCAAAATGCAGAACACTACCATTTCCCTCATGTTCAACTGGGAAGAACAAGGACAAAATTCTGCCCTTATGTGCCAACTCCATCAACTTCTACTCTGTGCCTATTTGAATAGTGATCCATTTGCTTCTCCCAACCTGCCCAGACACCTAGGTGGCTTCTATTAAAAATAAAGCTTTTTAGACATACAGATGGCCAAGAGGCATATGAAAAACTGCTCAGCATCACTAATTATTAGAGAAATGCAAATCAAAACTTCAGTGAGGTATCACCTCACACCAGTTAGAATGGGGATCATCAGAAAATCTACAAACAACAAATGCTGGAGAGGGTGTGGAGAAAAGGGAACCCTCTTGCACTATTGGTGGGAATGTAAATTGATACAGCCACTATGGAGAACAGTATGGAGGTTCCTTAAAAAACTAAAAATAGAATTACCATATGATCCAGCAATCCCACTACTGGGCATATACCCAGAGAAAACCATAATTCAAAAAGACACATGCACCCCAATGTTCATTGCAGCACTGTTTACAATGGCCAGGTCATGGAAGCAACCTAAATGCCCATCAACAGACAAATGGATAAAGAAGATGTGGTACATATATACAATGGAATATTACTCAGCCATAAAAAGGAACGAAATTGGGTCATTTGAAGAGACATGGATGGATCTAGAGACTGTCATACAGAGTGAAGTAAGTCAGGAAGGGAAAAACAAATATCGTATATTAACGCATATATGTGGAATGTAGAAAAATGGTACAGATGAACCGGTTTGCAAGGCAGAAATAGAGGCACAGATGTAGAGAACAAACGTATGGACACCAAGGGGGGAAAGCAGTGGGGGGGGGGAGGTGAATTGGGAGATTGGGATTGACATATATACACTAATATGTATAAAATAGATAAGTAATAAGAACCTGCTGTATAAAAAAATAAATAAAATTAAGAAAACAATAAGTAAACAAAACTTTTTTGTTTGTTTAGAAATGATCCCTGTTTCTTCCCACCCATCTCCAATGTCATTCTCTTCTCTCTCTAAGGAATAGAGCAATGCAGTGGTGAAGAGCATGCGAGCAGGAGTCAGACTGCTTAGGTTTAAGTGCTGTCTCTGTTATGCGTGAGCTATGTGAGCAAGTCAGCAAGTCTCAGCCTCTGTTTCCTCAACTCTAATGATAATAATAATACCTTCCTAACAGTGGGTATTAAATCAGTGTGGACAAAGCACATATAGCAGTCAGTGCCTGGGACATAGGAAGTGTTGTATAAGTAATAGGTCTTTTATTATTCTTTATATTCTGCTCATGCTAAGTCTCCCTTTTCTCTATCAAGTCAGTAATTAGAGGAACAACTGCAGAGGAAGCATTGCTTTGGAGCCGGGCCAGAACAGTTCCTACCAGGAAATAAGCTCCACGAGGGCAGGGATACTTTCTATCTCCCACGACTGTGTCCCCAGCCCCCAGAACAGTATCTGGCACATAGTAGACTCTCAATAAATGTTTATTGAATGAGTAAATGAGTGAGTATGAATTTTCGTATGAGTGAATGAGAGAGTGAATAAATCATTGATTCTAGGGACACTTCTCTGAGACACCAGGAGCCTCTCCTTCCCATGTGCACTGAGAGGGCTATGTGATAAAAATGGAGTGGGGTACAACTTTTATTCAGTATTCACATGGAATGCAGCATAAAGTATGCTAAACAGTGGCCATTGCTAATTCCCCCACCATAAACAACTGGATAGATGGATGAGACAGTGGTTTTCAAGCTCTGGACAATAGGCAGTACCAGATGATCCCTGAGAGAAAGGAAACTTAGGAGGTGAGCCCTGTGGTCATCTGGCTCACTGACAGGACAATTTCCTTACTGCAGTCGAGTGAGCTAGAACCCAAAGAGAGAGGGGTCAGGGTTAGGGCAACTAAAGCTGCTGGAATCTGTAGCACAGGGAGACTAGAGATGAGAGATCTGTGCAGAAAGGGACCACAGAGGTCTGTATGAAGGTCCTTCATGAGTCCATGGCTGAGAGTGGACATGTTCAGGGTAAGACTGTGAGTCTTACCAAAGAGCAGCAGCTACAGGGGTAAGAATGGAACAGCAAGACCAGAGGTCAAGCAGTACTGGTAGGCATTGCATTCTAGCCCAGCCAGTGTGGAAACAACAACCTGTTAATACCCTAATCTTCCAACTGAGGTACCAGAAAGACTCAAATTAGAGATAAGGACTTTGTTCTAGAGTGTGGCCTGCTCTAGAGATACCCTAACAGCTCCTAAAACCAAGACTCCATAAGTTTTTCAGAGGAGACAGTTTGGAGGTGAGTCCTGACAAGTTAGAAGGTCTTGGGAAACACTTAGGGCTTTCCACAGATCGGCCTTAATAAACCATAAATGTAGGCCTACACAAGTTCAACATGATCAGCCTGAAACTGAGCTGCCTGCTAGAACAAAAATCAATAGTCTTCACAGAAATTAATCAGATACACAATGTCTAATACACAATAAAAAATTACTAGACATGGAAGGCTTAGGAAAGTCTTACTCTTTGGCGTGAAAAAAAAAAAAAAAAAAGCAGTCAATAGACACCCTCCCTGAGATGGCTCAGGTGTTAGATTTAGGAAACAAAGACTTAAAAGCAGTCATTATAAATGTGTTCAAGAATGTAAAGGAAAAATATACTAAATAAGAGTTTGTTTTGAATGAAAATAAAATTAGTCTGGATGCTTTTTTTAAAAAAATTCTCCTACCAGAATCTGAACTACTTAATGAAAGCTTTCTTCCTCTTTCTTACTTTCATTCCCACTCCAAAACCTCACCTAATTCCCCCAAACCCTCACTCTTGTTATTTCAGTTGGACTTATTTTTGCCACATTATAGTCAGTCTTGGCCTCATAAAAAGGCTGTAATTGGCCAAGTGTGTACTGCCCTTCTATTTATTTTATACAAACAAGCCTGAAGCATTTGTTTTTTTTTTAATCTGAAAGCAGTGGATTTTTTTTTTTTTTTCATGAAACCACCTGTTGTGGTCTTCTGAGAGCAATCATATTTATTACAGTACAAGACATGCTTTCCTATTTCCCTCTGTCCACCAGATCTGAGGTTCTGCTGTGTGCCCCGGCCCCAGACTGAAGTTTGTGGCCTAATGCATGCCATAAACGTGTTGCATGCTGTCAGATCTCAAACACCAGACATTGTGCTACCATTTTCTTAGCCTATGTTTTTATGGACATCAGTTGAAACAAAGCCGAGATGGCTGCCTGCCAGATTTTCCTCGTAATATCTCTAACCTAATTTGGCTTGCTCATTGTGTACTGCAAGACCCGTGTACTCTCAGGAGACATTGGGAAGCTAGAAAGAGCCCTTATGTGACATTTTGGCTTGCCCCAACAGAATTAGCTTGTGCTGCTGGCATAAAACACATGGTAGGAGAGGTGAGTCTTGGCAGAGCTGGGTGATATGATTCGCTTCTTAGGTACTGGGCCTCCCTATATAACTTACTTGTCATCTACAGTTAGGGCAATCAGCATGTTAAAACAGGCTGCTTATACAACTCAAATCATACTGGGCCATTTTTTAGTCTCTCTTATGTCTACCCATAAGTATTTGTAATTGTTCTTTTTATGCATCTTTAAGTCCATTTCAAAGCTGCATTACATTTTTTCAAAATCTTCAAACTTATTGGTCGAAAGAGATTCAGTGATATTGAAACCATTTAGAAATAGTCTTAGATTTCCTTTTTTTTTCCCCTTTGTAGAAATCCATTTCTTGGACTTTGTCCTAAGCAAGAGCTGCTATATTTTCAATATCTCCAGCTGTGACATTTCTCTGTGGATCAGAGTCTCCAGTACCGCCTCCCTCTTGTGCCCTCTTCCTGGCACCACATTTACCTAGAGACCTCTAGGATCTCAGCCCTTCCTTCCTTGCTTACCTCCACATTCGGGCTGGTTGCTGGATATTAGCTTTGAATTTACCAATTTAGATTAATCCCTCATCCCAGGGCCCTTGCCCACTCATTATCTCCAGTCTCAGCCTCAGGTCAACCTGACATGATGTGCCTCGCTTCTCAGGCTAGCTGCTGAAAGTCGCTAGAGAAAAGTGCCTTACAGCACAACGGGTTCCACCACAAACACAACCATTCCAACCTCAGCTGGACCCTCAAGACTGTCCCATAATCCTTTCATCCCAAGTTAAAACCTTGCTAAACTTACCACAGTCAGTTTCAAGTGTTTCCCATTGTATTAATGTTCCTAAAGGAATTCCCAGTCCCCTCATCAGCAGATGCTCTCAGTTCCTGTCTGGAAAAGATGGAGACCATTTCTGCATCCCTTCTCAACTTCTCTCTTTTCCGTCTCCAATCTCATCTGGATTTTTCATCCATGTTCTGTTCATTCTCTCTCTCCCTTGTTCAAAGCTGGTGCCAAGGCCCGTACTCCACATCCATCTCTCGTCTATGTGGCCTTAAACCCCCTATTGTCTGACTTCATTTAGTCACACTTCATATATCCTAAGGTCTGGTCTATCCTAAGAATGCCCTGTCCATTTCTGTTTTCTCTTCATGGATAACTACGGCATCTTCACTGAGACCTTCCGCTACTTGGCTTACCAAATTTGATGCCGTTGGCCACTGTCTGTTTCTGAAACCTTTTCCTCCCTTGCACCCACAAACTCGTCCTGTCCTGGTTTTTCTCCTGCCTCTTGGCCACACAAATAGAGGCTTCTCCCTAAGTTTTGTCCCTAGAATTTTGCTTTTCCGTCTGTATCCACTCCATTCTTTGAGTTTAGCTCTCACTTCTGTGGAGAGGACTCCCAACCCCTAATGCCAGGATTCCTCCAATTCTCATTTCTAACTGCCGATTGGTACATGAATGTTCAGTACAGGCTCACCTCATCCAGTGCTGGGCCCACTGTTTCACATCCCCCTCCAAAATGGCTTCTCCTTTTTGGATTCATAATGTTGTTTCATGATACCTACCCATTCATTAGCCTAGGAAGCTTGGAGTTAATTATTTTCTACCCACCACTTTCTCGCACTCCCATTTCCAAATAACCAGGCACCAAATCTGTAACATCTGCATCCTCATCACCTTTTTTTTAAAAATAAATTTATTTATTTTATTTATTTATTTTTGGCTGCGTTGGGTCTTCGTTGCTGCGCGCGGGCTTTCTCTAGTTGCGGTGAGCGGGGGCTACTCTTCGTTGCAGTGCACGGGCTTCTCATTGTGGTGGCTTCTCTTGTTGTGGAGCATGGGCTCTAGGCGCATGGGCTTCACTAGTTGTGGCTCACGGGCTCTAGAGCGCAGGCTCAGTAGTTGTGGCGCACGGGCTTAGTTGCTCCGTGGCATGTGGGATCTTCCTGGACCAGGGCTCGACCCCGTGTCCCCTGCATTGGCAGGCGGATTCTTAACCACTGCGCCACCAGGGAAGCCCCCTCATCACCTTTTGAACACTTCCCCTGCTACTGTCCTTCCTTGAAACTCTAACTCCCTGTTTCGGATTGTCTCAAGAACTCATGAACCTCTCTGCCTGCCTCCACCCTGAGTGCCAGCTGCCATCAGAAGATTGGTCAAAAGTATCAGTCCATCAGCACCAGGTACAAAAACCTTCCATGCTTTGCCCTCAGCTTGCCGTGTTCTTCCTCTTTTCTTCACTCTTTCCTGGCTGTGACAGTTCTGCTCTTCAGGATCAACTTTTAATGCTACCTATTTTATGAAGGTTCCCCACAATCCCAGAATGAATTGTTGAAATCTTTAAGTTCCTTTTCCAAAATCATAGCATTTACACACTTTGCTGTGACCATTGACTCATAAAATTTAGATTTGTGTACAAATGTATTTAAGATCAGTAGCTTATCTCCTCTCTCCCCAACTCCCCACCAAGCCTCCTACCCCAGAGCAACCAACATCATAGTGGGTATCCATCTACATTTGTACTCAGGTGCAGACATGTATTGTAGAGGTTTGGTTGTTGGTGACATTTGTTTTTATAAAAAAATGGGAGCCTGAAATATATATATATGTATGTGTATATGTGTGTGTGTGTGTGTATAAATTGCACACTTCTCTTTTTGATTTCCATTTAACTTCTTTCGGGTCAAAGTTAGAGCTAGCTCTAACTCATTCTTTTAATACCTACATAAAACTCTAAGAAACAGATGTAAAATAGTTCAACTCTTTCACTACTGATTGGTGGACATTCAGGTTGTTGCCAGATTTGTTTGCATGTGTTTGTGTTTTTGCCACTAATAACAGGGCTGCCACATGGATTAACCCCTGTTTATTCTGCATGCTGATATTCTTTGCTTGTGTTTCTACATTAGTAGACCCTAAGTCAGATCACCTCCCTCTCCCGCCAATGGCTTCCTGTCTCATGTGGAGTCAAAATGAAACTCCTCACCATGGCTAACAAGGCCTCTGTGATGGGGCGCTCGCCACCTCTCAGCCTCACCCCTCACCAGCACAGCTCCTGCTTGGTGAGATCATCCTGCTCCCAGCCCTTGTCCTCGCTGGTCCCTCCGCTGGGATGCTCTCCCTCCCATCAGAGCTTCACGCAGTTCCCTCCCTCCCCTCCTTCAGGTATCTGGTCACATGTCACCTGCACAGGAGGCCTTCTCTGACCACCAGCTGAAATAGTTCCCTGTCGGCCTTACTCTGCTTTCTTGTTCTTTATGTCACTTACGACCACCTCAAATCACAGTTTAATTAATTGCTTTGTTGTTTGGTACCTGGCTCCCGCTGGAGAATGGGCGCTCCCTGGGGGCAGGGACTTTGTCTTGGTCATCACTGTGTCCTCAGCTTCTGGAACAGGGCCTATTACATCATAGGTGGTCAGTGAATATGTCCTGAATAAGCGTGTGACTAACAATCGTAGTTTTATATGTATGTGTCTTGTGTTGCCCTCCCATTACGTGTTTTATTCATCTTTCTGTTTCTTGCCTCTTCACACCTGACTATATGGCAAGTACTTTGCCTGTGGTATGAGATGCAATCAAAGGACTATTGTGTGCGGTGGCAAATTTTAACATAAGGGACCACCTTGGAGATGCCCCTCCGCCTGCCACCATACACATTTAGAAAATGACTCAAGGCGCTACACCTCTCTTATTTCATTTGGAAATTCAGATCGCTGGCAGTAATCTACTTGATTTATCGTTTTCCCCTTATGTGTAGCACCTCGGAGTTAATTAAGAAGGCCATGAATCTTCCCTCCGTTGCTCTCGCGCACTCCCCTTTGCTGGATGCTCTCATATTGTTGAGACTGTTGATTTGGGACTATAGTTGAAACATTACTTAATTTTCTCACATTGAGGTTCATTATGCTGAGCCTAAAGACTAGTCTTGCCTCTGAAGGCCCCTTCACTGGCAAGCTTTAAAATACTTTCGTGTTCTCAGTTTCTAAATAACTTGTTCTCATTTCCGCAACCATGGCCAAGACCCTGCCTGTTGGCTCACAGTAGAGCAGCTGGGTCAGCCCCGTGGCCCCAGAAAGACCTCACCATCCTCACAGTGTAGACTCTCAGCTCTGGTCCGTGCATAGGTTGTTTCCAGCAATAGCAATGCAGACTTAGAGAGGAGAGCCACACGGCCGTGCCCCCCAACACCACACAAGACCATCTGGCCCGAATAAGAGAAGACAGTCAATTCATGAGAAAGCATTAACCTTATGTCCTTAAAAGACCAAAGCTAAATTTTATTGAAATTGTCATGTTAAGGAAGAATGGAATGTGTAATACAGGAAATTACTTCCTTTGTCTCATCATTTTCAACACAGATTAGCTTCTGTTAGTTGAGCACCTACTGTGTGCAGGGCACAGGGCACTTCACTTCACTGTGTCATCTGTAATCTCACAATGACTCTGCCTCACAGCTCTGCTCTCCCTTTTACCCCTAATAAAATGAATTCCCAGGGAGGTTGTGGGACTTTTTAGTGCCTTGGACCCCTCTGGTGAGCTAGAGAAGTCTATGGACTATTTCCCAAAATAATATTTTTAAATTCATAAGCTAAAATATATAGTATTACAAAGAAAACCAATTATATTCCAATGCAATTGTCAAAATATTAAAATTATGAATTTTTGATATGTGCTTCTTAAGGCCTTAAATAAGAAAGCTTAGGTGCTGGGTGAATAGTTTCCATAATTTCAAATTAGTATGAATATAAACAATATTTTGAGATATCTGTTACAATTATACTGTGGTATCAAAATATCTATGACATCTCTGGGTGCGAAGTCATAGACACTGCGAAAATACTATGATTAGTTGCCTATATTCATAATTGAAAGAAATGCTACATTTCAGTTAGAGGTTAGTGAAAGGTGTAATTTTTTTAATTCAACTTCACAGGTCTCCTGAGTTCTATCCACGGTCCCTTTAGGTCCACATACCCCAGGTTAAGAACACCTCAGGTAGGTGTCACCGTTACTAAGTAACTTTCAGAGGTGAACACAGACCCAAATTGATGCAATTCCAAAGTCGTTGCTTTTTCTTGTATGTCATGGTGCCTCCCCATACTATTACCTTGCTTTCCGTAAAAAGTTCACATATTTTACTCATCATCATACTGCCCTGTGGGGTAGGTCATGGCACAAACAAATAATAAAAATTTAAATGTATATAATAAACCTTTTTTTTAAACAAGGAACTTCCACAAATAATTCCAAGTATTCTGATTTCTTATGGAATCATACATTTTTCTCCACTGAGCCATGATTCTATTATAAAAATTTCTCTGACCTTATTTTTTACAAGGATCAGAGAAATTCAGTGACTTACCCACGTTCACACAGCTAGTAGATGACAGACTCGGGATTTGAACTCCCAGATCTTTTTGTCCTGTATTCTTATCATCCTTCAGGATTACCTGGATACCAAGGTAAAAAGATGTCAGATAATTTCTCTCAAAACCACATGGAATCCAGGCATGTCCAGGAGAAGTCCCATGTCTCCTAATCTCCAGTCTGTTGTCTTGCCTCATACACATTGCACCTAAAAACCTACAACTCAGAATTTACCCACATATAGTTCTTCAATCCGACATGCAAACCGTGTGCAGTTACCAGACTTGAATAATTTAAGTGCTAGCTTGTATTTTATGTCATTGTCTCCAGTTGCTGATAAAACCCAAACAACAAGCAGGGAGGATTTTTCATTCCACCCTAAGCAGGTGGTAATTTAGTCTCTGGTCATTGCACTCCTGTCAGTTCTTTCCCAGGGGCTTTTCTCCCTTGCTTGATGCCAGTTAGTGCATTTTCCTTGACAGTCAATTCACTCTGCACCATTGCTCAGGCCATAAACGTGATGTTCGACAAGCACAAGGATTTGCAGAGAAGCCTTCCTGGGGCTTCCACCTTTCGCGATCACCGAAATTTCCCTGCAGATTTAGGTGACAACATAGGCCCATGTAATTTACAGATGGTGGGGCCAGTGTACCATCAGTTCTTGCCAACTCCCTCTCTCCTCTAATGAGATACGATTCAGCATGCCAAGACCAGAAATTGCATCTGGCTTTTGGAGTTGTCCCTGCCTTCTCAGCAGTGTCTGTATACATCTTTTCTTGACTGTGCCTGGCTTAGCCAACTCAATTTTTCATTTCAAGTTCAGAGTTTAGCAACTGTCAATACTTGGTTCTCTCGAAAAGCAGTGTCACCAAGGCAAATTGCATGCCCTTCTCTTTATATCAGATACTGCCCAAGTTTGCCTTTTGCCCAAACTAAGGTTAGCCAGAAAGGATAATTGGTGTCACCGTCCCTACAACCAGAGAAAGAATGCACAGTGTTCTTTGGCAGTGTGTGTGAACTGCAGATTCCTCTGTACTTTAGTCTTCCAGGAAAAATAGAATCAGTTGTTGGTGCACACTTGATTTATTTTTTCATTTTCATTATTGGGGCAGATTCATTTGGAGCAAATAAGCTGGGAATTTGCTTAGACTTGTTCTTCATTGTGACCATACAAACATTCCTCTTTCTTTTATTGCCCATTTTATCATTGTGTTCAGCACCAGCCACAGTCAGTGATGTACAATTCTCTTGGGCCAAACAAGTATGATGGAAAGCTGGTTTCTGTATCACATTCATCTTTCGTAGACGTCAGCCCTATTTTTGAAAACTCAAAGCTGGAATGCTTTTAATTAATAAAGGCACATTATGCTCTTAGCTCATTTACCCTTTAAAAATTTTTTTATGGTCTTTGGCATAGATTTCTCTAGGACTAAGGCATCAACATCTTATTTTCTAGAGTTTTAAAGGGGCAGGCACATATTTGTGTATAATATCAAAGTCAAAGAAATCTTAATTTAAACTTGAAAAGCTATTGTAAACCCTTCAATTTCTCCCTTAGGTCATCCAACATCCTTGTAGCCCCTAAAAGATGTTCAATACAAAAGACAGGTCTTGGCTCTAGAATTCTACCTGATAAGCCTTTTTTTCCCCATCTTCAAAATAACAAGAGCTTTGCCCATGGCTGTCATCTCTTCCCATCTGTTAATAAGTTTATTACATGAACTGTGAATTATGAGACTCATTCTGTTATGTATAGAATAATACAGTTTATGGCAAAGCAAATTAATCAGGAATTTCATGTGGGCTTCCATTTAATTGTATTTTGTTTCTTTGGCTCACCATGTGTTTTTGAGATTCATCCATGCTGTTGCATGTATTAGCACATGTTTTGTTTTTGCTTGTCATATCCATTCTCCCAATGATGATCTTTGACTATTACAAGTAGAGAGTCTGTGAACGTTCTCGCTGCAGTCCTTTTGTGGATGTAGCATTCATCTCTCTTTGGTGTATTTCTAGGAGTGGAATTGCTGAGGCATGGTGTAGTGTGTATTTAGCTATTAGAAACAGCCAAATAGTTTTTGCCAGTGGTTGAACCACTGCACTCTCCTACAGGCGAGGAATGAGACTTCAGTAGTTTTGCCTCTTGACCAACACTGTACTATCAGCCATTTCAGTTTCAGTCATTCTGGTGGTTGTCTAGTGGTATTTAGAGCAATATATTTTTGGTCCATCATACCTCTTTATTTTTGGTATATAAAAATGCTAAAATAAGAATAGGAATTAAAAATGGAAAGAAATAAGCACTCAGATTTCATCAACAAATTAGATGCTTTTATCTTTCCCTCCAAGTGTTTATCTGCACATATGTTTAAAAATTGTGATAAACTCTTTCTAAAATTTTGCTTTGTCACTTATGTTTTTCTAGATTGCTATGCAACAATAAGTAGTTTTTAAAAGCCCTGGCAATGTGAATCCACAAATATGGCTGGTAAGAAGACATTAGTTCACCTTTTTACAAATAAAAGTGTGGGTCTGTTGAATCCTGCCTTTACCACTGTAAGAAAGGGCAGACAGTCAGAAAACTGTGGAGTGCCACTGTATTCTATTTTCTCCTCCTGTGCCCAAGCATAGAACCCCACAGGTGTGCCTGAGCCATTCCTGCCCATACCTCTGGGAGGGATGTGGCCAGACAGGATGCAGCTGAACCTGTAGTGTCTACTCCACTGCTCCCCCAGACCCCCTGGATTGCATCTTGCTCTGCTAGTGGCTTTGACCCACTGCCCAAAGAGTGAAACTACGTAAGGTATTTCTTTTAAAAAATGAGAACAGCTTTTTTTTTCTAAGAGTAAATGCAATGTGCCTAAGTATACGGATGTACATAATAAAAGTGTAAAGAAGTGCATGGCATAGAGAACTATAAAAGCCAGGATCACTGTTATCTCTAGGGGCAAGAGTACCATGGGAAAGAGTAGGGAAGGGGCTTCACCTGTGTTGGTAGCATTTTATTTCTTAAGCTGGAGGTGGGTTTACAAGTTTTTGTTGCAGGGTTCTTTAAACCATTTTGAAATCTTAATGTTTTAGTCAGTTCATTCTCATTATTAATGATTCACATATCAATGAATGATATAAAAGAGAAATGAAAATATATTTCCACCACCATGCACAGGAAATACTCCTCTTAACATTTTGGCCCATGTCCTTCCAGGATTTTGTGTGTTCTATTCTCTCTCTCTCTCTCTATATATATGTATATATATATGTTAATGTTTTATATATACACATTTATTAATGTATGAACATATCCGCAATGAAATGTGTGTGTGTGTGTATATATACACACATATATATAAAGAGAGAGAGAAAATATAATATATAAATGGAACATACTCTATACTCCCTTTTTTTTTTTTTTTGGCTGTGTTGGGTCTTCATTGCTGCACATGGGCTTTCTCTAGTTGAGGCAAGCAGAGGCTACTCTTCTTGTGGTGCGCAGGATTCTCATTGTTGTGGCTTCTCTTGTTGCAGAGCACAGGCTCTAGGCATGCAGGCTCAGTAGTTGTGGCTCACGGGCTCTAGAGCGCAGGCTCAGTAGTTGTGGCGCACGGGCTTAGTTGCTCTGCGGCACGTGGGATCTTCCCAGGCCAGGGATCGAACCCGTGTCCCCTGCACTGGCAGGCGGATTCTTAACCACTGCACCACCAGGGAGGCCGTATACTCCATTTTTATAATCCTCCCTTTTTAAACAAATTTCATTGTGGAACTATTTATATATTAATAAACACAGCTATATATTATCATTAAAATGGGTATGTATTAGCCTATGTATAAGTTTACTATAAATTTATTTAAACCAGCCCTTTCTTGATGAACATTTAGGTAGTCTTCCTTCCTTTTTTTTCTTTTTTTTTGTCATCAATGTAAAAACAGTACAGCAATGAACAAGCAGAATTTACATCTTTTGCACACTAGTCCAGTTATTCCCTTAGGATGAACATCCATCAGGGGAATTGCTGAGTCTGAAGATGTGTACAACTGAAATTTAGATAAATTTCACTGAAGTATCCTCTAGAAATGGGTTCCAGTGTAGAATGTCTAAGAATCTGTTCTGTCCTTCCTTATCTTCAGTGGGAATTAGGATTCTTTTGACTCTTTGCCAGCTTGAAAAACTTAACCACCTAAAAACGTATTTATATAAACATTGTTATGATTTTCACCTATTTGATTCAGTATCTTATTAAGATAATGTTTTTTTCTCTTTACAAAGCACTATCTCGTCATGGTGGAAACTTAGTAAAATAAAGAAGATAATGAAAAACCTTAAATATCTCCACCCAGAGTTAATCACGGTTAATATTTCTGGGTATTTTCTTCTAGTTGTTTTTCCTGTGCATATTTTTCCAGAATCATACCATACAGGGAATTCCTTCATCTGCTTTTCTCACTTTCTTAACTACATTTAGAGCATTTTTTGGTCTCTTAATATTTTTTAAAATAATCATTTGGCAGCACTAATACCTAGAACTGATTCATCCATTTCCTGTGCTGGCCATTGGACTGTTTTATATTTTTCAGTGTTATGAATGATACCATGATTCCCTCTGACCTGTTTCTAGAACTGGGATTCAAGACTGAACACTTTAACACTGATACAGAGTGTCAAAGTATTTCCATAAAGGATGTAGTCATTTTGATTCTTACCAGTAGTGAACAAGAATATTTCACTATTTCCTTGCTGACATTAAGGATTATCATTTTAAAAAACTTTTGCCAAGTTAATATTAAGGAAGACATGGCATATGGTATTTATGAATGACTAGTGTGATGGATCCCAGTTTTTCATGTAACAGGACCATGGCACAGCCAGAAGAGGGCTGGATCCTTTCAACACATGAAAGAAGTGTAGAATTTCCAGGTTGTCTTCTGGAATCCCTTCCAAAAGGGTACTGAATGTGAGATCCAGCTTAAAGCCAAGATTTATAGCCCCCAACCCCATAGAACAATGATCAAATCATTCATATACATTATAGAGTCCCTTGTTTGAAACTGAATGACTAGATAAACATTCGTGTGACTCCTGAGGAATAAAGATCATCCTGTGTTTAGATTTGCCCCTTCCTTCTCACCATTTTTGATCAGTCTGTGAAAATCACAAAGGTTCTAGAAGAGTAGAGAACCAGATGTAAGAGGGTGGAAAGGAGATAAGTGTGCTGCCGGGTTTCTGGTCCTCTCTCTTTTCAACAGCCCCTCCCTCCAGCTCCCCACTTTCTTCCCATCCTCCCAAAATGAGCAGAAGTCTAAGATGAGAAGCTAAATAAGAAATAGTAATTGGGCCTTTTCAAATCTCTTGGTTTGGAATTGACGTAAACCCTGACTAGCCCAGGTCCTTAGATCTATGAAGTCCATACCATTTTGCAGTTAACCTTGGTGTCCCAGCTTGTTTTCTTCTCTTGTCTGAACTTAAGCAGCTGGAAGTTTAAGCCGCTACCTCATCTTTGCTGCTTGCACTGCTTCTTTGCAAGTTACCAGATCAGAATCCCAGACCCCGAAAGGAATTAAGAAAGAACTGGAAAGGACTTTCCAAGCAGGGTACCACGGGAAGGTCAGACAGGATCATCCCTTGAGAGTTTCCGAAGAATTTTGTTTATTCAAAAGCTTCCACTCATATAAAAGCGTGAAAATAAACCTGCCTTTCCCACCAGAGAGATTTGGCCACCAGTAACGATTGTGGCAGACTGTTATCCTGCTTCTCCTCTGTATTTACAGAGGCTCAGAGAAGGGATAATGCATTTTATGGACTTCATCTCATTACAGGTCTGGCCACATTCCATATGTCATTGGTGCCCTTGCCTTCCAGGAGTCTTTCCTCCCTCCTCCTGACCACCCCCCCCCGCCCCCCTGCCCATGAACGTAACTGTGTCCAGGGTCAGCCTTGACTTGTGTTTTTCTCACTTGTGACAGGAATAGAATTTTGCATCTCACTCTCCACCTCCATCATCCATTGCCAAACCACCTCAATTCCCTCATCGCCACTTCAGTCTGCACAAAGTGAGGTTTCATTATTATATTTGCAATAAGAATACTATAAATTATGTAAGGCTGGTGTAAGAAAGAGTGGGTGGGGATTGAAAAACAAAATCACTCTCTTCCCAAGTTTAACTCAAACGCAGCATCTTACAAGGTACCTTCTCGGAAGAGCCTGGCGTTGTGTTAGCGGGAGTCTTACCCTTCCCTGTAGAGTTCCTGAGTATACTGTATAGTGTTAATGTGTTGAATACTTTTTCTTTTAGCAAATCTTCTAGAACTGAGAAGTGATGCCAGCATGCTGCTCATAAAGCATTAGCTTTTCCTGATTACATTTCCATGTTTTGCAATTGCAGGGGAAGGAGAATTCAGATCCTTCCAGTAGCTTTCCAATTGAACATTCACGACAAACTGCAGAAACATTTGTGTCCAAGCGACATGTCACTTGACAGTTCGTATTTTTCTGTCCCATCTTGTTTTTGTATGTGCAGTGGCCGCACTGGTCATGTGTTTTTATTCATGTAGTCATATCTTTATACCCTGCCGCCTGACTTGTTCTAGAGATGGAACAAGACAAACTTCAGAAGTTAAATTCAAACAAGATGTGAGGGAATGAGTTTCTTTTAGGGATAAGGGAGGAATCCTTCTAGTCAGGAAGGATTTATGATTTTTGGCTTTGTTTTCCTCTTTCGTTTTTCACTAGTCTTTAGACTTACCCAAATCTAATGTGCTCAAGATTTATAAAATACAACCACCTTTGCTTTCTTGTCAGGAGTAAAGACCAAGAAGGGTTAATCAGCCTTCTACCGAATATACTCACAGGTAGTCTGGAAAGATGTGTCACATAGAAATATAACATTTTTTAAACAGAGACACATTTGCCAGTCTTCTTCGTGTAGTCAAATTTGAGGAAATTTAAGGATGTTTTGATTCATGGCCCTTATTCATCTCACGCAGTAGTTTTGAGATGTCAGAAGACTTGAGTGATAGGCATTTATGTGTGTTAATATTAGCTACAAGGAAAATATATGTATCTGTGCTGTGCAAGAAAATAAACATGTTCAGACCTTCCTTGAATGCTGTCACCAAGTTCTCCTTTATCGTAGACTTTGCATAAAGAATGGATGCATTTTTATTAGATGTCTAACTTTTTGTTTGCTTATTTGTGTTATAAAACAAAATCATGGAGCAGTTATCTTGGGTGTACAGCAACTTGAAGAAATAAGAAATGCAGCATTTTGGTACTGTCAAGAGTTACGATCTTTGCTTGGATTTCGTGCTGAAGAGCAGTATGTACATATTTTAACCTTTGAGTCTGATATGTACTGAAATGTGCAGTGTCAGTGCCTGTACATGTAACCCTGTATCTGTCACAGCTGTCTTGACTTCTTCTGAAAAATCTACAGTGTCTTTCTAGTCGTTCTCATGCTGATAATGTTAGAAAAAAGAAACACATGCGAACATACACACTTACAGTCACAGATACCACAATAAATTCCAGACCACAAGATATACTGGGAAAGTCTCTCTCTCTCTCCTTTTTTTTTTTTAAATGAATTTTCTTGAGATTAGCTTAAGCATTTTAGCCAATATTTTAAGGACTAACAGACTCATGCATTAACCTTCATTGGCATCTGAAGGTGATCCAACCAGCCATGTAGGTAGGATTCATGATCACCAGAATAGGTTGGTTCCTTTTTCCTTTGGTTTCCTTAGTCATCTCCTACTTAGGTCCTTTAAAAAAAAAAAAAAATTTAATATGCTGTGTAGACCACTAAAGAAAGCCTGGATTTCTCAATTATTAAGGAAATCCTAGAGTAAGCTTTGAAGATGGTGGATGAGAGTTGCATCATTTATATTCTACCCTTCTAACACAATACTTTGTGTGTTCCTTACATCTTTTGAGTCCCATTCTAATTTTGTAGGCATTTATGAACGCTTAGAATCAAGACACATTTAACTGTGTCATTTCATGAGCATTTTTCCATGTTGCCACATCTTCAAAGTGACTTTTTTTAATGACCACATAATATTTCATAACATAGAATTCACAGAAACATGCTATCCATTTTGTCATGATGGCCACTTACGAGCTGTCATTATTATAGATTATGCCAAAGCAAACATCTTTCACTGTGCTAGTAGTGTTTCCCTTTTAGATTATTTCCATAGGACCTTTTCTCAGAAGTGGATGCTCTTTGCCATTGAGTCTCCAACTTCTTCTGCCCCAGTGTGCATATTGGATGATTATCGTCATTACACATTCCCAAGGGAAAACTTCGATTTCTACTACATCCTAAAACATTTTGGGGAGGAGGGTCTAGGTGAAGCCCTAGAGCAGTTCACACTTGGCATCACTATTTTTTGTGTACATGAGTAACCGGTTCCTGTGTAAGCATCACTCTCCACTTAAAAAATGTTAGAGAAAGTACTGCTCACATGAGGCTAACCTTACGCCTACCTCAGCTTGTTAAAAATGGAGTCATTTCCAAACACCAGTCTATTTGCTATTACTTGTACTGTTACTTAATGATACACTCCAAACATGTGCAAGATCCCAGGATTGACAGCTGCCTGCATGCCACCATTTTAACTTAAGAGGAGTTACCACAGGGAACCAGCGACAGGCAGTTCAGAATTTGAAATGAAATAGAGAGCAAGTGTCTTATCCTCCAAAAATGAGCTCTTTGGAGAAATGTCTATTTAGGTCTTCTGCCCATTTTTGGATTGGGCTGTTTGTTTTTTTGATATTGAGCTGCATGAGCTGTTTAATCCTTTGTCAGTGGTTTCATTTGCAAATATTTTCTCCCATTCTGAGGGTTGTCTTTTTGTCTTGTTTATGGTTTCCTTTGCTGTGCAAAAGCTTTTAAGTTTCATTAGGTCCCATTTGTTTATTTTTGTTTTTATTCTCATTACTCTAGGAGGTGGGTCAAAAAAGATCTTGCTGCAATTTATGTCATAGAGTGTTCTTCCTATGTTTTCCTCTAGGAGTTTTATAGTGTCCGGCCTTACATTTAGGTCTTTAATCCATTTTGAGTTTATTTTTGTGTATGCTGTTAGGGAGTGTTCTAATTTCATTCTTTTACATGTAGCTGTCCAGTTTTCTCAGCACCACTTATTGAAGATGCTGTCTTTGCTCCATTGTATATTCTGGCTTCCTTTGTCATAGATTAAGTGACCATAGGTGCATGGATTTATCTCTGGACTTTCTATCCTATTCCATTGATCTATATATCTGTTTTTGTGCCAGTACCATACTGTCTTGATTACTGTAGCCCTATAGTATACTCTGAAGTCAGGGAGTCTGATTCCTCCAGCTCCGTTTTCTTTCTCAAGATTGCTTTTGCTATTCGAGGTCTTTTGTGTTTCCATACATATTGTAAAATTTTTTGTTCTAGTTCTTTGAAAAATGCCATTGGTAATTTGATAGGGATTGCATTGAATCTGTAGATTGCTTTGGGTAGTGTAGTCAACATCACTAATTATCAGAGAAATGCAGATCACAAGTACAATGACATATCACCTCATACCAGTCAGAATGGCCATCATCACAAAATCTACAAACAATAAATGCTGGAGAGGATGTGGAGAAAAGGGAACCCTCTTGCACTGTTGGTGGGAATGTAAATTGATACAGCCACTATGGAGAACAGTATGGAGGTTCCTTAAAAAACTAAAAATAGAACTACCATGTGACCCAACAATCCCACTACTGGGCATATACCCAGAGAAAACCATAATTCAAAAAGATACATGCACCCCAATGTTCATTGCAGCACTGTTTACAGTAGCCAGGACATGGAAACAACCTAAATGTCCATCAACAGAGGAATGGATAAAAAAGATGTGGTACATATATACAATGGAATATTACTTAGCCATAAAAAGGAATGAAATTGGGTCATTTGTAGAGACGTTGATGGACCTATAAACTGTCATACAGAGTGAAGTAAGTCAGAAAGAGCAAAACAAATATCATATATTAATGCATATATGTGGAATCTGAAAAAGTTGGTATAGACGATCTTGTTTACAAAGCAGAAATAGAGACACAGACGTAAAGAACAAATGTATGGATACCAAGGGGTGGGGGGAGGGATGAATTGGGAGATTGGGATTGACATATATACACTATTGATACTGTGTGTAAAATATATAACTGATGAGAACCTATGGTATAGCACAGGGAGCTCTACTCAGTGCTCTGTGGTGACCTAAATGGGAAGGAAATTCAAAAAAGAGGGGATATATGTATACGTACAGCTGATTCACTTTGCTGTACGATAGAAACTAACACAACATTATAAAGCAACTATACTCCAATAAAAAATTTAAAAACGGCAACAAAAACAAACAAAAAGAAAACAAAAATGAGCTCTGATCCTCGTAACAGGTAGAAGCACAAGCCACAAAGCTACACCGTTTCAAATTTGGGGTTAATTGAAATTTAGCTGTGATAGGGAGGAAGGTGATTATTTTTGTACTCCTAAAATTCTCATTGACTTAACCAATAGAAACTAAGTTTGCAGAATGCCGTATGCCAAACTGTACCTAGGGTATATGACAATATATTCCCCAGAAAATTTGCAGTCTTACTGTGTTCAACTTGATTTACAGAAAATCAACCCCAAAGAATTCCACTTCAAAGCACGATATACTTTGGAATTTGAATTCCCTAGTTCTGAAAGCTTCACTGTGCTTCAGTTTGCTTGGTTTATTAAATTAAAGAGGTAAATGCTAACGCTATACAGTGATATTTTAAAAGAAAAGATGGTGGGGAGAATCTTTTATGCTCACCTCTGAGGAACTTTAGCCTATTGATTTAAAGGAGGCAGAAAAGATTTGCAGTTTATTCCAGACAGGCGTATGTAGGATTATTCCACAACCAGGCCAAAGTTCAATTTCCCTACAATATCAGGGGAAATTCTCTCTTCAGCATGTTACTGTTTTAAAAACAACTGCCTTTCTGGATGATTAAAAGTGATTTTAACTGTAGTGCTAAATACCACAATGAAGGCAGCAGATAGGGAAGTGCTTGCATGTCTATTTGCTTTTACTCTAAGCCTGGCCATTAAAGGTAATTAATTTATGGCCTGGCAAAGCCTGCTGCCTTTCTTCTATGGATTTGTTAGTTCTGCATGCAGTATGGGATTCCAAATATAACTTGTATCCACCAGTTCTGATCCCTTTGGTTTCCCTTGTCGCTTGGAGATTTCAGGATTAGCATGAAAGCCTTCTGTTTTTAGAAAAGCAAGTCTTGACTCTCTGGTTTGGGCAAGGCTGTGAATCACCCAGTCGTTAGAGCCAGTTGGATTCTTAACATGTAAGGCTATGGGCCTCATAGGAATTTTCTAAATATTACCATGAACACTCTTACCCTTTTCTAATATAGGGTCAACAAAATTAAGCACATTCACAATCAGAAAATTTTCAAGAAAAATTATTTGATACTTCTTACCGCCACGTATTTTCTTTCCTATGCCACTCGTCTTGTATCTGGTAAATTCTCAAGTTAAGTGAGACAGTCCATTTTGTGGTAAACCATGTTTTTGCACATGGAGGACTGTCAGGAATTCATATCCACCAAAAGTTGATATGCAGAAAGCAGGAACGTTTACGATTATTATTTAAATACTCTGTTATTATGGCTGAGATGCCATCTTCATTTTATAAATGAAACTGAAGCTAAAAGGAGGTTACTCATCAGTAGTGGAGCTGAGATTTGAACTTGGGTCTTTCAGGTTCCAAAACACCGAACCAGCATAGCATTCTGCCTCTGGGTGATTACAGTAGATCTTTGATACCCATGATGGAAAGATCCTGAGAGCATCCTGAATCCTTAGATTCTTAAATACCATCATACCGGCTTACAGTTAAAGTACAGCATTCCACTGGCTCAAGCTCCTGCTGAGACTGTTTTAATGATCACATTTCCTTGTTTTATATAAAATGTCTAATGGACAAGACCATATCATAGAGCTGATCAAAGTCAGCATTCCAATCTTTAATTTATCCAAAAGTGATTTCTTCTATAATCAGGCGAAACCCATATTTCCTGCCATCACTAGATCTCACAGTCAGCTTTCTTTGGGGGGAATATCTTCCTGAAAGATAAACTGTTAAATGTCATTACCAGCATTCCTGAACATGTGTTTGGTGACAGACTGTAAACAGTTTCTCTCACTAATGAGGTGGTACAGGGCAGTCACTGGGGCCAGGTCACCTCCTATGCCGCTCACCCACACACACCAGCCTCGGGCAGCAGTCAGAATTGAGAGTCCTGCCTCAGCCAGTTGTATCACACATACAAATCATCGGTATTATAATTGCCTGTCATGGGTCTGTGGGAGATGGTACAGCTGAATGACTAAGAACACAGCCTCTGGGGACAGACTACTTGGGTTCAAATTTCATCTCTCCCTCTAATACGCTGTGCAGCCTTGGGCCAGTTACTTAACCTCTCTGTGCCTTAGTTTTTCTCATTGTAAAATAGGGGCAATAATAGCTACCCTGTAGGCTGTTGTAAATACTAAATAAGGTAATACATGGAAGCATCTAGAACAGTGCCTCGCATGTATCAGTAGTAAGCACTATATAATTGATAGCTGGTACAGTCCTCTAAGTTTCTCATAGAAGAAAGTTTAAATTGTAAGTCCTCCAATGCCAGGTTTCCATTCTGATGAAGAGATTTTATTTACACGGTTGGCTGCTCCATTGCCTTCTGTCTCATGCTCTCTTCGTAACAGCCTAATTTTTCTCCTACTGTCTTTGGCCTGTCATGCTTCTTTGTGACTCCTCTTGTTCTTAACTGTGCCTGTTGTCTATTCTTCCTGCCTTCAGGGTCTCCCAGGGACTCATCCCTTGTGGTTTCTTCCTTTTCTGCTTACCTTCCACCAGTTCTCATCTCCCAGCAGACTTTTCTGCCAGGTCATGAGTAGAGGGAACAGTTTGAGGTGGAGAGGTGCTGACACAGCCTCCTGGGTCACTCTTGGAAGCGAGCTTTCTCCCTCCAGAGTTCACCCTTCTGCAGCTTTACTTTTTACCAGGTTTCTCAGATTCTCACTCTGCAGATATGCCAACCTGCACCTGTCAGGACAATCACAGCAGCCTCAGCTCTCTCTGCCGCCCAGAACATGTGCACAGGAAGGCTGACGTGCACCTCAAGCCACGGTGTAACTTCTTTGTGTGCTGCAGAACACAAAGAAGCCCACCTGCAACAGCGGCAAAGCCCCCCCGAAACTGTTAGAGCCCACCAGTCGTTGTCGTGTTTCTACACCAGGCCTCTTCTAAGTCTTCATGCTGTTCATCATGGGTTATCCCCAAATGAATGTAACCTAGAGAAATTTCATAGGCAAGATAAGTGTAGAGCCCCCGCGAGAAAGGAGAGACATGCAGGTTAAAAATTAGCATGTAGAAACCAGAGGTTCTCTCTCCCCAAAGAAATTCTCACTACTGGACTTTTGGGGTACTTTCAGTCATGTGGTTTAAAAGAGATGCCTGAATTGTTAACTATATAAAAATTTCCAGTGGAAAGGCTGTTTAGTTAAGTAAACACAATGAGTCTAATGAACTAGGAATTTAGGTTTTGAAATTTGCTTTTTTTGTTTCTGTTAGAAGGTTGCTCACAGATGTATACCTTTTCCGAAGAGAAGAATTGGGGGAATATAAATGCATTTTTAGCTGAGTAAAGTAGATGATGAGGTTACAGTATTTCATTCCAGCCCCACTGTGGACCGTCCTTACATTGCAGTACTGATTGGTGTCATCTGGCCTTATCATCTGTGAAATAAAGATAATATATGCCTACAAGTGTTAGGTATTGTACTTTAGGAGAGACAAAGAGAAATAGAAATGTGGTCTGTACACTCAGGTAAGATGACATACATGGAAACTTAGATAAAATGCAAAGTATGTCACAGGGCATATTGTGCCAAGTTAGTAGCTCAGATGGTCAGTGCTATGACTTCAGAGGAATTGAAGTAGTCAGAGAAGCTTCATGGAGGAGGGAGAAACTAAGTTGGACTTTGCAGTATAAATAGGAGTTGGCTAGCTAGAGAGGAAAGAGAATGACATTCCATGTAAAAGGAATGGAAGAATAAATGGCTCAGAGGTATTTCCTGAGATTTGTCCAGAAGACCCTGAGTATGACTAGAAAGTATCAGGAACATCCTAATTAAAATCTTAAGTCTACTGTTTAGTTTGTACGGAAGTTAGGTTAGATTACCTAACCTCAGGGCCACAATGTTCTCATCTGTATGGTGAGGCAAATAAAGAAAAGTTAATAAAAAGTCTGCATAGTTCTGAACACTCAGTAGGCATCTCCCCAAATATTTGCTGGTATTATTTATATTACTACTGCCATCACTATTCTGCCACCACTACTACTGTTGCTAATCACCACTCCTCTACTTTTCCTGTTACTGCTTTTACGATCGCTATTACTGTTAGTGCTACACTGATTTCTAGTAGCAAGTCGCGTCCCAGTTCTTTGTCTGATTGTCCCTCCCCCCCCAACCCACCCCATCATCGTCCATTCCCCCTTCTCCTCTCCCAAAATTCTTTGTGAGGAGACCTGACTTGGACACAGCAGGGTGGGTCTGGTGCAGGCTGGACCAAAAAATCAAATTCCAAGACTCAGTTCAAAGCGAAAACATTTGACATTACTCGAAAGTTATGGTGAATAATGAGTCACACAGTAGTGGACCCTCAGGCTCATAACAGGAGGGAATCAGAGAACCTGGACTGGGCTTCCGGTTCGACTAGAGCCGTTTCGTAGAGCGCCAGGGAGGCTTCGGATGAGCTGTGGAACCTAGCTTGCTTGATGGCACACCAGCCCCGCGTGCCCAGCAGCACGCACACTGTGCTGGCCCGCTGATGGTGGTTGCGTACGACAGCTCTGTTGTCACTCTTCCTTCTTTCCCCTTGATTTGGAGCTGGTCGTGTGGCATTTCAAAGAAATGGTTTCTACCTATTTGCTTTAGAAGGCATTTCTTCCCTTATAACATTTGAACTGCTCTTTAATAGAAACTAAGCATCAACCACCTTAATGATATGTATCTTAAGCCTTTTCTTGTCGAGCTATCCTGAATATCAAATGCATCCTTTCAGAACAGGAAAAGATGTGACGATATACAAAACTGGCAAAACCCATGCATTGTTTTTTAAATATGCCTGTATGCCATTGCAGAGCAATGAATCTATAAATGAATAAGAGGAGTAGGTATGTAGGAGTAGATTAATAAAGGTGACCCCCATTCCTTGCACCTGCTCTGTGTGATAAATAATAATAATTTCCAATTCTCATTCCTGATACATTAGGCCACTCTCAAGGTTTCTGTGTGATGACCTACTCCCTCATTTGTTATTTCGCTGACCAAGGTCTCCTACTGCACAGATATGTACAACTTGTCTGGCAGGTATGTTAGATAGGTGTTTTATTGCTGCATCTGGAGGTCTGGATTATTTTACATGCTATTCTTAGAATTTTCAATTAGCAAATTTTAATTAACTAATTGAGGTTTCATATTAAGAAGCTTTTATGATTTGTCATAGTAGTCTAGCTGTGTGTGCACCCTATTCTATTAAGAAGCCATTAAATCCTTAGAAACAGCCTGTGAATTCATTAATCTTACTGTATAATTGCAGTAATCTGGGTATAGAGCTAGGGGCATTTGTAAGGCAGTGTCTTAAAATACGAGGATCTTCTAGATGGTAGGACATTACAACAATAGAGCTGGGCTAGGGAAGAAAATACAATACCCCACATAACCTGAAGCACCCCATTTGGAGTTATTTTTGAGTCAGTTTTTATTCATCCATTTTTTTGTACAACTATATCTGATGTTCTGGAAGTTTACAACACTTCGTACCAGCGGCATGACTTGAAATCCCGCAGAAGCATACCTATAAGGTAAACCAGCCTAAGATGTCGCTTCCTCAGAGACCACCTTGAGCATCATTCCTTGTGTCACCATTCCCTAGAAAATAAAAAGCACAAAATAGGTTTACTTTGTAAATAAAATAAGTAAGCACTGAAAACTACTTCTGAAGTGCCAGGTGAGGTCTAGTATCTAGGATACAGAAGCTAGAAATTTCAGGAATAAATATGGCCAACTGATTCAGGTTCTAACCCTTGTTCCTGAAGGTCACAGGAGGAGTGCTTTGAGGATTTAAATACAGTTCACTTACCCAGGAGATTCAGAGATTTGTATGTCAGATGCAGACAAGCCTTTGTACCTAGAGGGACAGGGAGGGGAAAATTCAGACTCAGGGCAGAACAGAACTGAATCAGCAGCACACACTTTCCATCACCAAAAGGCTTTATGAGTTACCACGCTTAATTATTCTGTTAAAACTCAAAAGCAAGATCTGCCATTGTTCATGTACAGCCTTGACTCTGTGGGATCTCAGATAAACAGACTTTTACTTCAGTGGTAGCACTCCAAAAGTCTACTGCCCCTCGGGTCCCCAGGCCCCCAAGAGACTGAACTTACAGTTTGCAGATGTTCTCTTCACACTGGTCCTCTGTCGTGGAGGCAGGTGTCTGCGGCAGCCAGGCCTGGCCTTAGGCAAAATGGTGAGGTGGTTGAAGTTTGCTGTGACTGCATTTTCACCCCATCCTCCTTTGTGTGACTTTCCTGGGGTCCTCTGGACTTGTGCCCAATAGCTCTTACACAAAGGGCCTTCTCCTCCAGAGAGCGGTCCCTGGCATTTTTGTGAGGAGAAAAAAAACTTCCTCCCCAGTAGCTTTGAGAATCTGCGTTGGGGGTGGAGAATGGGATAGAATAAATGTCAATTCCAAGTAGAGAGGGGGCATTAGGGAATAATAATGAGCTACTCATAAGGTTCAAGGGCACAATCACAGCCTAATACTTTACTCTCCCTGATAGCATTCCCATGTTAAAATATGTTTTGAATGCCTGAATCATAACCCCAATGATCTTGATCTCAGTAGGGGTCTTGGGACACATGACAGAATCAGTGAGAGAAGTAATTGAGTCAGAAGACCTCTTGTTTTATATGAGTCGCTGGTCATGTGCTCTCATGGGAACACCAAGGGTAATGAGTAGATCTGGATATAGGGACCATGTTAGCCCATATTATCACCTTCTACGCTGGACTTCACTGCAGCTCTCAGATCTGGATAAAGGTTCTGATCCTTATGCAGTGCCTTTAAGATCTGCTGCACCCTACTCAAGGCCTTTCTTGGTCCTCCCATTACTCCATCCACACTACACCTACTCACGCCCCCAACCCACCCAATCAGAACACAAGTTCCTCTGCTCGTTTCTCCAGTGCTCTATTAGTTCCATAAATGAGGCGAGCATGTCCCAAAGTGAGTTCTTCACAGCACTCATCCCATGAGATGCTCTCCAGAAGAAGGATCTTATGGCCAAGCGAGTGTGGAAAATGGTGTATGTCCTAGTTACCTACTCATGATGCAAGTTTGAAAGGTTCACAATGGAAATTAAAAGCCTCTGAGAATTTTTTTTTCATTGAAGATATCTGATTAACCCTGTTTAGCCTAGGGGTTCCCCCACTTATTTGACTGTAGAACCCTTTAGGAAGTGACCCTTTAAGTCAAGGTCATGCCTAATTGTGGCCTCACATATTAAAACCATTCCAAGCTGATATTTTTGTGTAAAAACATGCCTTTTAGTGACACCCTCCTCACAATCATTTGTAAAATAAAAAATGCAGTCAAGTCACTGAGCAGGAACTGGGGGTGGGGGAGAGAGTAGAGAAAGAAGCCTGTCCCAAAATTGCAACCCAAAATTGGTTGCACCCAATTTCACAAAACAACAGTTTGTTCTTGACCCACAGAAAGCCTATAACTAAAGAATCTGAGTCAACTTCTTGTTCCTTTTTTAGAAGCCAGGAAACTTACAGGGCTTTGGGGAGGCAATGTCCATCAGGAAAACACTCTCTAGAAAGCTAATTAAAAGTCCTTGAGTACTGAAGGTGTTTCAGGGAAACAAACCATCCCAGTCCCATTGGAAAGATCTCTGTCAAAAGCAGCCAAGAGCATTAACTTAGCACCATTATAAATGAAATGATGTAAATTACACCTCTTTTTCTAAAAACACATTGAATTCAGGGAATGCAGGTTGGCTTGATTTTCATATGAGCTACAAAGGATGTGTTTCACTTATTACCGCTCTTTTCTATTACTTCACAAATCTGGCAGAGACTGACGTTGCATATGTAAAAGACTAACACATATTTTAACAAGTATATGCAGGCCAAACCACAGGAATTTATTGGCCAACCTCCTTAATTGTCATGAATTTAGAAGAAGTCAATTAAGAGAGTCCTGTGTTAGCCCGGAAAGTCAAGGGTGGTACTGAGAGAGAGGTCTCATTCACAGATTGGGGCCGAGCCTGCCAGGTCCTCCAACCATGGGCCTCGAGTTCATGCATTTGATTTCCACGCGTTGGTCACTTTTATACGTGGCAGGTCGGCACCCGAAGCCACCTTTCTTTGAGTGAATTTGGCCTTCATATGTGAGCTGACCAGTCACAGCAGTGAAAGATTGCTGGAGTACAAGGCTAGACTTCTTCTCTGGGGGGTGGAGGACAGGATTGATATTGCAGGAGGACAAGGAGGTCCCACAAAAGCCACCATTCTAAATAAGCGTTCCCGGACTCAGTGGTCACACTCACTGCCCACCATGCCCCATCCCCTATCCAGCATCCCTCTGCAGGGGGCTGCAGGCACTGAGCTTCTTCAGGGCCATCTTTGTCAACACTGCATATAATCACTGGGACCTCACCCACCCCCAGCCAGGCTGGGCAGAGTAGCTGGGGAGGAAAGTCAGTGATGGGAAGCAGGGAAAACACGATGGCACCCACAAACCCACATGTTTACCGATAGGAGCTGTAATGGGTTGGCCCCTGAGGTGGACTCCTAACAGAGAGGGACAAAGGATGTTTGTCAGAAGCCTCTGGGATGTCGGCAGTTAGTAATTTAAAGCCTCATCTTTGCCTGGGAGAGCCCGGCTGAGGGGTGAGCACGCACACTGCCCCGGGGGCCTGGTGGGACACCAGGGCAAGGCAGGAGTTGGAGGTCCCGAGAGCCACCAGTCACAGCAGCGAGCACCAGGGCGTACTGTCTTACTCACCACGCTGGGGCGGTGTTAATACTGTTGCTGTAGCTTCACTGATGAAATCTCCAGTGAGAAATCTCACAGTCCGTGTTTTCCCCAGGTCGTTGTGGAGCAGTGTTCATTTCATTAACTTCTCACAAACTCAGCCCATAACTTAAATGGGTATGATTTTGTGGGGTTTAGTTTTGTTTGAACAGATTTTTGGTCTGATCTGTAATGAGGTCTAAACAGCAATTTCAGGGACTTCCCTGGCGGTCCAGTGGTTAAGACTCCATGCTTCCAATGCAGGGGGGGCTCGGGTTCGATCCCCGGTCGGGGAACTAAGATCCCACATGCCATGCAGTGCGGCCAAAACAAAACAAAACAAACCCCATCAATTTCAGTCTATTTGTTTTCTGGTTGTTCAAGTTAAAGATTCATCTTTTTTAATCCTCCCCATTCCCCTAACCAACCAAAAAACGTGGATGTGTGCATGTCACCTAATTGGAGCCCTGTTTAAAGATTCCTGGGATCCGAACCCTTCTGGTTAGGTCAGTTCTGAGGTCAGGCACACCAGCCAAACCGTGGAGCCTTTTGAAGCCTCTCCCTCTCTCTCCCCACCTCAGAGCTGAGCTTGCAGTAAACTGCAGGCACTTCAGCTAAGTGCAGTGTCAAAGGGCTGGATTTGTCATTTGCCTTGGTGACTAAAACAGCACATTTTAGGTTCACCATTAAGTTTGAAAATCCTTTTTATACACATAAATTTTAATCTCAAATGTTACCTTCCACATGAATGCCAGAATTGGGTTTGGACAGCTTTTACCTCTTGGCTGAAGTTAACACAAAGCCCACACCTGAAAATGTTGTTCAAGCTTAAAATTTATCCACCTACACGTGGGATTAGAGGGGCTTGAAAAATGTTGGCGGGTAATATTTTTAGTACATGGGGCTATATGGCCTAGTATGACTTAACTTTTCAGACTGTGGTTTGCCAGCTGGAAAAACTTGAGTTTGGTAGGACTTGAGGCATCATCAAATATTTGTTCCATGCTTTTAAAATAAAGTAAGCTCAGGATTTTGCTAATACTGTAACTAATATCCCATGCTACTGCCTTTGGAGCCACAAAAAGAAACTGTGCTTTTTTTTTTCTCTGTGCTAAAGATGATTTTGTTTAATAGTATGAAGCTCTCTGTTGATCAGGATGTGGTTCCATTTGGTAACATTTAAGGGATCAAATAGGTAAGACTTATATTGAATATTGATAGCAGGTGCCTTCAAATCCCTACCATGCTTATACTCTTAGAAGAATAAAAAATATCTTAATGTGTTTTTTCCTGAACATGTTTTAAACATGTTTTAAATGCACTTCTCCATCCGTGCTTATAAAGAGAAGAAAACGGACTAAAGTTGATACCATCTGATTTTAATAAAAAGGGAACATGCTTGTCATGTAGCTCTCCCAGCCCTGTGGCTGCTTACAGTTCGCTTTAGTTCCTTTTCCTCAGTGATTCATAGTCCGGAGAGACAGCTCCACTCCCAGCTAAAGCTCAGCCACTTTGGGAGGGCCTAAAGGGATTTGATTTCTTTTAGCCAGATCTGTATTTCAGCTGTTGGTTTCACTTATGAGATCCACGAAAGAATGTAACAGAGAATCAGTAGATTAGAATGTAATTTTGTGCTCATGGTTGTGTCTGAGTTGGCAAAGCCTCTTACGAAAAGTGGGAAGGGACCCCCATCTGGATTGGTGACACAGGTAAAGCATAGGAACCATTTCACTGGGTGCCAGGATCAATGCCCTAATCCCCCTTTCTATCTGATAAACTCCAGTTGATCCCTCAAAACCCACCTTCTCCCAAAATGCTTCCCTGACCCTTCCCACCCTTATAGATAATGACTCCTCTGTGCTAAGGGCTGCTTCCACCTTGCACACAGCGGTTATGTTTACCCGCGTATGTGTATACCTGCCTTCCTTACTAGACTATGGGCTCTTTGAAGGCAGAGGCTGTTTCTTACTCATATTTACAGCCCAGGAACTGAACCACAAACTCATTATTATGTTGAATTGAACTGCTGGCAATGTAGTTGCTTTGAACACCCACCCCACTTGCCTTGTCATTAACCAGTTTTTCATTCCACAAGTATTTATTGAGAATCCTGAATATCAGAATTTGGAATACTTGGAGAATGAATTAATTCGTTATGCAAGAATGGGCACATTTAGATTCTTGTAGAGACAAAGCAAGCATGGTTCCCCAGGAAAGACGACCAGAATCAGAAAAGTAAGCATACAGCTTACACGTTAACATCTCAAATGCGTGCTTTTATTTTCATTTGTATATAAAGCAGATGCTTTGGAACCTGGTAAAAATTGCACTTTCCAAATAGTCAGAGACCTTGATATTTTATATAGGGTAATAGTATTATTCTTTGGGCTTAGCTGAGCTAAGGAATGCAGGAACACAGGGTAAGGACCGTTATAAGACATCAGAGGGTGAGCTAGAATAGTATTCTTCCAGGGAAGTTATCACGCCCAGATTAAAATGAAAGAGAGTATTTCAATAGGGAAGATATGCTTAGTAATTATAACTGTCGGGTTTCCCTGGTGGCACAGTGGTTAAGAATCCGCCTGCCAATGCAAGGGACGCGGGTTTGAGCCCTGGTCCGGGAAGATCCCACATGCCGAGGAGCAACTAAGCCTGTGCGCCACAACTACTGCACCTGCTCTCTAGAGCCCGTGAGCCACAACTACTGAAGCCCGAGCGCCTAGAGCCCGTGCTCCGCAACTAGAGAAGCCACCACAATGAGAAGCCCGCGCACCACAATGAAGAGTAGCCCCCGCTCGCCGCAACTAGAGAAAGCCCACACGCAACAATGAAGACCCAAGGCAGCCAAAAATAATAAATAAATAAATAATAAATAAATAAAAAAGAATTATAACTCTTTATTGAGCCCTTACTGTGTGCCAGGCACTGAGCCAAGCTTCCTGAGTCAGATGGGTAAATGGAAGTAGTTAGTCTGGTTTAAGTGGTTTATTATCATAAAAGAATGGACAAGGTTATAGAACACATACAAACATTTATTTAAATACCATTTTAAAAAGAAAATGTAGTAGCCTCATTTTGTATTTGCAGAAAATTAGAAGAGAAAAGATAAATCATGTTGAATACAAGGGATGTGTCTTTTTTATAATTGAAATTCGGATTGTGCCATCAGTGCATTTTTAATAGAATCTTATTGAATTGATTTTACGGTTATTTTCTGTCCTATGATTGGCCTTGGGATAATTAATCTATGGATATGGTGACTACTGGTGTGTAGTTCTGTGCAGCACCTTGCAGGCCAAGGATTGGATTAAATGAAATATCTAGCTCATAGCACATAGTCAGTACTCAGTAGGACAATACAGAATTCAAGTTTTGTTAACTAAGTTTGGTTCAAAGTTAGAATGACTTCATAAATACCAGCCCAATGTTTGATCTATAGTTTTCAGTTACTGTAGGTTGATGATTATTGAGGCCATTATTATAAAAAGCGCATTTTTTAATAAAATATATGCCTACCTAGACTTAAAGTTCCCACGAGCACAATAGTGGCCATTCAGAGGGCAGACAGCAGAAGCGAGAACAACTACAATTATGCAGTCTGTGGAACAGAAACCACATTCACAGAAAGACAGACAAAATGAAAAGGCAGAGGACTATGTACCAGATGAAGGAACAAGATAAAACCCCAGAAAGACAACTAAATGAAGTGGAGATAGGCAACCTTCCAGAAAAAGAATTAAGAATAATGATAGTGAAGATGATCTAGGACCTCGGAAAAAGAATGGAGGCAAAGATCGAGAAGATGGAAGAAATATTTAACAAAGACCTAGAAGAATTAAAGAACAAACACCTAGAAGAATTAAAGAACAAACAAACAGAGATGAACAATACAATAACTGAAATGAAAAATACACTAGAAGGAATCAATAGCAGAATAACAGAGGCAGAAGAACGGATAAGTGACCTGGAAGACAGAATGGTGGAATTCACTGCTGCAGAATAGAATAAAGAAAAAAGAATGAAAAGAAAATGAAGACAGCCTAAGAGACTCTGGGACAACATTAAGTGCACCAACATTCACGTTACAGGGGTCCCAGAAGGAGAAGAGAGAGAGAAAGGACCTGAGAAAATATTTGAAGAGATTATAGTTGAAAACTTCCCTAACATGGGAAAGGAAATAGCCACCCAAGTCCAGGAAGCACAGAGAGTCCCAGGCATGATAAACCCAAGGAGAAACACACCGAGACACATAGTAATCAAATTGACAAAAATTAAAGACAGAAAAATTATTGAAAGCAACAAGGGAAAATCAACAAATAACATACAAGGGAACTCCCATAAGGTTAACAGCTGATTTCTCAGCAGAAACTCTACAAGCCAGAAGGAAGTGACACAATATATTTAAAGTGATGAAAGGGAAGAACCTACAACCAATATTACTCTACCCGGCAAAGATCTCCTTCAGAGTCGACGGAGAAATCAAAAGCTTTACAGACAAGCAAAAGCTAAGAGAATTCACCACCACCAAACCAGCTGTACAACAAATGCTAAAGGAACTTCTCTAAGTGGGAAACAAGAGAAGAAAAGGACCTACAAAAACAAACCTGTAACAATTAAGAAAACGGTAATAGGAACATACATGTCTATAATTACTTTAAATGTGAATGGATTAAATGCTCCAACCAAAAGACACAGGCTTGCTGAATGGATACAACAACAAGACCCATATATATGCTGTCTACAAGAGACCCACTTCAGACGTAGGGACACATACAGACTGAAAGTGAGGGGATGGAAAAAGAGATTCCATGCAAATGGAAATCAAAAGAAAGCTGGAGTAGCAATTCTCATATGAGACAAAATAGACTTAAAAATAAAGTCTATTACAAGAGACAAAGACGGACACTACATAATGATCAAGGGATCAATCCAAGAAGAAGATATAACAATCATAAATATTTATGCACCCAACATAGGAGCACCTCAGTACATAAGGCAAATGCTAACAACCATAAAGGGGAAATCGACAGTAACACAATCATAGTAGGGGACTTTAACACCCCACTTTCACCAATGGACAGATCATCCAAAATGAAAATAAATAAGGAAATACAAACTTTAAATGATACATGAAACAAGATGGACTTAATTGATATTTATAGGACATTCCATCCAAAAAAAGCAGATTACACTTTCTTCTCAAGTGCACATGGAACATTCTCCAGGATAGATCACATCTTGGGTCACAAATCAAGCCTCGGTAAATTTAAGAAAACTGAAATCATATCAAGCATCTTTTCCAACCACAATGCTATGAGATTAGAAGTCAGTTACAGGGAAAAAAATGTAAAAAACACAGACACTTGGAGGCTAAACAATACATTACTAAATAACCAAGAGATCACTGAAGAAATCAAAGGAGAAATCAAAAAATACCTAGAGACAAATGACAATGAAAACACGACGATCCAAAACCTATGCGATGTAGCAAAAGCAGTTCTAAGAGGGAAGTTTATAGCAATACAATCCTACCTCAAGAAACAAGAAAAATCTCAATCTAATCTTCCACCTAAAGGAACTAGAGAAAGAAGAACAGACAAAACCCAAAGTAAATAGAAGGAAAGTAATCATAAAGATCAGAGCAGAAATCAATGAAATAGAAACAAAGAAAACAGTAGCAAAGATCAATAAAACTAAAAGCTGGTTCTTTGAGAAGATAAACAAAATTGATAAACCTTTAGCCAAACTCATCAGGAAAAAGAAGGAGAGGACTCAAATCAATAAAATTAGAAATGAAAAAGCAGAAGTTACAGTGGACACCACAGAAATACAAAGCATCCTAAGAGACTACTACAGGCAACTCTATGCCAATAAAATGGACAACCAGGAAGAAATGGACAAATTCTTAGAAAGGTATAACCTTCCAATACTGAACCAGGAAGAAATAGAAAATATGAACAGACCAATCACAAGTAATGAAATTGAAACTGTGATTAAAAATCTTCCAACAAACAAAAGCCCAGGACCAGATGGCTTCACAGGTGAATTCTATCAAACATTTAGAGAAGAGCTAACACCCATCTTTCTCAAACTCTTCCAAAAAATTGCAGAGGAAGGAACACTCCCAAACTCATTCTACGAGGCCACCATCACCCTAACACCAAAACCAGAGATACTACAAAAAGAAGAAAATTACCAATATCACTGATGAATATAGATGCAAAAATCCTCAGCAAAATACTAGCAAACAGAATCCAACAACACATTAAAAGGATCATACACCATGATAAGTAGGATTTATACCAGAGAGGCAAGGATTCTTCAATATATGCAAATCAATCAATGTGATATACCATATTAACAAATTGAAGAATAAAAACTGTATGATAATCTCAATAGATGCAGAAAAAGCTTTTGAGAAAATTCAACACCCATTTATTATAAAAATTCTCCAGAAAGTGGGCATAGAGGGAACCTACTTCACCATAATAAAGACCATATACGACAAACCCACAGCAAACATCATTCTCAATGGTGAAAAACAGAAAGCATTTCCTCTAAGATCAGGAACAAGACAAGGATGTCCACTCTCACCACTATTATTCAACATAGTTTTGGAAGTCCTAGCCACAACAATCAGAGAACAAAAAGAAATAAAAGGAATACAAATTGGAAAAGAAGAAGTAAAACTGTCCCTGTTTGCATATGACATGCTACTGTACATAGAGAATCCTAAAGATGCCACCAGAAAACTACTAGAGCTAATCAATGAAATGGGTAAATTTGCAGGATACAAAATTAATGCACAGAAATCTGTTGCATTCCCATACACTAACAATGAAAGATCAGAAAGAGAAATTAAGGAAACAATCCCATTCACCATTGCAACAAAAAGAATAAAATACCTAGGAATAAACCTACCTAAGGAGGTAAAAGACCTGTACTCAGAAAACTATAAGACACTGAGGAAAGAAATCAAAGATGACACAAACAGATGGAGAGATATACCATGTTCTTGGATTGGAAGAATCAATATTGTGAAAGTGACTATACTACCCAAAGCAATCTACAGATTCAATGCAATCCCTATCAAATTACCAGTGGCATTTTTTACAGAACTAGAGCAAAAAATCTTAAAATTTGTATGGAGACACAAAAGACCCCGAATAGCCAAAGCAGTCTTGAGGGAAAAAAACGGAGGTGGAGGAATCAGACTCCCTGACTTCGGACTATACTACAAAGCTACAATAATCAAGAAAATATGCTACTGGCACAAAAACAGAAATATAGATCAGTGGGACAGGATAGAAAGCCCAGAGGTAAACCCACACATCTATGGTCAACTAATCTATGACAAAGGAGGCAAGGATATACAATGGAGAAAAGACAGTCTCTTCAATAAGTAGTGCTGGGAAAACTGGACAGCTATATGTAAAAGAATGAAATTAGAACACTCCCTAACACCATACACAAAAATAAACTCAAAATGGGTTAAAGACCTAAATGTAAGACTGAACACTATAAAACTCTTGGAGGAAAACATAGGAAGAACACTCTTTGACATAAATCCCATCAAGATTTTTTTTTGATCCACCTCCTAGAGTAATGGAAATAAACACAAAAATAAACAAATGGGACCTAATGAATCTTAAAAGCTTTTGCACAGCAAAGGAAACTACAAACAAGACAAAAAGACAACCCTCAGAATGGGAGAAAATATTTGCAAACAAATCAACGGACAAAGGATTAATCTCCAAAATATATAAACAGCTCATGCAGCTCAATATTAAAAAAAACAAACAACCCAATCAAAAAATGGGCAGAAGACCTAAATAGACATTTCTCAAAAAAAGACATACAGATGGCCAAGAAGCACATGAAAAGCTGCTCAACATCACTAATTATTAGAGAAATGCAAATCAAAAATACAATGAGGTATCACCTCAGACTGGTTAGAAAATCTGGGCATGATTAGAAAATCTACAAACAACAAATACTGGAGAGGGTGTGGAGAAAAGGGAACCCTCTTGCCCTGTTGGTGGGAATGTAAATTGATACAGCCACTATGGAGAACAGTATGGAGGTTCCTTAAAAAACTAAAAATAGAACTACCATATGACCCAGCAATCCCACTACTGGGCATATACCCAGAGAAAACCATAATTCAAAAAGACACATGCACCCCAATATTCATTGCAGCACTATTTACAATAGCCAGGTCATGGAAGCAACCTAAATGCCCATCGACAGATGAATGGATAAGGAAGATGTGGTACATATATGCAATGGAATATTACTCAGCCATAAAAAGGAACTAAATTGTGTCATTTGTAGAGACGTGGATGGATCTAGAAACTGTCATACAGAGTGAAGTAAGTCAGAAAGAGAAAAACAAATATCGTATATTAATGCATATATGTGGAATGTAGAAAAATGGTACAGATGAACTGGCTTGCAAGGCAGAAATAGAGACACAGATGTAGAGAACAAACGTATGGACACCAAGGGGGGAAAGTGGCGGGAGTGGTGGTGATGGTGGAATGAATTGGGAGGTTGGGATTGACATATACACACTAATATGTATAAAATAGATAACTAATAAGAACCTGCTGTATAAAAAATAAATAAAATAAAATTCAAAAAAAAATAGTGGCCATTCGTGGATAGTCTTCCATAGATGTATTTTCATCCCACTAGATGAGGTCATTGGACAATCCCAGCCCCTCTTGAGAGGGATGGAGTTCCAAGGCGATGGCTCCAAACATGCCTAAGGACACTGGACCATCTTAAAAATGAGGCAGCTTCGCATATGTAGGCCTGCAGATGATTCACTGTCAACTGTCTAGGGTGGCAGCTGGGTGTCCTACTGTGACTTCAAACTGGATAGACTCAACAACTCTGCCAAAAAAAAAAAAGTCTTGCATTGTGAGATCTGGCTCACCCAAGGAACCACTTCTGTAGTACTTTACAGATTATAAAACCTTTTGGTATACATAATCTCATTTCCTGTGCTCCTGATGGTACTATGAAGGCTGGAGCCTTGAGAACGTTAACAGATGTCTGTGAACCTCAAATGGACGCCTGTGTCTAACAAAGAGGGGTCGGGGTAGGGGGTGAGGCTGTGTCAAAAGTGTCACGGAGAGCAGGAAATCTCTCTAATGTAGGTTGGACACCGAGTGACCAGTAAACAGGAGGGGATCCTGTAGTCAGGAAACCTGGGAAGTTTCTAAGTTGGAATGAGGAGGCAGTGGAGCAATAGTTTTGCCTGAATGTGAAGGGGAAACTTGAGGCTCCGGACGTACATTCTACGAAGCTGGCAGAGCCGTGAGGTGGAGCTTCCTCAAAACTGGCATTGGCTAGGAGGCAGAATGTTAAATGACCACAAGAGCCCATTTTATGGGTCAAGACCCACATGGCAAAGCTAAGCATCCCATCATGAGCATGGCAGCATTTCCCCGTGTGTAATTTCGATGTTGGGACTAGCGTGCATTCTGAAAAGCCAGCAGCGTGTGGGCCTCAGCTATCAAAGAGGAAAAGGGGGAAAAAACCCCGCAATGGCAGGCGGGCACAACTACGGAAAGGATCATGGCAGTCATGGATCAGGATCCCCCAGGATGTTTCTGTTGAGAATTGCCTTGTTTCAAAACCCCTTCCCTTCTCAACTGTCTCTGGCCTCTCAGAATCCTGATATAGAACAATATTTTCTGAAGAATTTATGTGACTGCGAATTGGAGGGTTCTGGGCGGGGGAAAAAAAGCACAGAGTAACAATCCAGATAAGGATGCAAAGGATGTAACTGATGGAGGTTACATGGGATAAAAGCATGGCGCTTTTATGGGATATTGTGCAGCTGACAACAGGGCCACTGAACTCAGCCTCTTATCTAGACTTGTGAATTTGTGGATGCACATTTTAGCATATGTCATAACCTCCCAGCTATTTCGAAAACGGGTGTCTTCTAAGGGCAGGTAATAGTTAATGATGTTAATTGCCAAGTTTTCTCATTGCTGGCCTGGGGTTGAACACTGACACAATTATGGTGTGGGTTTAGATGAGAAAGCTTCAAAAACAGAGCTCCCAAACTCAACCACTACCTTCAAGTATGGTATTTTAAATCCAGGAGTCTCTTTACTTTTTTTAATCACCAAAAAGATGGGATATAGCTTGCAGGAAGGACTCTAGCTTGGTTAATATTACTGTTGTGAGAACTGATAAATAAGACTGAGCTAGATTGCTCCATATTTTGAAAGTTAAAGGAATCTATCTGCAAGCCCTTGTAGCTCATCAGCATATACAGACCATCGCTGTGTTCCTTGGCCATAAATGCTCTGACGTGTCTGAGGCCAATCTTCAGAATATGGGACATTTGGGATTATTCTAACCCCTTGACAATACAGGGGTATACAAATGCTAAGTTATCACTGTAGAAGTCATTAGAGACGCTTACTAAAGTTTCTACTTGCGTTCTTTTTCCATAGGCATGTGGTGTCGTGGGAAAAATTAATGTAGAAAAAAAAAGCTTTATTTGTACCTTAAAGACTGGAATATTTATTGACAGATTTGTTTGACTAGATGAGACTTGTGTGAGGGGAAAAAATAAAACAGCTGCCTTCTATATAAATTTTACCAAATACTAGCATGTAGTTTTTATTTGACCATCTTTGTGGTGATAAACTGAAGCATAGAGGCAAGAGCAGTAAGTAAAATGCTCAAAACTGAGCGCAGGTGTAAACACCCCTGGGTCTTATAAATCCCCCTGTAAAGCCCCTCAGTGCGTTACTCTCTTTGCCCAGCCTCCCCGGATCCCTTCAGTCTACACTACATCGATGAGCTGCCTGTTACCCACCCGCAGAGCGGCACGGGTCACTGTCACTGGCAGGGAGGCTTCTGCAAGCCACACCTGCCCCCTCCTCCCCCAGCATTCCTGGCAGCCTCTGCTGCAGGTTGACTTAGGTAAGATGAGGAAAGAGAACTAGGAAGGCAAGGGGAGGCCAGCCCTAGAGGATGGAGGCAGGGTTGGCTGGCTGAGATGCCCAGCTGTTAGTCATCAGAGTCTCCGTCTCCAGCCCAAGGTAGCGCTGGCGGCGGGTACTGTGAGCGGCCAGGTGGGAATCAGTGGGCAGAGGCCTAATAAATTTTCATCAAGCATTCCAAGGCTTTGATCCACAGTGAGGAGTGGATGGTGATAGCAATTTATTACCATATGTCAACTAACGATGTAAATAACCAAATAGAGTGGAGAGAAAAAAGAGTAAATTTGCTACATTTAGAATTTTATAGTTTTTTGTTTGGCTTTACAGATCATCCCAGATCAAAGGGATCAAAGTGTGGACTTGACTAAGTTATGTGAAATGTCAGGAAATTAATGCTATGTTAAAACAGATTAATTTGAAAGGAGCAGAAGCTCTCGTGAGCCACAAATACCAAAAACAGAAAACACTTACTGTGAGTGGTAGATTCTTAGGAAATAATTGTTCCTATTATGTCGTTCTTTATGGACGGTTACTATGATGTAGCAGTTATAAATCCATTACAGAAAGAGTATGTCCAGTGATGAAATGAAATTGAACTGTCAACAGAGAGCAAAATAACACAAGACAGTTATTTTAATCTTGGAAGCATTTGAAAGCATATTTTTGCAAACATATGACATTATGCACATCCTTGGGCATAGTGATGAAATAATCTACCCTACTAGAAAGCAAGAAAAATGTAGGCTCTCTGAAGATCATCAAAATACATAATATCACTTGCTTTATTAGGTAACATGGCACATGTAACAGACATAAGGTATTTCTTTTCACCTCAGAGAGGGAAAACAAACAGTTTCGGGATGCCACTCTCAAATGATCCAGACTTTAACCAAATTTTCCTGAAAGCAAAAAATACAGAACCATTTCTGATTAAATGCAGCAGGCGTAGATAGCATGGCTACCCAGCACATTCGGAATTCTTCCCACCCCACCCACCTTAGGACAGTGGCACTTGTTGGCAGCACATATTTATGAATTAAAGGGATATTCTCTCCGCACTTATTGGCGTAATAAATAGACCAACATACCTTACGAAGCATATAGTACAACCTCAAAGACTGACACTTAGTCAACAAAACCCTTCTTTGCCTTTGGATTCACAATTCTACCTCGTCTAAATCTGTGTTTAAATCTGTGTTTGTGATGGAGGTTAAATAGCAACAGCATTCAAGCCACCTTTGGAGCCACTCAGTGGCCTAGAACAATGGCTCGTATCCCTTCCTCAGAGTCACCTAGGGAGATCTTAAAAGCACAAATCCCTGGCTCCAACCTCAAGAGATTCTGCTCTAGAGGAATGAAATGCAGCCCAGGCATCTGTATTCCCATCTTCCTAGTTGGCTTTCGGAAGCATTGAGAACTCCACATTCTCAAGGAGACTTAGTTGGTTATTGGGGGATCCATGGAGACGCTTCACCTCTTTCTTCCGGTAGAACTTCAAGTAAAACAGAGGCAGCTGCGTCCCTGGTTTCTGTCAGCTGGTGCTGAAGAGGAGTCCCTGCAAGGTCCCAAAGTGCCTTCGTAGTTGCATATTAGATAGATCTTCTTTAGGTTAATTCTTCAAAATTATTGATCCCTATTTGGTGCGTGTGGGAACTAGAAAACTTAATTTCCCTTCTAGACGAAATAACTAATTTTACTTCAGGTTTAGACATGGCTCCTGGTTGCCCAAATAGAATAAGCACTCCGCCTGTGAGGTTTTGGAAAGGGGGGGTTGCTGATATTCTGAGGACTGCCTCAGGTTCCGAGATCACTGATGAATTCTGAGAAATTAGTAACTTCCAGAAACGTCTATCAGTTCCAGACCAGTGCTTCTCAAACTAACCTACATACAAACCATGTAGGTCTGGAGTGGAGTCCGAGAGTCTCCGTTTCTGACAAGGGTCCAGGCCATGCTGATGCCGCTGATCCTGAGGGCCCCTAGCAAAAGTACCGCGATAAACCAGACCCCTGAGCTGTGTTGTTCTGGAGGGAATAAAATAACCATAAAAAAACTAACAGGAGTAACCTGACCTAGTCGGGGAAGTGATGGTAATTTCAGAGAGGGGGAGGAGGAATTGCTGAAACGGTCTGACTTATAGGGACCACGAGCCCTGGGGCTGAGAGAGGAGGTGCACAGGGCCCTGCTGGTCTCCCTCAAGGCGAGAAGTTGGGAGATGCTGCACAGAAGCTCAGTGGGGATAATCAGGAGAGCTCGTTACAATCCAGAAAGTTAGTGCTAGGTGTGGCTCATCCACTGGGCTTCACCGAGTATTTTATGTACTAGTACCGTCATAATTTTGTATAAAGCCAATACCCACATACTCAATTCTGTTTGAAATAATATCTTCTTGTTTTACTTTGTCTTAAAACACTGCGCCCAACAGCTGTGTGTTTAAGCTCTGGCTCCGAAAGATTTTTCTAAAGGCTTTTTTTTCTAAAACTCAGTGCCCCAGAAGTACCAAAGTGGATTCTCAAACACATCCCTCAAAGATCTGAGATGGAAGGACTGTTTTCTTGTAGGTCTTGTGATAGTTTTAAGGTGATAATGCAAAAAGGGGGAGGTGTCGCAGATTATCTCTTGAAATCCAAAATGAAATAATAGTCTCCTCATAGCTGGTTATCGATAGGTTCCCAAAAGGGTGTGATTTGGAGAAACAGAAACTAGGCAAGAGGTTTCCTGTGGAGCCAAATGCTCCAAAATCTTTTTCTGCCCCTTGAAAGGACAGTGAGACCCCAAAATAGAAATGAAGCTCCCTGGGGCTGGCTGTAATCACTCTGCAGGGGTGCTAACTGCTGACATGTGTTTTTATAAATGTCGTTGCTAATGGAAACAGCTTCGGGCAAATGACAGCACCCCACCCAAGATTCTCGTGTGCACGATTTGGGGAAGAACGTGACTTTACCAAAAACCATAAATGAAATCCTGAGTCCGTATGTTTCAGGCAAATTCAAGGAACTATACTGTTGGCCTGAGACCAGGACTGTGAAATAAATAACAGGCATAATTAATTTTTAAGATGTGGTCATCATTATAAAAAGAAAAAATTGATAATAGCTCAAATCTGGCATCCACATACAAAACAGAGTCCACCACTTAAGTCACAGTTTGTTTGTCATATTACTTGATTTTTCAGTAGAAATGTGTCGACAGGCATATCCAAGCCAAATGGCAAATGGCTGGATACCCAGAAGATTAAGGGATTGGCCTGCAGTCAGGGAGAGGCCCGTTAAAACCTCACGCACTGTGGACTCTGCCTTTGGGCCACACTTTGTGTTGAACTGGACTCATGCATAGAACAATTTGGAACGCAGAGGATACAAGTAGGACTCCAAGAGCACACTGGGCGCATGTCTTACATTCCTTATTACTAATGTGTTTGAAAAGATTTAGTTCTCTTTGGAGTGTTCAGAGGGCAGTAAACGGTACCAGAGCATAGGGCTCTGCCCAGTGGGGCAATAACTTTTGTGGTAAACTTGTCTGTCGAGCAGCGGTCCCCAGCCTTTTTGGCACCAGGGACCGGTTTCATGGAAGACGATTTTTCCATGGACCGGGGCCGGGGTAGGAGGGATGGTTCAGGCGGTAATGCGAGCGACAGGCAGCGAGGGGCAGCGGCAGATGAAGCTTCGCTCGCTCGCCCACCGCTCACCTCCTGCTCTCCAGTTCTTAACAGCCACGGCCCTGTAGCAGTCCGCGGCCCGGGGGTTAGGGACCCCTGTTGTAGAGGATGTGTTTCCATAGTTCCTGCAAAACCTTATGTGGAATTTGAATGGATGTTTACGGACACACCAAGGAGGGAAGGGGTACAAAGTAATTTCCACATTAACATTGCATGATGTCTTAGGAATCAAAGGAAATGTGACAATCAGGAGACAGACTTAAGCCCAGGGAGGTTTTATTCCCAACTGAAATCGGGTTTACCTGGACTTTACAAGACAAGGAGAGGCTTCAGGAAGTGGCAAACGGGGTCACCATGTTTCTCTGTGGAACACGTTAAGCCTCAGCTAATACCCTAGAGGAGGAGCTTTGTATGTCACCCCAAATGACAATTAGCTGCACTCATCAAAGAAAACGCAGGTGTGCTTACTTTATGGGGAACCCGCGAATGCTCAGGACGGGATGGCTGACTGGAGCACCATGGAAAGAAAATTAGCCAACCCAGTGTTTATGAAACATTTGAGATCGTATGTGAAGGAAGTAATGAAGTAGGCCCGAGGTGCTGGGCAAGAGGGAACACATATCAGAAGGAAATGATTGCATTCCTTTCTTGCATCTCCCCAGATCTGTCACCCAGAGACCCTCATCTGGGCCTCATTAGCCATCCGGCCGCGCAGCCTCTGGCGCAGTGAGGCCTGACACTGCTTTCCTTTCCCAGCGTTGTTTCCCACAGCCCCGAATCCTTCCTGCCAGCCAGCCTGGGTGTGGCCACGGGGGAGACGTCATCTGGCCCCTCACAGAACAGGGTGGATTCTCTGTCCTTCCCACATAGACCACATCGTCCAGATGTAGGGAACGTGAACATCTGTATTTTAATAGGGGTTCGCCTAGGCGGTACCTTCTAATCTGGGAAGATTCAGAGCCAGTTTTAAGGAGGTTGCTCCAGGTTGTGCTCAGAACTCCCTGCACGGCTCTGGGTTCCTGTCAGGTCAGCCTGGGAAGGGCAGGCAGGTAAGAAGGCAAGAAGGCGGCGATGTGGCCGAATTGAACAGTGATGGCATTTCTACTTGAAAAAGCAAACCTCTCTGGAGTCATAAAAGCCAGGAGGGAGGAGGTTGGTGCCCCCAGGATTACCGGCTAAGGCTGCAAATGCTTGAGGTCATGTGATAAAACAGCAACTCCTCTCACTTCGCTCCCCAGCGCCCCTGCCCCCCTGAAAAGACTGAACGTGTGTATCAGACATGGTCCCTGCCCTGCTCCTTTGTGGCTTGTCACTGCAGAGAGCCAAAAAGGCACATATTATTTATTGTTCCTTATAATGAAAGTGCCGCATAACGGTGTAGTGTAACATCCTAGGGCTGGTGTCAGCCTCTCCCATCCTTTCTTCTAAAAGCCTTTGCTGAGATACATAAAATACAGCCAGGTTCCTCCAGTTTGGGGAGGTGGGGCCTTTGGCTCTCGACTCCGGCCTGGGCTCTGAAACCTGCCAGTTATGGGATGTTGGGCAAGTCACCTCGCCTCTCTTACCCGATTTCCCAGTCCCCAAAGGGGAGCTGATAAGAGGCATATTGTGTGAATTAAACAAAGTCGAGCACTCCCCACAGGGACTGGCCCGGAATAAATGCTCAATTCAATCGGTGCTGCTCCTTTTACTATTACCAGGGTAGGTTGCAAAGTGTTTGCCTCAGATAATCTTTGGGAGACGCTCATCTTTGGTTTTGAATAGTTTAAGGCATTTTCCCCTATAAATAGGGGGCTGTACTAAATGATCTATAGCGGGGTAGCCACAGCTATTCTTTTTTAATTGACATATCTTTCACGTACAATATTATATTAGTTTCACATGTACAGGATAATGACATTGTATACATTGTGAAATGATCACCCCATAAGTGTATCATCATACAAAGTTACCACAATATTCTTGACTGTATTCCCCACACTGTATGTTACATCCCCATTATTCTTCTAAATTCTGACTGTGGTGAAGGAGGAAGACTAAATGACAGGTACATGTTAAGACATTGTGCAGGGCACATAGGGAGAGCTTCATAAATGTTATTGGTAGCTATCGTTATTATCTGTTATCTTGGTCACGGGAAGAAAAACAAGCAAACAGGAGACAGTAAACAGATATTCATTACCCGCTATGTGATAGGACCATGCTAAGTGTTTCTATAATGTTACCTCTTAATCCTTACCCCAGCCCACAGTCAATGAGGTGGACGGTGTTGGCACCATTTTTCAGTTGAAGTGATTTATGCCCCGTCACAGCAAGTAAGTGACAGAGCTGAGATTGAACTCAGACCTGATTCCAGACACCCTGAAAAATTGTAGAAAACAGTTGGGCAATTCTGTGCCTCCACCTCCCCAGCCCCGACTTTCCAGTAGCTTCCCGCCTGTGGGCCATGCTTAAGCTCGCATAAATTTAAAAAACAGCTAATTCTTCCTGCTGGACAGGCCATAAGTAAGATGCATCATAATTAGCTATGTCTGATGGACCTCCTGTTGTCCTAAGCTGTAACCCCTAATTGTATGGTAGTAGGGGTTTTGCTATGGCTAGTTGTATCATTTTGACAGTTTGCTAATAAAAGGTCACCACAGGTACAGAAGCCCTCTGATTTACATATGGCAAGTAAAAGGGCATTACGGGAAGTCAGCATCTAAGGTAGGCCTGGGCATTTGTTCCTATTGACACCCATGCTGCGATTCCATAATTGACAAGAAATGCTGTTATTAAGCAGGTCTGTTGAGATAATTAGCACTCAGGGTTGCATTTTTAATCGGACTTGAGTCAGATAATTTATCACAGCAGTAGCAAGCTGTCAGGGTCACACAATAAATACTCATTAAGGCTGAATAAAGATTAACTGCAGGCTGAAAGAAAATTAGGCCAAGTAGTAACATTTGATTTCAGTATTTACAGTGCTCATTTGGACTTATATTGGCAAAAAGATCAGATCCCCAAATCGAGCTCATTTATGAAGGAAGAAGAAAGGGGGTGCTCTGCTGAGATGCCTGAGCGGGAGTCTTTTTAAAGCTTGAAATTGTGTTCCTAATTGATTGCCAAAAATATTAATTTTGAAAGGCTCATTTGGCACGGGTGCTCTAGGAGCCTTGATATCCCTGCATTAATAAGATGACAACTCCAAACAGAGAAATCGTGCATCTTGAAGGCATGCCTAATTTGTTAGCATTAGTCAGATACTGCACTTTTAATTTAATGCAACTCGCTTGTCTTTGATTCATACATGGGCATTTTATGGCACTTCAAGTTAATTAGAAACACCTACCATTAAAACATGCAACATCTTTAAAGGAAAAAGGAAGTCATTTCAGGCCACTATATTACCAGGCCAAGACATTTATGTACGTGCTGATAATTTACAGTATACTAAAGATAGGGAACCAAATGAGAACATTAGTATTTATGAATACAGTAAATTTTGTTGACAAAACCAGTGTAAAAGGTCAGATACAGAATCCACAGCAAATGTACAGTTTGTTTATCAGACTGAGAGGTTTAAATTTTAATAGAAAATTAATTTCAAGGGCTGCTGCATTGGTGCAAAACTCTCCTGAAGACTCAAGACCCAGGCAGCCTCTGCCAGAGCCCATCTCCCATCTGAGGGCCAGCGGCCAGTGGCTGCCCTGGACCATCGTTGGCATCTCAGTGCTGCCATCAGACTTGAGGGATTTCAGCCAAATCACCGCCGTCATCAAAGAGCTTAGGTTAAAAGCCTAGTTGTGCTTGCGGTCGTTCTCTGCAGAAGGATGTAGGTGGACACCTAAGACAGGGCTGCTGGGGATGGGTGTGCTGTGTATTGGAAACGCAAGTTGTAGAAATACAGTGAATTAGACTGAGGCAGGGGACTCTGGGGTGGGTCCAGGTTACAGAAAGGGCTCATAAGAGAGTGAGGGGACCAGGCTGAGGGTATCTTCCATGTCCAGAGGTCAGGAGCAGCAAGGGGGAGGCTGACCCTGAGGGGAGTGAGGGAAAGCGAGCCCTGTGGAAGGCGTGAGGGCATTTGGTAGCCGCAGCAGAAAGGTGTTGCCTTATTCCCAGCCTTTCCAAGGAACTTACCAAATATAAACTCTCAAGCGGACCTTGTGTTCAGGGTTCATTTCGAACAGCACGAAGAGGGCAGGCACAATACTCTCAGGACCGGTGCTTCGAGCAAGTGAGAGCACAGGAAGACAGGTGGTCAGGAGGCAGCCTTTCTTCTTCCCAGGAGACTGGGAGCTGCTGGGTGCTGTCGCACTGGGGGTCCTGCCCACACCTGCAGTTGGAACCACCCCCATCAGCCTTAGTCCTAGTCCTCAGAACCCTCCTCATTGGCCATGGTGGCCACATAACAGGCTTTCAACCTTAGCTAGAAAGTGCAGGGGTTAATTGGGGGCATATAGGAAAACAGAACCCCCAGTTCCAACTTACTCATCTTAATAAACATAGTGTGTAGACCTTATGATGGGAACCCAGGGGTGAAAACAGATCTGAATCCTCAGAGTTTCTCATGAAGTTGGGAGCCCGGCCAATGAGTAAGTAACTGTAAACCCAGGCAGCTCTGGTGAGTGCCAAATGTAAAAAAACACATCAGGGTGGCTGGTGACATTTAGCCTGTGGCCTCACACGCAGGATCATCCCACTTTAAAAGGCCACCTTTATTTCTTGCCTGAAGCTGCTCAGGGCTGAAATTGCCTTAAGAGGGAGGAGGAAATAAGCCCAAGGCTGTGGTTACCTGGCTGGCAGGACAGGGCACAGGGCCGTCTACTCCAGGGATGCACGGTTCATCCCCTGCTCTCTGGGTCCAGGGGCCCCCTAAGCATGGCTTGGTGCTCTCAGCATGCTGGGGGCTAAGGCAAGACCTGGGAGCTGCACCCTGGAAAGCAGGTGAAGCTTTCCCCCCTTCTAGGCTGTTCCTCAGCCCGGTTCTCAGCCCTTCCCCATTCCCGGAGCTATTACTTCCACCTATTTTGGCTTAGCTCCCTGTCAGCTCTTCTTGGCTAAGCAGAAAACTGATAACTAAAGGGTACTCTTCCTCCCAGGAATCTTAGTATTTTAAGCAGTGAATTCCTGATAACCAAATAGCTGCTGAGGCCCCAGGTCATGAATCTCTAAGTGTCGCATTTCATTAGTGTATTTTGGAGTGGAAAGGTCTGCTCTGTGCTCTTCCAGCCGCATTGCATGGCCAGCTGCTACCTGGCTGTGAATCACTAGGGGTGTTTGAGGGACAAGGCCCAAGCATCTGGGTTCCAGCTAAACAGTGATGGAGGCGAAAGAGGCAGAATCCCGTTACAAAAACAAGAGTGAGAAATGCTCCCCACAAAGGGGCATTAATCGGTATTTTCAGGTCTTTAAAAAAGAATCATTAAAAGCAATCACACAACTATTAATAATAATGGCTACTATTGATTGAACACTTATTGCTAGGCACTGCTCAGAGCACTCTGCATTATATTAATTCGTTTAATCCTCATTTCTGTATAATCCCCATTTCAGAGATGAGTTATGTGAGGCCCAGAGATCATAAGTAACTTACCCAAGGCTGTAGCACCAGTGAGGGGTGAAGCTGAGGTTAGTATGTGCTGGACCTCCATGAAAATTGCTGCAGAGGAAAGAGCTACTGAACCAGATGAAAGGGCCAGGACAGAGAAACGCGTTTTCAGAGGATTTTAACATAAACACAGATGCTTTGGGTTTTTGTTTTTGTTTTTATTTTAGGGAAGAGTTAATGTTGAAAAGTTAGGACAAAACAAGCCATGTTCCTATGCACAGTATAACCTAAACTTCCTAAAGAGAAAAAGACATAAAATAGCAACGTTCACTTGAGGATGCATGTGGCCATTCCAGAGGATAATGATGAAACTTGGAAAAGCTTTCTTAAATATCTAGAGACTAGGTCAGGCTGTGAACCTGCTAAGAATTTGGCAGTGAAAGTGTTGTTTGTGAAGGAAAAAAAACTGAAAATAACCAAAATGCTCTTCAGTTTGAGATTGGTTCAATAAATTGAGTGTATCCATCCTGTTTAAAACCATGAGGTACATCCACATGTACTGACCTAAAAGATGTCCAAGATGTATTGTTGAGTTTAAAAAGGGGGGGGGGAGCAATTTGCAAAGTGCTACAATCTTTTATATATATTTTTAAAGTTGGTAAAGAAAACACACAGAAAAATGCAATCTGGAGTATTCCCCTGCAACTGACAGTGGTTGGGATGGGACTGTAAGAACTTTTCCTCTTTACATTATAGATAATTCTGTAATGTTTGGATGTTTATGGCAAGATATGTTGCCTTTGAATTCCAAAGAAATAAAGAGATAAAGAACAAGTTTTAATGGACAGTCCTATGCAGTGAGGTATATGAGATTTCCTAATGGGATATAAACCTTTTTCATGGCATATAGATTCTATTGTTATATATCCATAAAAACGAGAGCACTTATTGCTTAACTTTTTTCTTATTTGTAAGCAGTAAGCCTAGTGATTTTTGAGTGTTTTCAAGTCAGTAATTTATTTTCCAGTTAGCCCATATGCTCTTGAAAGAGAAGGATCCTGTTTTGGTTACCTCTGAGCAAACCAGAATAATAGTACATGATGGAAGCATCCTAAAGGCAGAAGTTCAACAACCAAAAAATAGCCACTGCCTTTTACAGAGTAACTACTATGCACCTCATTTAATCCTCATAACAGCCTGACAGGATGGGTGTTATATCGGTCCCTGTTTTTTAGTTAAGGATACTTGGCAGATGTAGGATAAGCAATGTGCACAGAGCCAGTAAGTGGGGAAGTGGAGTATCAAACCTTGTCTGTGAGTTACTCTTCTGGAGTCCTTGTTAACCATTAAGCTTAACTGCTTCTCCATGGAATAAATGACTTGGGTATACAAGAGCTTTCTTCCTGATGCCCAAATCTATTTGCTCTCTAAGAGGTATACCCAGAAAGTCCAGTTGGCAAGGCTTCAAGAACTCTAGTTGATACCAAGCAGTTTAAGTGCGCAGAGACACCCTAGCAGTGTTGGCAAAGCCCCATGTGAAGACTTAGGAATGAGCGAAATGCTCATCTGGGGAAACAAATGAAGCAAAACTAAACGTTGGAACAGTAAAGCCGGGCATCTATTTAACTTGCTGTGTAATGGGATCCTTGTACTTGGAGTTACCAAGCATGTCTGTGATTTCAAGTAGGTGCTGTGATTAAAGCAGGAAATAGTATGAAAGTATGTTTAGCTGAAGTTTGCAGTTCATTCTGGAGGGGACAATAAACAGGGAATCTTTGACAACAGCAAATAAATCAGAACATGTAAATAGAAAGGCTGGCCTTATGAGCCATTTTATGCCATCGACAGGCAGGATAGGCAATCAGGGTAGATGTGGGAGAGCACTGTCATCTTTCCTACCATCATCTGTGACCAGAATCGAGGTAGAAATAAACAAGTGGGCAAAATAAAGCTGCAAGCCTACACACTCTTTCAGGAATACTTCATACCTGAGTTTGTGCATTGGATATAAACCAAAGGATGTGTCCTGAGCTGGCTTTAGAGAGAATGCCTAAATGTGCAAATAAAAAATAAGGGATTGTTGAGTAGCAGTAACTCCACATTTTCACTGTAGCAGTTAGACCACGTGCACTGATAAGCCATATTCTCCATAATGGAAATCTTTCTTCACTGCACTCACAGAGAAATTCAATCAATGGAAATGAAGCATGTTGGTACAGACATGAGTAAGAGGTTGGCAGATTATGGGTTGAGCTGGCAGCTGTGGAGACGTGTTGCAGAGACCATGCTAAAGGAAGTAGTTGAAACAAGCTGTACTCTTTGTTTGCGTCATCCAAGAAAACATGTCCTCTTGGCAAGCCTGTGTTTTTTCTCACTTGGTTTTCCTTCCAAGCTCTGCCTAACCTCTTGTTCTTTTTGGGTCATCTCTCTTTCCCCTAAAGTAAAAGGAAAGAAAAAACTTGTATTTTTCTTTAATGACTTTTGTAGGAAAAACAAATGACTAATGAGGGTTGAAGCTTGAACAATAGTGTTTCTATGCACATATGTTCTCATTTTGAATTTCCCAGGGAGGTGATGTGAAAGGAGTGTGCGTGGAACCCAGGGCTGGGCCAGACAGGCGAGGCACTGAGAGTGGCACCTCCTTAAATGTTGTGCCTCACTCTCGTCCCAGGCCTACGGGGGGTCGGGCAGCCCAGGTTCTAGCCCCACTTCTGCTGCTGACAGCAGTGGGATCGCACCAACTGGTAATTGTGTCCTCCCCTGTAATGTGGTAGCAGGGGCTTGGAAACTACAGGCTCACAAAGGCCATGGGGATTTTACTTTCTTGTATAAATAATACCTTCCATTTTGCCGGTTGAGTGGCAGTTGAAAGCTACGAATCTTTTTTTTTTTTTTTAATTTATTTATTTATTTATTTTTGGCTGTGTTGGGTCTTTGTTGCTGCTCGTGGGCTTTCTCTAGTTGCGGCGAGCAGGGGCCACTCCCCGTTGTGGTGCGCGGGCTTCTCATTGTCGTGGCTTCTCTTGTTGTGGAGCACGGGCTCTAGGCGCACAGGCTTCAGTAGTTGTGGCACGTGGGCTCAGCAGTTGTGGCTCACGGGCTCTAGAGCTCAGGCTCAGTAGTTGTGGCGCAAGGGCTCAGTTGCTCCACGGCATGTGGGATCTTCCCGGGCCAGGGCTCGAACCTGTGTCCCTTGCATTGGCAGATTCTTAACCACTGCGCCACCAGGGAAGCCTGAAAACTCCGAATCTTTTTAACGGCTTCATTGAGATATAATTCACATACCATATACTTCACCTCTGTAAATTATATCAGTGGTTTTAATTTATTCAGAGGATTGTGACCGTGACCACATCTAATTTTACAATATTTTCATCACCCTTAAAAGAAACCACATACACATTCATTTTTATTCCATTCACCCACTTTCCCAGCCCAAGGCAACCTCTAATCTATTTTCTGTCTCTAGATTTATGTATTCTGGGAATTGCATATAAATGGAGTCATATTATGTGGCCTTTTGTGTCTGGCTGCTTTCACTTAGCATGATGTTTCCAAGGTTTACCCATGTTATAGCATGTATCAGTACTTTGTTTTTATTGCCAAATAATGTTCCAGTGTATGGATATATACCATACTTTGTTTATCCATTCATCAGTTGAGGTACAGTGGCATTTTGAGGATCTTCCAAACTGTTTTCCAAAGCAGCTCCACCATTTTACATTCCCACCAGTAATGTATGAAGATTCCAATTTCTCTACATCCTCAGCAACACTTATTATTTGTCTGTCTGGTTATGGCCATCCTAGTGGGTGTGAACTGGAATCTCATTGCGGTTTTGATTCGCAGCTCCCTAATGACAAATGATGTTGGGCATTTTTTCAAATGCTTATTGGCCATTTGTATATCTTCTTTGGAGAAATGTCTATTCACATCCTTTGCCCATTTTGAAAATTGAGTTATTTATCTTTTTATCGTTGAGCTGTGAGAGTTCTTCATGTATTCTAGATACAAGTCCTTTATCAGATATATGATTTGCAGATGTTTTCTCCCATTCTGTGGGTTGTCTTTTTACTCTTTTGATGGCACTGTTTGCAACACAAAAGTTTTTAGCTTTAATGAAGTCAACTTATCTATTTTTCCTTTTGTCACGTGTGCTTTTGTGTCATATGTAAGGAATCATTGCCTAACCCAAGGTCAGGCGGATTTCCTCCTGTTTTCTTCTAAGAGTTTTATAATTTTAGCTCTTATATTTAGTTGTATCATCCACTTGAATTAATTCAACCAAGTTTTAAATTTTACAAAATGATCTTTTCTGTGGATTGCATTGGTTTTGTCCAGTTTTTCAGATGGGATGTAGAGCCAGAATATAACTTCTCCAGAGATTACCCCACAATGTACCATCTGTCAAACTGCATTTATCATAGCAATCTTATACATTGTACCTTCAAGCAAAATAAAAAGTCCTTACTGCTTATCCAAACTTTGTTTAGTTTTTATTGCAGTTAAATGCCCTTTAGGTGGTGCTATTGCATTTCTTCTTTTTTCTTTCTTTTTGGCTTTGAAAATAAGAGGATTTACTTTCTACTTTGGTATGCCACATAATTTACTTGAAGAAAACATTACACCAAAGTAGAAGACTAAAATATTGCACTTAGATGACATTAACCTGATATTCCTTATCTATCTGAAATTCTTAAAAACATTGCCCAGTGAATATACTTCTCCAACATGGTTACTTTGAATGCCCTGACTGTCAAATGAGCATGCTGGCTTCTGAGAACGGGGAACGCAACTGGTTAAGATCTCCATGTGGAATCAATGACTGTTTCCAGCTCTTTCAACTTCCATGTGGCTAATTAAAAAGTAAAACTTTCAAGTGGTTGACTTCCTAAAGAGAAATGCATTCTTCATATTGGCTGTTTGCAAAATGCCTCTTGTGTTAAAGAACCTGTGTACAATTTTTACATCTCATTTCCTGGATTATCTTCCCTGTGCCAACTCACAGTGTGGGACATTAGGAAACGGTATACCTTTTTTTTTAACCACTTAAAAAAATTCCCAGGAAGGTTTTTTTCCACTTCAACTGCCTTCCCATTATGTTCTGCAATCTGCCAAGCGTGCAAGAACTCAGCAGGTAGCCCACATGGTATGCGTGTCTGTGTGAGAAAGCTCCCCTGATGTGGACAAGATGTTGGTTGTAAAACGAAGCCAACATCTTGTCCACAAGTGTGGAAAAATACAGTATATCCGCAAGCACCCAAGTCATAAAGAATACTTAGTTAAATACAGCTTGCTAGAATGACTCTATTATTGGAAATGTGATTCAGGGAGAAAAACTTCTAAATCTAGGGAGGAAAATCTGCAGCCAGACTACTTGTTTTCCTTTGTACCTTTTCCTAAACACGAAACATCATAATATTCATGTTTTTTTGTTTTTTTTTTATAAGCTGGAGAGTCCCAACGGAGGATCTGGCAGAGATTTGACTGTAGATTATTTCCTACTGCAGAAGCAACTCTGCTGGTTTTCTGGAGTTTGAATTTCAGTCGGTTCTTACCTTCTTAGTGCTTTAAGTGTCATTTTGGAAAAACATCTGTTTAGTAGTTATCAGTCAGCTAATGATTGTTTCTTATTTTCGCCTTCTCTGACGAAATTCAAAATTATTATGCTGCATCGCTTGTCTACTTAGACTATGGATTTAATGTCATCTTTATTATACCCTCAACCACTGCTTCCAAGACAGTATAAAAAGTATTTGATCTTCTTTGGCCTACTGTTACCAGGAAGATTTTGAGCCGTGTGTAAAAGACAAATCATATGAGTGAGAATTTGAGTATATTTACTAAAAACAAACAATGAAATTTCAAAAATGGAAGTGTTTGAAGGGAGCATTTAATAGCCTTGCTCTATTTATATATGCCTTGAATTATATTCTGTTTGTATGTATTTTTCTCATCCATTGGACTGTAAACTCCTTGAGGTGAGAGACTCAAATTTGTTTTACTATCTAACCTGCGATTACCACAGAGCTGGCCCCAAGTAAGTACTCAGTGTTTGTGGAATTGAATTCTACTGAGCTCCTGGAGCAGAAGCTATAGCCAAAAACAAGCACCAAGAAAAGATTGTGATGCCTTTTCTTTTAGTATATTACTTAGGAGCTTACGTAATTTTCATTGTATATTCTTTTTCAGACTCAGGGTCTTCTTGGGAATTAGAGCAGACAGTTGCCACCACTTAGTCAAAATTAAGGTGTGATGTGAAGGAAGGAAGGTGGGGTTTTGAGGGATGGAGATGGTCTTTTTTAAAAGGTGATAATTTGGTCTCTGCTTTTGTGTTCCTGTGTTTTCACCAAGTTAAAATGGAAGTGTGGGTTTGTCTTGGCCCATACCATGCCTTGGATTTTTTCTGTGCCTGTGAATCCTCTTGCTGGCCATTCCCCATGGTCAGGACTGGGAGGAGCTCTTCATTAGCACGTGGGAACGTGGCTGTGTGAGAAGGCTTTGAATAGCATAACCATAGAAGGCTAACACAGTCAAAAATACCGCCTTCTATTTTATGTACCTCCAGTGTAGCGGTAGCTCCTGACTTACAAATGGGTTGGATTCCAGATGTTCATTTAGAAATCAGTTGCTTAGAAAATAATGCACTTTCCATAGAAACAATGTTATACATGGTGACCAGGGTCCCAGGTTAGCCCACAAAAGCTCATCTAACCATAACATAGCCAGAAATTTATGATGTGTGATAAACCAGTGAAGAAAACCATATTAATGAGTAAATGGGGACTTGAGTATAAGTAGTTTATGTTGAATGTTGCTGATGGTCTAAAGAGATTTTAATTAGAGAGGGAAGTAAATGGAAATGTTTGTGGGGAATTGTAAAATAAACTCTAGGAAAAGTAAGGAAAAGAACAAGGAGAGAGATTCTGAAGAGTCCAAACTAGGAAGCAAGAGGAAACAAGAGAAAAGGAGTAAACAAAGATATAAATCTAAGCATTAAAAAAAATAATAAAAGACTCTCCCCAGAGAAGTCATCTGAGCTGTGAAGAATGAGACAATACAGGGAAGATTTCTAATCACCCCCGGTGATGAGTGGATAAAGGCATTTCTTCCGAAGATTTCAAAGGCCCCACAGTGTTCATTTATTCTTACACCAGAATGGGTGTGGGAGGTTTTTAAAGGTTTGTATCTGTGAAGAGTATAGTATGATGAACTTAGAAAAAATCATTCTGCCAAAAGATATGGCATTTCTCTTTCTTTGGTTGGCACTCAGTCACTTTAGAATTGATCCCATTTGTAGTAGGAGGAAGTGTGGCTTCATGGGTTTTGGAGTCAGAGACAGGCCCAGGTTCGAATCCCAGATCATTATATAGGACCTGGGTCACTGTGGGCATCTTGACATCTCTGAGCCCACTTTCCGTTATTTGAGAATAGAAATAATAATACCCCCATCACAGGGTTGTGGAGTATGTCCGTCTTGGTAACATTCGTAGAATGGCCTGTGTGGTGAGATGCCTGGTGAGTGACAGCTGTCGTTACCAGATCTTACAGATCAGGTTTGCACGTCACTGGCTCAGCCTGTTCATATTTATCCAGAATATCCAAAATACCATCAGCATAAAGAAGAATAAAAAATTTGTAATGTCGGTTCATATGTAAACTACAAAGCTAGAAGAAAAGAATCTTGTAGCCTAACAGAACCACAGTGAAATGGTTCTAAAATCATTCAGCTTTTAGTTTTGCAGGAGAGTGGGTGAGGAGACTTGTTAAATATATCATTACTATCTTCATTTTCACATCTTGAAAGACTTCATTTTTCATCTTTGGTCTTGATTTAGCTCTAGCTGTAGCTATTTAAAGAAAAGATGAGTTTGCAGTAAATGGATACCCATTAAAATGGTTTGGGATAAACCATGTGTGACTAAAACCTTCATTTTTAAAGTTCTTTTTTTTAAAGTCTGTATTTCATGTTGGGAATCATGAGTTTCATTTAGCGTTTCAGGCTGCATTCGAAGATGAATAAGAACATAACCCACGCCCTCTCTCCCACCTGCACCTGTGTTACAGATGATGGTATCTGTGATTTTACATAGCAATAACCACCTTAAAGTACGTTATTATGTGGCCTATCAAATACCAGTGTTTTTTGGGAAGTCTTTGGTGGACCAGTGGTTAGGACTCCATGCTTTCACTGATGAGGGCGTGGGTTCAATCCCTGGTCAGGGAACTAAGATCCCACAAGCTATGCAGCGCAGCAAAAAAGAGAAAAAAAATACCAATGTTTTCCTTAACTGTGACTGGCCATCAATCCAAGATTATGCTACTACAAATAGCATTCTAATTATCCATGGACTGACACAACCTGTGCATCATTTTATCCAGGATGGGACTTGAGAACAATTGGGGAAAATGCCTCAGGTAACTAACTGTCTGGTCCCCTCCAACTCCAAATGTTCTTCCAAACCTTGGGTTTCTCTTTTGCTTCCTTTCTCACTCTTCATACCCAGGTATCTTTTCTCTGTCCTTGCCCCCTTTTCCCTAGACTTATCACTTCCTTACCCGCTTCTTAGAAAGTCACCAGAGCCCATACTTCTTGTGCATCAGATGAGTTTCTACTCAGGACTCATCCTGTGATGACTCAGGGAGAATTCTTCCCAAGCACATCCAGGCAAGTCACCCAAACCTCATTTTCACCATCATGTGCAAACATACATACGTGGTACAGGAGTATCCCAAATCTGTTCTTGCCCCACAGGCAGAGTTTACTCTCATAGTATGATAGTCATGTGTTTTTCTTTTTTTAGACTACGCATTTTAAAGAATGGCTTTATAATTTAATAGTTTTTTTCCCTCTACACCGGGGACCAGCAAACTTAAAGCTTGTAAGCCATATCTGGCCCGCCCCCTGTTTTTGTAAATAAAGTTTTATTGGAACGCACCCACAACCACTCATTTACAAATCCTCTATGGCTGGTCTTACACCATCACAGCAGAGTTAAATACTTAAAACAGAGACCATTTGGCCCACAAAGCCTAAAATATTTACTATCTTGCCCTTTATAGAAAAAGTTTGCAGACCCATGTCCTATAAGTAAGCTCATTGTAGATGGCCGTCCAGAAGACAAAGATTTAATGCTGCACTGAGAAATTCTCCTTTGCCACAACCTACCCAAGGAACAGTAGACAAAGTTATTTAATCCCCTTACGTCTGGTTTCACATTCTGTAAAGATGTGATTGTTAACACCGGCTTTGTTTTTCCGAGAACAAAGTGATAGACTTCAGATTACTCTTCATGTGTATTTGAGGATCTGGTGTTGGATGTCAGGCCACTGCCCTGGTTATGACTCTGTTTGTATTTAGCGTATACTTTCCTCAACACTTCACATTTCCCTGTTTTTTTTTTTTAATTTGTTTTCAATTTATAGGAGAAAATTAGATGGACTATTTGTATTAAGTGGTAAGATATAAAGATTTTCTTAAAAAAATAAATATAGGACAGAGTTTATGAACCTTTTCTTGGTGATAGAGCAACTGTCTACAATATTGAATTCTTATGAACGCATCTGAAGAAAAAGACTGAATCATTTCTTTTTTCATGAAGAAAAGTTTGACCTTTTCTTTTTCCTTAATATATTTCAAACCCAATAGAATTATCAAAAAGTGAACATATATATGTTGTACTGACATTTTTGTATCACTGCGAGAGTGTCTTATTCCACTAACATCAGTGTGACCACTGAGATGTGTTCTTGGGAGAAACGGAGGACAAGGCTGGAATGTTCCAGAGGCTGCCCAGGAGAACAAATGTCAGGCTTGCAATAACATTTCCTCATGTTGTTCTTCCTTGTAGTCATTTCTTTATTATTTTCATATAAGATACATTTTAGTATTGTATTAACTTTGTACTGATCAAAAAGTAATACATGTTTATTATGGAAAATGCAAAAAATACGGAAAAAAGCACGTAGAAGGAAAATTTTCTATAATCTCACCACCCTGAGATAACCACTGTTGATATTTTAACGTATATCTTTTCAGGTTTTCTTTCATATATATTGTATGAATTTTAAAAAATTACTATTATGGGGAATTCCCTGGCAGTCCAGTAGTTAGGACTCCGCGCTTTCACTGCCAAGGGCCAGGAGAGCCCGGGTTCAATCCCTGGCCAGGGAACTAAGATCCCACAAGCCGCTCGGTGTGGCCAAAAAAAAAAAAAGTTACTATTATGCTTTCTTAGGAACAGTAATAATACTGCCATTTATTTTTTGACTATTTGGTTTGACTATGCACTTTGCTGACAGCTTTGTACGCGAGATCTCATTTAATCCTTACCGTGTCCCTCTGGTGTGCAGGTATTATAAACCTCATTTTGAGAGACTGAGACACAAGAGGTTAAATCATTTGCCCAAGGTCACACAGCCCACTCCTAAACTCTTGGACACTGTACTCCCTGCCTGTAAACTTCTGCTTAAAGTCAGTAAGCCAGTGTTTGAAACTGGCAAGCTAAGGAACTTCTTCGTGGTTAATGTCCTATTTAGTCAAAGCGGTTCTTCTGTAGTGCCCCCTGTAGTGAGTGTTTTCACTGAAGATTCCAGAATGACCCTCACTTCCTGCTGCGAGCCTGGATCTCCGCCACGTGGCTTCAGAGACACTCCCTGGCCCTTGGGCCACTGGAGTTTTCAGGGTGGCTGCCACTTCTGCTGCCGCCCCCTGCTGGCCGAAGCACACTATATGCTGGTCATCCCACAGACCACCGGGCAATGCCTGGCTGGCCCACTGGAGCCACCTGACCCTAAATCACAGAGAAATATTTGAAGCACTAAATAAATTATAAAACAGAATGTAGCAGCTCCTTTAAAGGAGTCGGCTTCTGGAAGACTGCTTTATTTGTAAGCTTTGAAGAAGAGTCCAGAGGGAGAAGTTGCTTAGAATACTTTCGGTTGCAAGAAAACTGAGCTGCCAGTTGAAATCAAATCTTGAACTCCCCCCACCCTCGCCCATTCTTGGATTTAGGGCCTTCAGGTCAGCCCTGTCCCCGCCCTCCTGTTGCTAACTGCCACGTGCCCTGTGGAAAGGTTGCAGCTCAAAGATGGTTAAGAAAGTAGTTGTGCTATACTAGGGAGGGCGCTAGCAAAGAGCAAAGGAAAGAATTAGTGTACTTTAGAGCATACTAAATTAGAACTTCACAAAAGCAAGCTTTTACCAATTCTGTTTTCTTCTGTGTTAAAAGGTAAATCGAAAATGAACTGCGACCTTCTTTAGTGAGAGTCATAAAAGTCCTTGCCTGCAACTGGCTTTCCATTAGGAAACCTAATAAAAATTTGTTAATGCATTGTGATTCAAAATTACTATGAAAGTTAAGAATAATAAAGCAGAACCTAAATAAAGTGCTCTTAACTGTGTTTATATCTGCATTAGGCTTAAATTGTGCTGGCAATTACGTGTTTTTACTTTTCATTGTTCAACAGTTTCAAATGTACCAGAAAATGCTGGCCAAAGACTGTTGCCTAACTAAAACCAGATAGGTCCAGACTTCCAAAAGCTATGAGAAGAAGATAAATCCCTCTGTTCAAAATAATCTGAACATTTTTTAAGTATAGCAATCACGTATACCATTTGACACAATTTGGTACAAGTCTGTGTTTTCAGTAAATATATGATTAAATAAATAAAAATTAACTATTTTGATAATGTTGACACAAAGTTATATGACCTCCTGTTGAGTGTGAGACTCGCAGATGCAATTATTATTTCATTTTATCAATTACATGTAATGTGAGACGTTTTTGTTGTAGGGTCCCTAAAAATTGATTCTGGGGAAGAAACTCTTACTTTCAGAACTGGTTCTGGCCTTCTTGTAGAACACTAATTAGCATTTGGAGTGACTTAAAAGGTGCTGAGGACCCCTACCCAAAGAGTGTTTCCAAAGGCTGGCATTATGAATTATGCCCTTTTTGTAACTTTTCTCCATAGTTCTTTTTTAAAATGCAGATACTATTCTGAGAGAGTTATTCTGACAGAAATAGGGATTGATGACTGTCTGTTAAGACACCACGGTCCCTGCCCTCATTGGGCTTATGATTTACAGGTGTCCCCCACTTTTTGAGAGTTTGCTTTACACCACTTTGCTTTTATTAAAGACCTACATTAGTACCTGTGTTCACTAACCAAAAGAGATCTGAAGAGGATTTTTTTCACTTTTACGAAAAGGGGGGGGGAAAGCAAAAATAGGGTTCAGTGTGTGTTTCACAGCCAACTGTTCACAGAGGCAGCACACACTCCAAGCAGTGAGAGCAGCACCCCCAAGCTCCTTCCCTGGGAACTACACTCAGCCTCTCAGCATCAGGCCGCTATATCCTTGAATTGTGTCTATGAGCATCTGTGCTTTATCTCGATTTATTTTGTGCATTCGTTTGCAAGATGTGCCTTTTGGTCATCGCTGCTTCGATTTATGCCATGTTGGCTTATGTTCGTAGGAACACTACTTTCAGATAGTGGGGGAAACCTGTAGTTGGAAAAAAAAGAGAGAAAGGAAAAAGGCATTGACATTTCACTACTTGTGGAAGGCAACATGTGGTTCTATGATCATAGAAATACTGTAATACATTTGAGCACTTATATATGTGTATGCATATGCCATCCATTGTTCTAAGCACTTTACATCTGTTATATCATTTCATGCTTAAAACAATCCTGTAAGGAAGGTACTGTTACCCCCATTTTACAAATGGCACAGAGATGTTAAGAAATTTGCCCATAGTCACACAAAGAGGAGATGATCAAGCTGGGATTCAAACATAGCAGAATGGTTCTGGAGCCCGTGCTCCATTTAACGTGCCTCTAAAGCACCCTCTTAATAGCGAGAACTTCATCATTCATTTCTATAGTAAATACTATAAATTGAATTTCAACAGAGAGCATTGAGGTGGGGACTCCACAAGGAATTCTCAACTGAGCGGAAGAAAGATGCAGCTGCTGCCTCTGGGAACCTTAGGAAACTCTGAAGAAGGAGATGGAGCAGCCTCTGGATCTTCTGGTACAACCTTTGCCACCCAGCATGGACCCCTATACTTTTGAGTATTGGAGGGCAAGGAGGGCGTCAGGCTCCAAGTTATTCCCTTTTCCCCCGCTTCCCTCAACTTCTAGGAGACCTTGGGGGTCAGCTGAAGCAGTTCACAGAAAAATCCACCCAAGTCTTTGACCCTGGCAATACTATGAAGATTAAAGGGAAAAGTGTGTCCATTACAAAATGAAAATCCCCTTCCAGAAAACCTACTTCTCTGTTACCCCCTGCCACCAAGCCTGGACTCTGCTGAATCTCCTGTCCCCAGCACAGAATGGACTGGGAAGAGCACCAGCCGGGAGGGATTCTTGAACTCCTTATCCAAAAACACTACCTCTTGGCCATTCTCTGCCTCGGTTTCCTTGTCTGTAAAATGGGTCTTATAACACTTTTCCTGTTTACATCACTGACATTATTGTGAGGATCATGAAACCTTGGTCTGTAGAGACAAATATTTATGGAATGCCTAACATGTACGAGGTTATAAATGAGAGAAGACGACAAAATAGTGAGGCTGGAGTGCTGATATGGTGACATCTCTCAATTTTTCCAGTGAGTTGGGAGAGCACCACATATTCTATTAGCAGAAAGTCAGGTTTTCTTCTTAACATACGCAAGTTGTCCAAGGACGAGTCTTCCAATGTTAGGGTGAGCTTGCAGGTCTAGGCGTGGCCCACACCAAGGCAGAGCCCCACGTGGACGCCAGCCACAGCCCTGTTTTATCATCCTGCTCTTAGCCGTCGTTTTCCCCAAAACCAAGCGCTGCACTCAGAAAGCTGGGTACAGAGGTGCTTCCAACACAGTCACGTGCTGTACCCAAACCAGCCCTCCTCTCCATCTTGAGCCTGGTTCATCTGTCCATACTCTTCCTGCCCTAATGGTGACATCACTCTCCTTTGGGACTCTCTTACGGCGCATGCAGAGGGGTTCACGTCCTCCCCAGCGTTCTGCTCCCTATAGCTGAGGAGCTTGTCCAGACTGGCTGTGGTAAGGTTTCTGAAGTTTCTAGTACACACTTCCTCATAGCTAAAGTTATGTTTATACACACACACACACACACACACACACACATTAGGTTATAAAGATACCCAAGTGTCTGCCCCAGAAGAAAGATGATCTGCCTCTCAGAGACCTCAGTAGAAGTTCATAGATGTAGGAGAGGCCACGATGATTTTTAAGGATGCCTCTGATGGGCGTTTTGCTTGCCCTCTGACACACACATACCAGAATGTATACATCCGAATGAGTGTCGTCCTTTAAAAGCATTACACTGGGAGGTGTTGGCAGGTGTATTTCAGTGATTCTCCCATGGCTCAACACATGTTTGCAGCTGCTCCTTTAAAGGCCATGGCCTTATTTGGGGGAGTTCTGCTGTGTGCGTTTCACTCTTGAGGTCTTAGGGGCCAGATCACCCACCTTATTCTCCAAACTTGATTACAAGTGGCCTCTGGCCCCTCCGTGATACAGAGTTACCACCCTCAGTGATATTCCACAGGATTCCAGGCATTTTCCAAGGTTGTCTTCAAGAGGAAGTCTAAAATATTTTTGCATAGCGAAATGACAGCACAGTGGTACATGTACATATGGCCGCCTCGGGTGGCGGCTTTAAAGACGAGAGCCTTATCTTTTTATATGTTCTCTGGCATTTGTCTTAAAATTAGTCTGATTACTTTATAGTTAGACATCCTGTGTTGGTCAAGTTCTGTGCTCGTGGTGGGTGGTGTGGTGTTTGTGTCCTAAGCGGTTCTAGATTTTTGCTTACTTAGAGCTGAACTCACTGCTGTCTTAGCAAAAAACAAGGTAAAGCAGCTTTTGCAGATTTGCCCAGAGAATGCACCTAGCACTGTATTGGCTTCGTGAAAATGAGAAGAAACTTTTAGCGGCATCCGTTTTTCTAGATACCTTCATATGACAGCAAAGTGAAATAACATTAGCTGCCTTCTTACCTGCTTCCATTATCAGATGACACAGTTGTCTAAATAATCATTTCAAAAAATCACCTCTCTTCCTGGCCTTCCCAAAGGAAAAAGCCTTAGAACGATGAAAATATACTTCATGGGTGCTAATTCATTCTTTTCTCTTTTACTTAACTTTCGTGAGAGATTTTTAAGATGTCTCTATGCTCCTATTATAGTGAAAAAAATTCCATAAAGTGTTCAGTTTCTGAAATACCAAATTGTCAGACCGTTTCTGAATTTGGCTGCAGGCAAATGGTGAAGAGTGTGATTGAGGGCCTCTCAAAGCTATAAAATAGCTACCTGGACAGATAGCGATAATGACCGGGAACAATCCCTCCTCTCCACCCGCATCCAACGAGAAGGAAGTGAAGGAATCATTTCTTGTGGCCAAGAATAAAGCCCGCTCGTAATTTGTGGGTGAATTGTAAGCAACACTTGGGACCCAAAACTGATTCAGTTCTTTCTGTTTCTTCCATTAACCCTGCACTAGCCCATCCCTGCCAGATGTGCTTTGTTTTCCATCTCCTTCACTCAGTCTCCTGGTGTTCCAAAAGTGGTCTAGGGCTTTGTCCAGTTTAAGTTCAGCCACTAAATCATGTCACTGTGGTGTTAATTTCCTCCCCTGCCCTGAGGATATGCAAATATGCTCGGCTTAATCCTCATCACCTGTCCTCTCCTAGTGGGCCCAGTCTGCACACAGGCCGGCACTGGGGGGACGGGGCGGGGGGCCGCCGGGAAGCAGGGGAGGGAGGCATGACTGTAAATGTCGGTGGCGCCAGGCCGGGTCGCGCTCCCATTGCTGGCAGCCCAACATCTGCTGAGAAGCGTGCAGTTCCATCAAGTCAGCCACCGCCTCCCGGTGGGAGATAAGCCCAGGGACGGAGGCTGAGCCTGGCAGCCGGATTCCAGGCCTGGTAAAGTCATGTCTAACATTCAACTCTGTGAGGTTGGGATGGGGGAGTGTGGAGATGGTTCTATAGGAGCCGGCAGCTGCCCCGTTTTTAGCTCGGGCTGTTGACAGTTCCTGCTGAGAGCACTTGTTTCGGAACTCAGCAAAGCTGGAAACTCCAACTTTTTAATTTGGGGTTTGCGTTTGGAAGAGTCGTTTTGCTGGAACCAAAACCTTTGCTGACATTACCCTTTGCTGGGCTTGTCTATACCGCTGAGTAGAGGAGACAAGAAAAACCTCCAATACCGAGTGTGTATTCCTGGGAACAGCAACAGTCAGATAGTCTGACGACCAGAGAATGCATGGTGGCTTAGTTAGACTGTCGTCAGAATCCCCTGGGAACCGCTGAGAATCATCTAGAGATTTGCTGCAAACAACTGCAGCCGTGGTCCTTGCCCCTTGCCCCAGACCACTGCCTCCTCGTAACTCCCTACGGGTCTTTCAGAAAGATCCTATTAACCGATTACAAGTCCTGAGGAAGGAAGGACATTTTAACATGCGGAATATCAGGTTCTTTTCATCATCACATCACTCCCCATTCATTCCACTTATCCTGGCTGCCACGTTTTGCTACCAGGGAGAGGAGCTTTGAGGAGACAGCCCCAGCCCCTTTGAAAGTTGTTAGAAGCATGTATCTCTGGGTGCTCCAGGAAGTATACGAGTTAACTGGCATAGATTAAACGCAGTAAAAGAAAATATTTTGGTCAAATGCTTCCTCTTTTAAATTAATATTCTCTTGACCATTGTGGGAAAAAGAAAAAACCACTATTAAAAGTTGTCAGTACTTTTGCTGACTTGAAAATATTATGAAAAAAATCTCCTATTAAAAGTTGTTGGTTATTTTGCTGACTTGAAAAATATTTTATAACCCACGTAAAATGTGGTTCGAAAGTATCGTCTCAATGAAAACGAGAGCTTGTTTTATTTTGTTCTGTCTTCGGCACACTTCCTCATATTTATCTTTTACATGTGGATTTCTTTCAGTAGTGATTTATATCTGCTCCATCCAAAAAGTTTAAAACACAATATAAAATGCCCTGTAAAAATTTACACTAAGTTTCCTAAAACACTTGAGAAATTCACTGAGTTTTGCTAGGCATACACTTCATTCATTAAAATGAAAACTTGGCTGAAGAAATCATGGTGTTTGTCTGCATAACTAACTCCTGGTTTCTTCTTCCTGGCCTCAAAAAGCCAGATGTGCTAGAAATTGCATTTTTCAAGTGAACTATTCAGAGCCCCGTATTCTTCATGGGTAATCATAAGAATTATGAAGACAATGATATTGTCCCTAACACTATGCAGTGCATTATCATGTTCCCAGGGGCCTACAGAAATTTTTCCATCAAGGCAACATGCCTTAAATGGGTTGACAAAGTGTTCTTTTGGAAGAGTCAGTGTCAGCCCGCCCTTATGACAAACATCTTTCCAGTGAGATCCATTGTGTGCAGTTTGGACGGTTCCCCCTTTACTGCCACTCTAAGAAAAGTCTTGCTGGTTAAGCGCCTACAAACCTTCTGGCCTGCAGAGGGCTCTATAATACCATGTTTTCGTAGCTCATGCTTGGAAAAAAGCAAAAAAAAAAAAAAAAAAAAAAAAAGGTACTTGCTGGAAGGGGGAAGGGGAAGCCCAGAGACTTTATAATGCTCCAGCAGTCAGTCTGGTAAACAGACTAGGAATTGTGGGCAAAGTGCTTTTCCTTGAGTTTTGTACAAAGCCTGAGATCGGATGACTCTGTCCGGACTCATTACTTTAAGAGCCTAGAGCTAGTTCACATAGCAGCAGGAGTCCACCAAAAAGACATTTCATTATTGAAACCGAAACTGGGTATATTGTAACTGCTGATTAATAGATTTTTTTTCAGTATTTCAAGTAATTTATAAAGCGTTTACACACATAAATAGAAAGCTTTAAATGCTGATATTCCATAAAAAGTAAATAAAAAATATTTTTGTGCATTAAGACTTAAGTGCCATGATTTCATGTCACAAATTTAAAGCAGCCTGGTAAGACTTGACAACATTACTGCAGCTGTGTTTTTACATTAGGAAATTAATTAAAGCAGTAATTTATGCTTTTTTCCACTTAGAGGTATTTAGACCTCTCTGTGTTACACCCTATATTTTCCCTTCAATCATTATATTATAGTAATTTATCTTAAAAGACTCTATCTTATTCTCTTGCTGGTAGAAGAATGAGGCGGGGAGGTGGGCATTAATCTAATGGAACGTTTGTCTTGTGCTACTGAGGCAGCTCCAACAGGGCTGAAGGGACTTCCTGCGGACTTCGAAGGGGGGGGCCGGCGCCTTCATATTTATTCACATGCCCCCTCCTTTTTTCCCCATCTTAAAAGAGAATTTCATTTTATATTACGTTAGAACAGTTTTTTTTTTTTTTTCCTGGTGTCGGGAAGGGAGGCAGAGGAGAGCAGGAAAGTATCTGACACGCCATGTGACACATCATCATTTAGACTTGGCTGTTCTGAGAGACCTCATTTTTGAAGCAGACCTGCTATATAGTTCAGTTATGTACTGTGCTAACCCTAAAGCACATTAAAACACGCCCACCTGGGTAGGTGATATGCAGCTTGCAATTCAAATGAATATTGTCCTGACTTTATATCAGAGCTAAATAATGACTCTCTTGAGATATCAAGAACAAATCGATCACACTGTACTTATTCACTACAGTTATTTCTGTTAGCAACTATAATAAAATTATTACTTGATGAAATTTTAATGATGTAAGTAATTTTGTTCCCCAAGAGGCATCAGTTGCCAAATGAGGCTGAAGTTTTGAAAAAGCTAAGGGCTCGGTGCATGAAAATACGACCAGAACGCCTTTACTCTTGGATATAATTTGCAACACTGTGGACTAGTCTTAGGTCAGAGCCAAGGACTTTTGCTTCCTCGAGCACCAAAGGTGCTTCCCTTTAGGCATTCACTCCTGTGAGGCATCCATTTGCTTGGATTTTAAGGGTGTCATTCAAGGAGGATTCTAAGGTGCCAGCGATTATACCACTTCCACTCAGAGTTAACTCAACTATTGGAAATAAGGAGTGAATTATGCGTTGTCATTAATGATATTTAGAGCGAAAGCCTACTTCCAACTTGTATTTCTTGAATTGATGAGTTGCTTTTAATTATTTAATAAGAGGCTTAGGTGAAATCAGACTCCTGGAGTCCTGAATCTTCCTTAGCTTTGTGGAGTCCATAGTCCTCATAGTCAAACAGGACCAAATTGAGCCCACTCCTTTCTTTTGTAACCTTAAGTCATTCCTCTTTTCTAAGACTTCACCCAAACCTATCGTATGTTTTCCAGCAAATCTGGTATTACTTTAGTAATTATAACGCTATTATTTTGTGTTGTTGCCATGTTATAACAGAATGTATCCTCATGCTTGCTCTGTTCTGACTAGCACTGGTAGTTACATTTTGACCAAAAAATATGCTGCTACAGAGCATTAAGGCATTGGCATGCTTGCATCTCGAATAGTCTAAGCTCAGTGGTTCTCAAACCAATAACAGCAGTATCATCTGGGAACTTGTTAGAAATGCAAATTATTAGGTGTCACCCTAGACCTATTAAATCCATTTACCTTTGAAAAATTAAATGATAGATTTTTAAAACTTTCATGGCAGGTTTGAGCATGACTGACTTATGACCTCTATTCCTTATTGGTTTATCTCTCCCAAATTTCCCCATTTTAGCTCCTATTCACAACTTGGGGCCAGGTCCAAAATGTTTCTCTCTCCTGAGAGTTCAAAAGTTGTAATTCTTCAAAGTGTTAATTTTATATCCCATCCTGATGGGCTAGTCTGCCACCTATGCTGAGTATTTAAAGGATCTGTCTTTCAGTACCACCTCCATCATTTACTAAGCAGGTAATCCGCAGTCAGCCTTTTAACATCTGCTTTTAAGAACTATAACACTTTGCATGCTTGAAAGCAAAAATCTGAAGACAGAGGGCTGGGCCCAGGTGACTTTGCAGAGTCCCAAATTCACATTATTGATATTAATGAAACTTGAAACATGCTTTAGCATTCCTTTTCAATGATCAGTGTCACTTCCCACATTTGAGCTCACCAAATTTTATCTTAAACCCCACTAGCTGATTTCTCTCCTTAAGTTATCATCACTGTTTTCTATTTCTTAGTTCATTCTGGGAAGATATTGTGAACAGGCCAGTATATAGTCAAATAGCTCAGAGAAAATGGAAATTTCCGTAGGTGGTAAAAAGTGCAGCCATGTAATGAAGCAGCCATGTGGTTGCTTGCAACTCTGCTCTTAAATTTCCAGTGTAACTCCAATATGAGCAGGCAAAAAATGCTTAATAACCACCTGATTGCGTGCAAATAATAAATGGAAAAGTTCAAATACTGTAAAGTATTGACAGCTCCATTCTTCAACTAGATTCTATCTGTAAGCTGCTAATTTCCCTCCTTTGCTCAAAAGGATATAAAGATGTCTGTGACATGATCTCTGCTCTCAAAGTCTGCAATCTAATCAGTGAAGTGATATTAACATACATGGGTAATTATAAAATAACCAAGTACTGAACCTTGTGATTTTCTTATAGTTGAAATTGGCATCCACGTGAGAGAAATGTTGGCTGGAGTCATGATGAAAATGTAACTTGAGCCAAGTGTTGAAGGATCATTAGGGTGTTTTTTTTGTTTGTTGGCCGTGACTCGGCTTACGGGATCTTAGTTCCCTGACCAGGGATTGAACCCAGGTCACTGCAGTGATAGCGCCGAGTCCTAACCACTGGACCACCAGGGAATTCCTTGTTAGGGTTTTTTAAGAAGGGGTGTTCGAGCTAAAGAAAATAGTAATTATTTAAATGCAGTATAAAATTTTTATATACTTTATCAGGATGGGTTTCACTATACTGCTTTAACAAATAATCCCCAAATGTCAATGACACAACAAGTTTATTTTTTGCTCACTGTACATGTCCAACGTGGCTCATTAAGAAAGCTCTGCTAATTTCAGGCACTCGGGAACCTAGTCTGATAAAGGCTTTACCTTGACCTACGTTCTGTAATTACTACAGCAAGAGGAGGGGTCGCTGTGAACTGTCATTTCCATGCCATATTTCACTGGCCAAATCAAGTCGTATGGCCATGCTGTATCATGTGCCCAGACATGGGCGAGCCAGAGATACTTAGGGAACAGCATCACTGACTGCCACATCTTTCTGTATGTATAATCGTTAGAAAGCATACAACACTTGGCGTACCCCGTAAATAAAGCTCTTTCTTATGCAAGCATCTCTAATTTACTTTCTGACGATTTTTAGTTTGCTTGGTTTCAGCTTCCGTCTAGGAAACTAGGGATACAAGTTGCTAGCCTTCCTCAGTCTCCCCACTTGCAAGTACCCTGACCAGTGTTTCAACAGAAACGCTATGTTCTATAAAGAGCATGTGTAGCTGCCATTGCTGGTTTCCATCCAACACTATCCCTCCCCTTCTCATTTGCTGGAGGGGCCCTAAATTTATTCAGGTGGTAAATCTTGAACAGTCTAAGCTCAGAGGTTCTCACATCAGCAACATTAGCACCACCTGGGAACTCGTTAGAAATGCAAATTCTAAGGTTCCACCCAAGACCTGAATCAGAAACTTTGGTCCAAGCTAATGGTGGCAATTCATTCTCCTTCCCACTGATTGACATAAGTTAATATCGTGATGCAGGTCTAGCCAATGAAACATGAGGGGAAGTAAGCTGGATGGGAGGATGAAGAAAAAGTCCTCATTGTCTTTTTAAAAGACTGTGTCTCAAAATAAGTCAGACAGAGTAAGACCAATACTGTGTAACACTTATATGTAGAATCGAAAAAATACAACAACGAACTAGTGAATAAAACAAAAGAAGCAGACTCACAGATATAGAGAACAAACTAGAGGTTACTAGTGGGGAGAGAAAAGTGGGGAGGGGCAATATAGGGGTAGGAGGGAAAAAGGGTTATTATGGGATTATATGAAACCATGTGTGTGAAACTTTTGAAAATTGTAAAACACTATAGAATTTAAAGAATCATTCATTCAACTTAAAAAAAAAAAAAAAAGACACTGTCTCCAGGAAAAGATGTGATAAAAAGAGCTGCTGCAACCTTCTGGGAACCAGGAGATGGACAACATGCCAGGGATGATCAAACAAAAAGAGAGCAGGAAGCTGAGTCCTGGGTGCTACTGAATTAACTAACAGCCTGGAACCACCCTTTAGCCAACATTTTTATAGGTAATAAATTCTATATTCGTGAGGTGACTTGCAGCAAAAAGCATCCCAACTATGGAACAAAAGTTCCACTATATTCCCCAGCAGTGCTCTCCCTGCTTTGCCACAGCTCTCAGGAGGTACCTTCTTCTTTGGGGATCAGGGAGACCTGAATCTCTGCCCCCTGCTAGTTTGTTCTAGTCTAAGACCACCTTTGGCTGTGCAGGCAGCCCTGTTAGCTCATTGATTCTCCAGGTATTTATCAAAGTTTTCCTCTTTTGTTCTACACAGTCAGCTCAGTGTTAGGGAGAGCTCCAGATTCAAAAAAGGATATCTAACAAGCTCAGATTTGTTCTCCGAGCCCCACTATCTCAATTCCAGAACATCAGTGGATCGGTTTCGGCTCACACTGCTGCATAGCCAGGCCCTCCTTAGAACAGGCTTGAGAATATGTCAGCCAAGTCAACTGTGAAACCTAGAACAACGACACGGTCACTAGCGCATAAATTGGCCCCTTTGCAGGTAGATCTCTACATGTTCCGAGGGGCAGATGAATCCTGAAGGACTGTTTTGTGGGTTTTTTTTTGCGTATAGTTTTTTTTTTTTTTTTTACATCTTTATTGGAGTATAATTGCTTTACAATGGTATGTTAGTTTCTGCTTTATAACAAAGTGAATCAGTTATACATATACATATGTTCCCATATCTCATCCCTCTTGCACCTCCCTCCCTCCCACCCTCCCTATCCCACCCCTCTAGGTGGTCACAAACCACCGAACTGATCTCCCTGTGCTATGCGGCTGCTTCCCACTAGCTATCTATTTTACATTTGGTAGTGTATATATGTCCATGCCACTCTCTCACTTTGTCACAGCTTACCCTTCCCCCTCCCCATATCCTCAAGTCCATTCTCTAGTAGGTCTGTGTCTTTATTCCCATCTTGCCACTAGGTTCTTCATGACCTTTTTTTTTTTTTTTTTTTTTTCCTTAGATTCCATATATATGTGTTAGCATACTGTATTTCTTTTTCTCTTTCTGACTTACTTCACTCTGTATGACAGACTCTAACTCCATCCACCTCACTACAAATAACTCAATTTCGTTTCTTTTTATGGCTGAGTAATATTCCATTGTATATATGTGGCACATCTTCTTTATCCATTCATCCGATGATGGGCACTTAGGTCGCTTCCATGTCCTGGCTATTGTAAATAGTGCTGCAGTGAACATTGTGGTGCATGTCTCTTTTTCAATTATGGTTTTCTCAGGGTATATGCCCAGTAGTGGGATTGCTGGGTCGTATGGTAGTTCTATTTTTAGTTTTTTAAGGAACGTCCATACTGTTCTCCATAGTGGCTGTATCAATTTACATTCCCACCAACAGTGCAAGAGTGTTCCTTTTTCTCCACACCCTCTCCAGCATTTATTGTTTCTAGATTTTTTGATGATGGCCATTCTGACCGGTGTGAGATGATATCTCATTGTAGTTTTGATTTGCATTTCTCTAATGATTAATGATGTTGAGCATTCTTTCATGTGTTTGTTGGCAATCTGTATATCTTCTTTGGAGAAATGTCTGTTTAGGTCTTCTGCCCATTTTTGGATTGGGTTGTTTGTTTTTTTGTTATTGAGCTGCATGAGCTGCTTGTAAATCTTGGAGATTAATCCTTTGTCCGTTGTTTCATTTGCAAATATTTTCTCCCATTCTGAGGGTTGTCTTTTGGTCTTGTTTATGGTTTCCTTTGCTGTGCAAAAGCTTTTAAGTTTCATTAGGTCCCATTTGTTTATTTGTGTTTTTATTTCCATTTCTCTAGGAGCTGGGTCAAAAAGGATCTTGCTGTGATTTATGTCATACAGTGTTCTGCCTATGTTTTCCTCTAAGAGTTTGATAGTGTCTGGCCTTACATTTAGGTCTTTAATCCATTCTGAGTTTATTTTTGTGTATGGTGTTAGGGATTGTTCTAATTTCATACTTTTACATGTAGCTGTCCAGTTTTCCCAGCACCACTTATTGAAGAGGCTGTCTTTTCTCCACTGTATATGCTTGCCTCCTTTATCAAAGATAAGGTGACCATATGTGCGTGGGTTTATCTCTGGGCTTTCTATCCTGTTCCATTGATCTATATTTCTGTTTTTGTGCCAGTACCATACTGTCTTGATTACTGTAGCTTTGTAGTGTAGTCTGAAGTCAGGGAGCCTGATTCCTCCAGCTCCATTTTTCGTTCTCAAGATTGCTTTGGCTATTCGGGGTCTTTTGTGTTTCCATACAAATTGTGAAATTTTTTGTTCTAGTTCTGTGAAAAATACCAGTGGTAGTTTGATAGGGATTGCATTGAATCTGTAGATTGCTTTGGGTAGTAGAGTCATTTTCACAATGTTGATTCTTCCAATCCAAGAACATGGTATATCTCTCCATCTATTTGTATCATCTTTAATTTCTTTCATCAGTGTCTTATAATTTTCTGCATACAGGTCTTTTGTCTCCTTAGGTAGGTTTATTCCTAGATATTTTATTCTTTTTGTTGCAATGGTAAATGGGAGTGTTTCCTTAATTTCGCTTTCAGATTTTTCATCATTAGTATATAGGAATGCAAGAGATTTCTGTGCATTAATTTTGTATCCTGCTACTTTACCAAATTCATTGATTAGCTCTAGTAGTTTCCTGGTAGCATCTTTAGGATTCTCTATGTATAGTATCATGTCATCTGCAAACAGTGACAGCTTTACTTCTTCTTTTCCGATTTGGATTCCTTTTATTTCTTTTTCTTCTCTGATTGCTGTGGCTAAAACTTCCAAAACTATGTTGAATAATAGTGGTGAGAGTGGGCAACCTTGTCTTGTTCCTGATCTTAGTGAAATGGTTTCAGTTTTTCACCATTGAGGACAGTGTTGGCTGTGGGTTTGTCATATATGGCCTTTATTATGTTGAGGAAAGTTCCCTCTATGCCTACTTTCTGCAGGGCTTTTATCATAAATGGGTGTTGAATTTTGTCGAAAGCTTTCTCTGCATCTATTGAGATGATCATATGGTTTTTCTCCTTCAATTTGTTAATATGGTGTATCACATTGATTAATTTGCGTATATTGAAGAATCCTTGCATTCCTGGAATAAACCCCACTTGATCATGGTGTATGATCCTTTTAATGTGCTGTTGGATTCTGTTTGCTAGTATTTTGTTGAGGATTTTTGCATCTATGTTCATCAGTGATATTGGCCTGTAGTTTTCTTTCTTTGTGACATCTTTGTCTGGTTTTGGTATCACGGTGATGGTGGCCTCGTAGAATGAGTTGGGGAGTGTTCCTCCCTCTGCAATATTTTGGAAGAGTTTGAGAAGGATAGGTGTTAGCTCTTCTCTAAATGTTTGATAGAATTCGCCTGTGAAGCCATCTGGTCCTGGGCTTTTGTTTGTTGGAAGATTTTTAATCACAGTTTCAATTTCATTGCTTGAGATTGGTCTGTTCATATTTTCTATTTCTTCCTAGTTCAGTCTCGGCAGGTTGTGCATTTGTAAGAATTTGTCCATTTCTTCCAGGTTGTCCATTTTATTGGCATAGAGTTGCTTGTAGTAATCTCTCATGATCGTTTGTATTTCTGCAGTGTCAGTTGTTACTTCTCCTTTTTCATTTCTAATTCTATTGATTTCAGTCTTCTCCCTTTTTTTCTTGATGAGTCTGGCTAATGGTTTATCAATTTTGTTTATCTTCTCAAAGAACCAGCTTTTAGTTTTATTGATCTTTGCTATCGTTTCCTTCATTTCTTTTTCATTTATTTCTGATCTGATCTTTATGACTTCTTTCCTTCTGCTAACTTTGGGGTTTTTTTGTTCTTCTTTCTCTAATTGCTTTAGGTGCAAGGTTAGGTTGTTTATTTGAGATGTTTCCTGTTTCTTAAGGTAGGATTGTATTGCTATAAACTTCCCTCTTAGAACTCCTTTTGCTGCATCCCATAGGTTTTGGGTCGTCATGTCTCCATTGTCATTTGTTTCTAGATATTTTTTGATTTCCCCTTTGATTTCTTCAGTGATCACTTGGTTATTAAGTAGTGTATTGTTTAGCCTCCATGTGTTTGTATTTTTTACAGATCTTTTCCTGTAATTGCTATCTAGTCTCATAGCGTTGTGGTTGGAAAAGATACTTGATACGATTTCAATTTTCTTAAATTTACCAAGGCTTGATTTGTGACCCAAGATATGATCTATCCTGGAGAATGTTCCATGAGCACTTGAGAAGAATGTGTATTCTGTTGTTTTTGGGTGGAATGTCCTATAAATATCAATTAAGTCCATCTTGTTTAATGTGTCATTTAAAGCTTGTGTTTCCTTATTTATTTTCATTTTGGATGATCTGTCCATTGGTGAAAGTGGGGTGTTACAGTCCCCTACTATGATTGTGTTACTGTCGATTTCCCCTTTATGGCTGTTAGTATTTGCCTTACGTACTGAGGTGCTCCTATGTTCGGTGCATAAATATTTACAATTGTTGTATCTTCTTCTTGGATCGATCCCTTGATCATTATGTAGTGTCCTTCTTTGTCTCTTGTAATAGTCTTTATTTTTAAGTCTATTTTGTCTGATATGAGAATTGCTACTCCAGCTTTCTTTTGATTTCCATTTGCATGGTATATCTTTTTCCATCCCCTCACTTTCAGTCTGTATGTGTCCCTAGGTCTGAAGTGGGTCTCTTGTAGACAGCATATATACGGGTCTTGTTTTTGTATCCATTCAGCCAGTCTGTGTCTTTTGGTGGGAGCAATTAATCCATTTACATTTAAGGTAATTATCGATATGTATGTTCCTGTTCCCATTTTCTTAAATGTTTTGGGTTTGTTATTGTAGGTGTTTTCCTTCTCTTGTGTTTCTTGCCTAGAGAAGCTCCTTTAGCATTTGTTGTAAAGCTGGTTTGGTGGTGCTGAACTCTCTCAGCTTTTGCTTGTCTGTAAAGGTTTTAATTTCTCCATCAAATCTGAATGAGATCCTTGCTGGGTAGAGCAATCTTGGTTGTAGGTTTTTCTCCTTCATCACTTTAAATATGTCCTGCCACTCCCTTCTGGCTTGCAGAGTTTCTGCTGAAAGATCAGCTGTTAACCTTATGGGGATTCCCTTGTGTGTTATTTGTTGTTTTTCCCTTGCTGCTTTTAATATGTTTTCTTTATATTTAATTTTTGATAGTTTGCTTAATACATGTCTTGGTGTGTTTCTCCTTGGATTTATCCTCTATGGGACTCTCTGTGCTTCCAGGACTTGATTAACTATTTCCTTTCCCATATTAGGGAAGTTTTCAACTATAATCTCTTCAAATATTTTCTCAGTCCCTTTCTTTTTCTCTTCTTCTTCTGGGACCCCTATAATTCGAATGTTGGTGCATTTAATGTTGTCCCAGAGGTCTCTGAGACTGTCCTCAGTTCTTTTCATTTTTTTTCTTTATTCTGCTCTGCAGTAGTTATTTCCACTATTTTATCTTCCAGGTCACTTATCCGTTCTTCTGCCCCAGTTATTCTGCTATTGATCCCTTCTACAGTATTTTTAATTTCATTTATTGTGTTGTTCATCGTTGCTTGTTTCCTCTTTAGTTCTTCTACATCCTTGTTAAATGTTTCTTGCATTTTGTCTATTCTATTTCCAAGATTTTGGATCATCCTTACTATCATTATTCTGAATTCTTTTTCAGGTAGACCGCCTATTTCCTCTTCATTTGTTAGGTCTGGTGTGTTTTTACCTTGCTCCTTCATCTGCTGTGTGTTTTTCTGTCTTCTCATTTTGCTTATCTTACTGTGTTTGGGGTCTCCTTCTCGCAGTCTGCAGGTTCGTAGTTCCCGTTGTTTTTGGTGTCTGTCCCCAGTGGCTAAGGTTGGTTCAGTGGGTTGTGTAGGCTTCCTGGTGGAGGGGACTAGTGCCTGTGTTCTGGTGGATGAGGCTGGATCTTGTCTTTCTGGTGGGCAGGTCCACATCTGGTGGTGTGTTTTCGGGTGTCTGTGGCCTTATTATGATTTTAGGCAGCCTCTCTGCTAATGGATATGGCTGTGTTCTTGTCTTGCTAGTTGTTTGGCATAGGGTCTCCAGCACTGTAGCTTGCTGGTCGTTGAGTGAAGCTGGGTCTTGATGTTGAGATGGAGATCTGTGAGAGATTTTCGCCGTTTGGTATTACGTGGAGCTGGGAGGTCTCTTGTGGACCAGTGTCCTGAAGTTGGCTCTCCCACCTCAGAGGCACAGCCCTGATGCCTGGCTGGAGGACCAAGAGTCTTTCATCCACACGGCTCAGAATAAAAGGGAGAAAAAATAGAAAGAAAGAAAGAGGATAAAATAAAATAAAATAAAGTAAGATAAAATAAAATAAGGTTATTAAAATAAAAAATAATTATTAAGAAAAAAAATTTTTTAAGTAAAAAAAACAAAAAAAAAAAACGGACGGACAGAACCCTAGGACAAATGGTGAAAGCAAAGCTATACAGACAAAATCTCACACAGAAGCATACACATACACACTCACAAAAAGAGGAAAAGGGGAAAAATTAATATATCCTGCTCCCAAAGTCCACCTCCTCAATTTGGGATGATTCGTTGTCTATTCAGGTATTCCACAGATGCAGGGTACATCAAGTTGATTGTGGAGCTTTAATCCGCTGCTTCTGAGGCTGCTGGGAGAGATTTCCCTTTCTCTTCTTTGTTCGCACAGCTCCCGGGGTTCAGCTTTGGATTTGGCCCCGCCTCTGCGTGTAGGTCGCCTCAGGGCGTCTGTTCTTCGCTCAGACAGGACGGGGTTAAAGGAGCAGCTGCTTCGGGGGCTCTGGCTCAGTCAGGCTGGGGGGAGGGCGGGGTACGGAGTGCGGGGCGAGCTTGGGGCGGCAGAGGCCGGCGTGACCTTGCAGCAGCCTGAGGCGCGCCGTGTGTTCTCCCGGGGAAGTTGTCCCTGGATCACGGGACCCTGGTAGTGGCGGGCTGCACAGGTTCCCGGGAGGGGAGGTGTGGAGAGTGACCTGTGCTCGCACACAGGCTTCTTGGTGGCAGCAGCAGCAGCCTTAGCGTCTCAGGCCCGTCTCTGGGGTCCGCGCTGATAGCCGCGGCTCGCGCCCGTCTCTGGAGCTCCTTTAAGCAGCGCTCTTAATCCCCTCTCCTCGCGCACCAGGAGACAAAGAGGGAAGAAAAAGTCTCTTGCCTCTTTGGCAGCTCCAGACTTTTTCCCAGACTCCCTCCCGGCTAGCCGTGGCGCACTAGCCCCCTTCAGGCTGTGTTCACGCCGCCAACCCCAGTCCTCTCCCTGGGATCCGACCTCCGAAGCCAGAGCCTCAGCTCCCAGCCCCCGCCCGCCCCGGCGCATGAGCAGACAAGCCTCTCGGGCTAGTGAGTGCTGCTCGGCCCCGATCCTCTGTGCGGGAGTCTCTCCGCTTTGCCCTCTGCACCCCTGTGGCTGTGCTCTCCTCCGTGACTCCGAAGCTTCCCTCCTCCGCCACCTGCAGTCTCCGCCCGCGAAGGGGCTTCCTAGTGTGTGGAAACCTTTCCTCCTTCACAGCTCCCTCCCACTGGTGCAGGTCCCGTCCCTATTCTTTTGTCTCTGTTTTTTCCTTTTTCTTTTGCCCTACCCAGGTACGTGGGGAGTTTCTTGCCTTTTGGGAGGTCTGACGTCTTCTGCCAGCGTTCAGTGGGTGTTCTATAGGAGCAGTTCCACGTGTAGATGTATTTCTGATGTATCTGTGGGGAGGAAGGTGATCTCCACGTCTTACTCTTCCGCCATCTTCTCCTCTCCCCTGAAGGACTATTTAATGCCATTCAAAACCCATCACAGGATCTTAGTATATTAAAAAATTTTTCTTTATTGAAGTATAGTTGATTTACAATATTGTGTAAGTTTCAGGTGCACAGCACAGTGATTCAGTTATACATACATATATGTATATATCTATATATATATCTATATATATTTATTCTTTTTCAGATTCTTTTCCCTCATAGGTTATTACATAACACTGAGTAGAGTTCCCTGTGTTGTATAGTAGGCCCTTGTGGTTTTTTTATACACAGTAGTGTGTATATGTTAATCCCAGCCTCCTAGTTTATCCCACCCCCATCCCCCTTTCCCCTTTGGTAACCATAAGTTTGTTGTCTGTGTCTGTAAGTCTCTTTCAGATCTTAGTATATTTTTAAAAAAGCATGTAACAAAGTAAGAGGCCCTCCCTGTCCAACTTAACAGTACAAGAAAAACCCTTCCCAAAGTGAATCCAGTTCTTCCTTTCCAAATAATTAAAGTGATGTTCTCACAGTCAGTACATCCTACAAATACCAATTCATATCGTGGCTCTTTACCTTAGGTCTGCCCACCGCCCCCTGTACACTCATGCACACATGCAGCTCCCTCATGGAGGAATCCCATTTGTATCCGCCCTTGCCAACCAAAATCCTTCTGGTACATTTTTAAACTTCATCTCTTCCCTTCCCTCACTGAGAATTGCTGATCTGTTGGTGGCTTTTTTGTTTGGTTAGATTGATTTTCTTACCTAGTTCAAGTTCTCCAAATTGGAGGGAGGCTTAGCTGGCTATTTTCAGAAAGCCAGACCATCTAATATATATTTGTTGAACATGTTGTTGAAGTTTTTTGCATGTCTAGGCAAAGGGTAGGAAATTTAAGTGCTTAAGAATATCAGCCAGATGATGTAAATGAGTGGAGCTGGCTGGGTACTAGAAAACTAGGGAGTGAATTTGAGAGCCCACGCCCCTTATGTGGGAGGCAGGTTGCTTCTCTGCTTTCAGCTCATAGCTGTGTAAGAATTCAGGCCCAGTGATGCCAAAGCTGCTAATTTTCCAAAAGAATCTGGAAATCTGGATTGCCATGTCAAATCTCATTTTTTAGTCTCGAGTCAGCATCCTGTAGGCCGTCATTTTGTGATCTCTGGCCCAGATGCTCATATAACAACTAAAAAGTTTTAATTGAATTTCAACTCTTCTAGATAGAGGTCTCACACATTACCCATAAGATTAAGTTGTGACTATCCTTCCCATGAAGGTAACAGGCAAGAAATCTTTTGTTGAATCTTTTATATCAAAAATGTCATCATTGGGCTTCCCTGGTAGTGCAGTGGTTAAGAATCCGCCTGCCAATGCAGGCGACACGGGTTCGAGCCCTGGTCTGGGAAGATCCCACATGCTGTGGAGCAACTAAGCCCGTGTGCCACAACTACTGAGCCTGTGCTCTAGAGCCCACGAGCCACAACTACTGAGCCCGTGTGCCACAACTACTGAAGCCCGCCTGCCTAGAGCCCGTGGTCCACAACAAGAGAAGCCACTGCAATGAGAAGCCCGCGCACTACAACGAAGAGTAGCCCCCGCTCACCGCAACTAGGGGAAACCCACACGCAGCAACGAAGACCCAACACAGCCAAACATAGATAAATAAATTAATTAAAAAAAAAAAAAAGTCACTGTTGAGTTAGAGCTAGACAAACCCAGGATGTTACTTAATGTCTCTTAGTGTGAAATGAAGCCCTTCTCTGAAATATGCAGATAAATAAGAAAATGTTTGACAAGAACATGAAATGTCCTCAAAATATATATGACTTGAAACTTTAACTACTATTCCAATTCTTCTAAAAGTTAGTGATTCCCAGAAATTTTTCAGGCTTTGCTAAATAAAGTATGTATGTTCTGGGCCATGCCATTGCTTACAAGGCTTATAATAGGACTGAGGTTGTCCTATAAGTGAAGAGAATTACAGCAGATAAGCAAATGTAATACATGGGTGAATGCGTAGTATAAGTTTGTGGTATAAGGTACAGTCAGTCCGTCATCATTTGCAGATTCCGTATTTGCGAATTCGCCTACTCACTAAAATTTCTTTGTAAACTTAGAATCAGTACTTGCGACACAGTGGCTCCATTTTCACTAGTTCAGTGTTTGCAGCAACTTTATAGAACTGCTGTGAATAACTGAAGAATCAACTGTAATTCTATTTACAGGAGTTTAAAAAACACATTCAACTAGTGTCCTTTACATTTAATGAGTATTTTTCCTCTTTCTCCTGAACCATCACTGAAATGTTGTGTTTGAGTCTTAGGCTACAGACCACCTTTTAGGTGTAACTAATATCTTCTTGGTATTTTATTATGAACTCCTTTTGGGTAGTCTAAGAGTGACCAAACCAGTACTGACTCACCAGAGAATTCCAGTTCACCAGGGTGCAGAATAATGTGGAAGCTGTCTTAGGGCCCTTCCCCACCTCTCTCACACACATGCGTGTGTGCACCTGCACACACACAATTAAAACTCTTTTAAGGAATATGTGAGATACAGGGATAAGAGGTTTGAGGTTGAATAGTTTAAAATGTGAGCTGAATTTTCAGATGAATTCATTTATTTCATGATCAGATCTTCTCTTGCAAGAACCCTGGTATTTACTAGATAATATTTCACTGTTATCTTGAATAAGTCAATAAATCAAGTCCATCATGTTTTAAATTTAATACCTGCCTTATTAACCAAAATTGAGTATTAATAATAAAGTCAACATATTTACTGCCCTTTTCAGTGGGGTGATTTTCATTATTCATTACTCAATTACTTTTGCAGTAAAAAGAAATGAGTTATGATTTGTTTTGGATGAGCACGTTATTAAATTAATGACTTGTTGCAAATGTTTTAACCTAAATGTTGCAGTTGAAAAACATTGGTAAAACTTTGCACTTTACCTTGTCCAGGATAATGAATCTATTCTAGTCAAAACCCTAAAACTCAGTCCATTTTAAATTACGCTACAATAATAGCGTACTGCTATGTGATACCTGGAATATGAAATTTTTAAAAAGTTATAGCGATCAAATTATGCACCTCAATTAATTAGGCAATAAGCCATGAAAGATCTGTTGTTACCAGTGGGTGAAAACTAGCTTGCTATTTAATGACCCAAGCTGAAGTCAGGCTGAGCTAACCTGAAAGAAGGCACTCGTTAACCACAGGAAGGATGAATTTTGAGAATTGTAATTACCATATTAAATGGAACTTGGTGGTTTATTACAGCCCCCTTTTGAAACATAGCATTATAAAGAATTCCTGCCCTCAGCAAGGCAGGAAGCTTGATATCCTCCCCTGTTTATTTTATAATTACTCAATAAAATCCAGATGAAATTAGTTGTTACCAGTAATTAATGACCAGTTTAATAAAAAAGAAGGGAGTCGAGCAGATGGTGATTATTTTTTTAATAGGGCCTGCTCGAAGGGATCATCCTGATAGTAAACTCTTAACAGAAGTTTGTAGCTAAAATGGCTGGTGGTTGCCCATCTCATTGGTTACCGAGGCTAGTGTAATCCTTGCTTTTAAGAGCTAGGGCCCATTTCTTCACCAGCTAAAATTTTTGGAGTAAATGGCACTCTGGTTACTGCCACAAATAAAATAGTTTTCATTAGCACACCGGGGGTTGGGATGGGGAGATTCTAAAAGGAAGATGAGCCCTGTGCATGTCTTGGGAAATCCAGACGCCCCTTTTCTATGGGGATGTTGAACATGAGATGGAGTCAAGGTTGAACACGTATTAAAGATGCTCAGAGAACCCTGTGTGAAAATGAAAGTTAGTATCATCCAGTCCTTTTTGAGCAGTGGCACATCTATATGGGAGACGGAGTAAGAATGGCGAGGTCAGTGTTGGCCACACGCCCCTCTTACCCTTAGCTGGTGAGCAGGATTTTCCATTTTTTTGTAAGAGATGTGAGGGCTGCTTTCCTGGCAGTCATGCTTATTAACACGTGAGAGTCGGAAATGCAGTCTGGAAACAGAGGGGACACAGAATTCATACAGACATAGCAGACGCTGAGGGTGCCTGCACACAGTTCTCAATACCCAGGACCCTGGCCCAACCTTACACGGCCTCTGCTTGAAGCCTCATCCTGCTCCTGACGTGCTCCCCACGTTCTGCTGGAGAGTCACTGGCGCTGTCCCCTAGGTCCCCCCACCAGGCTGCTGGCTTCCTCCTCTCCACGTCTCCCTCAGCCCTTGTACCTCCATACATACTTGTTAAGTAGAATTACAGCACACATAGTCCTGGGCTCAGTAGCTGCTGCAAACGTTGGGAGCAATTCCCTACATTCGTTCACATTTTTCCAACTTACAAGGATTTTCAGGAACATTCAACCCACATGGCAACTACGTCAGCGGACAGTCTCAGCCCCATTTGTTTTAGCCCCATCCCTGCCTCTCTGCTATGTCCCCAGCCTCGTGTTTGTCCTACTTCTTCTGCCCTTCTTATCAGTCATTCTATTTTATTGTACTTTTATGGATCCCGGAGAGCCACCTTGCATTCTTCCAGAGCTGGCAGAAAGAAAGAAGTGAGTAAATCATACCCCCATTTTACAGATAAGAGAACCAAAACCCAGAGAGCTTAAAAATTTGATCACAAGCATGTGATTAGCATGCGGTAGAGCTGGATGCGGGTCTTGTCTGCAGTTCCCACCGTGGTCTTTCTGCACCACAGCCCTTGCTGAGTCAGAACCTCACCAAGAATGAATGAGAGAAATTAGGCTTCAGTTACAGTAAAATGAGGGCAGGTCAGAATTTAAGTGGCCAAATTATCTCTTTGCTTGCATATAAGAGGAATGGGGCATCTGGAAGGGCTCCCATGGGTGGGCTGGAATTTCTTCTTCTGGAAATTTCAATCAGGGCAGGAGATGAAGGGGAAGGAAGGGTTTGAGCTGAGCTCTGATGCAGCCTGAAGGGGACAAGTGGTTTCCATCTTTAGAGCAGTAAATGTGCCCACCGTCTAGCATCCTCAAGGCCCCTTGGAGGTTGCCCAGGCCTGGCCCACCCAGCACTGTTCACGACGGGGTCTCCCTGTCCACGTCCCTCCTCCACCCACAGGCGGAGAGCGAGAGAAGCCAGGCCTTAGAAAAGAACATTCTCTTCCCAGTCCTACTTGCCCGAAAGGTGTGGCCTTATTCTGGTTTTTGTTTTTTCTTAACAATGCATTGTTAAGAAAATTAAAATTAAAAAGATCAGAAAAAGTCAATTTGGTTACAAAAAAAAGGAAAATAATACAAGCTCTTCTGTAATGACATCCCTTTGGTTCCATTAGGCCTGATGAAGCACATTCTCAAGGCCCCTCAGGAGATGAATCAACTCTTTCAAAGGCACTGGGGTACCATTCGGTGAATTACCCACTAAATGGCTCCCAGTTATCCTGAAAGAGATAACATCTCCTTGCAGATTCTTCATGTTCTCCCAGGGAGTGATGCACACACAGAGAAATTGTGGTTAATTGCATAAATGAGGCGGAAGTCGGCTGTATGTAAATTCAGCACTGTGGTTGCAAACACTACCTAGGACAATCAGAAGCAAGGGTGGGGAGAATGGGAGCTTCATTTTGGCATCCTCCAGTCTTTTCCCCATTTTAATAGGCAACACTGGCATTCTGTTTGCATGCTTCTTGCATTTTAATCCCCAGAATTCCTCTCTCCCCAATTTGCGTTGTGCGTTTTAGGGCCACTTGGCGCTGTGAGTAGTCACCAAAGCCCCATTGTAATTATATAGAGGAAAAAGTTGGAAATCTTTTTTTTTTTTTGTCATCTATATTTGTTTTCTATCTTTTCTTTTTTTTTTTTAAATTAATTTATTTCTTTTTTGGCTGTGTTGGGTCTTCGTTTCTGTGCGAGGGCTTTCTCTAGTTGCGGCAAGCAGGGGCCACTCTTCATTGCGGCGCGCAGGCCCCCCACTATCGCGGCCTCTCTTGCTGCAGAGCACAGGCTCCAGACGCACAGGCTCAGTAGTTGTGGCTCACGGGCCCAGTTGCTCCGCGGCATGTGGGATCTTCCCAGACCAGGGCTCGAACCCGTGTCCCCTGCATTGGCAGGCAGATTCTCAACCTCTGCGCCACCAGGGAAGCCCATAAGTTGGAAATCTTTTAATGGGCTTTTCAGAACTCTAAATTTCAAGGTTTGTGTTTTAATTTTAACCTTAACCATAGCAGGCTCCTTTATCGCCTTGCTCGTACCTTTCTCATTACCCCCTCTCCTTCCTCCCTCTGTGCATCACCCACCTCCATCTACAGGGGTGGGTAGGAAATTACCTTTTGAAGTCAGTGGGTGCTCCAGACACTAGGATAAAGAGCATGGGGTAGACTGGCCCAAGATCTTTCTCACCAAAGGAAAAGAGAGTTTGGTCTCAGATCTTACCAAAGTGAAACTCCTGACTGTAAAGGCATTGTGAGCGAACTTTTCATTCCCAACGAGGAAAAGAATTAGACTTTTTCTCTGGATAACTTTGATTACACAGTAAGAAATACAGGATCAGATAAATTCATGAAGACTTCCCCCAGGCAACTGAAAGGGGAGGTTTAAGTGAAAATCATCGTGAAGTACCCTTCGCAGCAGGGAACTGCATCAGAGCTTTTATTTCAACAAGTTGTTGGGATCTCATTATTAAGGGAGTTTGTGGACAGTTTGCAATTGAATTTGAACCACTTCCTGCACGTTGCATCAAAGCCATGGGATGCTGTGTCTTGGGCTAACATTTTTCTGCACATAGTGTACCCGGCTCTGAGCTGGAGGGCATAAATATCATACCTTTCAAAGGGAAGATATCTTTGCACCAGTCATGTAAACAGTAAATACATGTACTTTTTTTATTATAAAAGGTAGATCTTCAATCTTAAGCAAAATATTTGTTCCCCAAATGCTTATCTAAAAGTGTAAGAGGAGAAATAAATTATTAAGCCTGAAAAAAGTATAAGAACTCCATTTTTCAGTGATTTTGGGGGCTCCTCTTCCTCCTGCTGGCTAAAATGTAGGCATTCTCCACCACCACCCCCAGTTTCTCTTCTCAACCCTTGTCCCTGCTCTCCCTCCCTGCGTGCCCTCCTGCTTTCCTCTCTGGGTGGATGACTCCCAAGTCTAGGTTGCTTACCTGTTTGTTTATCCCCCTTGGATGTCGCACCACCATTTCAAACCCAGCATATCCAGAACTGAACTTTTATCAGCTATAACAGCACCATCCAACAGAACTTTCTGTGATGATGGAAACATTCCATTTCCATGCTATCCAATATGGTTGCCACTAGCCACATGTGGCTGTTGAGGTTTAAATTAATTAAAATTAAATAAAATCAAAAATTCAGTTCCTCAGTCACACTAGCTACATTTCAAGTGCACAGTAGCCTCATAGGCTAATGGCTGTTGGATTGGGCATCACAGATCTTGAGCGTTTTTGCTTATATCTTTCCTGCAGCATTTTATTAGCTGTGGGTCCTTGGGCAAACTACCTGATGTCTCTGAGACTCAATTTTGTCATCTGTAAAATGGGACTGATAATAACCCCTGACGAGGTGGTTGTGAGGATTCAGTAAGGTAATAGTTAGAAGACATCTAGCTTAGTACATACTGAAAAGGCTTTTTTTAAATTGTAAATCCTTTTCCCTTCTCCAGTATTAACTTCCAGATATCCACCTGAAGCTTAGATGACGTGAACTCACCAGAGCCATTATGGCTCAGTTTGCACTTTGTAGGAACACCTAAAAGCACTCTGGGTTTAAGCTGTAGACCTTTGGGGTTTGGTTATTGGAAAGGTTCTGAGCGATTCTCTGCAGGCGGGTTAACACAACAGGGCTCTGCAGGATCTAACAAGATTCTCCTAGGTTGCTGGGAAGTATTCAGTATTTTAGTTAAGACATTAGCCTTGTTTCCCAGGGCATAATGGCAGTAGAAAAATCCCCAAGAGACTAGCATGTATAGGAATGTTTAGAGAGAACCCGTTTGCTTCGGTGAACACCAGAGGGGTGGGGGGCAGTTCGGTCTGTGAGCGTGAACCTGACGAACGACTGACTCCCTGGGCATCAGAAATGGCCTGGGCATTGGGTGAGAGGTGTCCAGGGCCTTCTGGGAGAGCAGGGCCTCAGTCCTCACACAGGAAGCCCTCTGCCGTGGACCAGTCCTGCACACTCATCAAGCAACAAGTTTAAAAGGGGGGTTGTGTGGTTTATATCCTGGCTGCAGTCCATTAAAGCTTTAATTACATTAATTAGGGATTTGGAATAAGCAGGTTGGTCAGCCTGAAATGGAGGCCTGTGCTCTCTGTGAAGAAAAGCTTTGCTAAATAAACCAGCAGGATAAACAGGATTTTGGGGGCACATGTATTTCTGGGAACCAGCTGATGCTGAGGATTAGTGCACGCTTTTGGCATGCAAATAAAGACTTCTCGTTGTAAATCCACTGAAGGTCTGGACGCCCCTCCAAGAAACACTTCATTAGCAGTTAAATACAGCGACATTCTTGAAAATTTTAAACACGTACCCACACACATACCCTGAATTTTTTTTTTCAAAATAACCTGTAAAGTCCCTGTTTGGGATGGAACATGTGGGGGAAAGGTGATTAGGGGATCTTGTAAAATACAAATTAATTTTGAAGCAGTACTGACTAGTAATTTTGTATTATTCCCTTTTCCCCCAAAATTTAAAGGACCCCAGCAGTACCATTATGATATTCAAAGCAGTGCACCATTCAACACTATAATGGGTCCCCCATAGCTGAGAGTTGGGAGCCATTGGCTCAGACCTTCCATATTAATAAGGCTTTGGTGTGTCATTCAACAGTATATACTCTGTATAATAGTGCTCAAATTTTGCAGACATTATAGTTTAGCTGTGTCTATGTCAGAGGGAGACCCTGCAGTTATGCCACTAACCATCTTACTCAATTTTGAATCTTCATTAGGTATTTCCCAGGGACTATGTTGAAATTTTTTTTTCTCTCTTCTCTCTTGCCTTCTCCCTTATTCTTCTGCCATTTATTTTATCCCTATATATTTTTCAAGTGATCAGATGAACACAGGATGATAAGAAATATGTGAAGGATAATAATCATGGCCTAAAAAGGGAAGAGGGGAGAAAGTTTAACCAAGATGCAAAGTGTTGGTAACATGGCAGTTCATCACACTAACCTCTCTAGTTTTGTGTGTTTTTGAAATAATCTCTAATAAAAAATTTAAATAATCACCATCCTCAACCCCCTCATCCTCTTCACCCCCAGCATTTACTCACAGTTTATAGCTTGTCAAGTATCTTTAGCATTCACAAACTCCTTGGGTTAAGTCAAGCAGGAAGAAGAGACATGGACGTTCATATCCCTTTGATTTTTTTAAAAAAATGATTATTCAGTCCTCAAATGTGTGTGTACTTATCTGAAGAATCCAATACCTAAACGCATTTATCAGGTGCAAACCTCCTGGAAAACAGGGAACACCAAACACTTTAGTCCAGAAGCAGCTTAACTGAACCCTTGCAACAAAAGGAAAGAAAAATCACTTGGAAAAATAATCAGCTTCCAAGGCCCATGAAACTTGAGGTCTGTAAGCTTGTGATGCCCACAGGCATATACTTTGTAAAGGCACAACCCATGTATAGAGCTGACTTTGCCCCCCAAAATAGTTTCACTGCCTAAGTGGATTAATCCATGTAAGAAGAAAATGCTGCTGTCTCCACCCTGTTCCCAAACAATGCTCTTCTGACTGCTACTCTGTATATAAGTGAGTCACATATACACAAAAATAAATTTGAATGAGGAGTTGGCCCTGTAATTGTATTCATGAATGCATGCAGTTATCTGAATGTGTGCTGAATATCCTTGCCTCGCTTGGGGACAGTTCTCATCTTGGACAAAGTCAACTTTCTCTCTCAGCTATTAAGTGTATTGTCTGCCATCGTTGCTCCCTGCTTCTCTGAGGATGGATAATGCATGTACCAACTGAGTTAGAATATGCCTCGGGTGGGATATTAGTTGAAATATTAGTGGAAATATCAGTGGATATTGGGGGAAATGTGTAAGTCAGAGATGGCACAAACTTTCAACTTACGCGTCACCTTAATCAGTGGATAGTGGCAACCTAGGGCTGGTGAAAAGGAAGATTCTAAGGCTGAATCCATAAGCAGCACAGGGAAAAGGGCTGGGATGGAGCTGCAATGGCTCTCGTGGGCTGAGTGGATTATAAGTGGCACTGGAGACACTGTGCGTGCCATCCCTGGCATAAACAAGCCCTACCTGTGTGAGATCTCCTCTGACATTGAGAGTCCTCTTCCATCTCACATGCTTCCCCTCCTCTTTCTCAACCCAAAGTTTCCGTAGCCAGAGTCCTCCAGTTCACCCCATCCCCTGGTTCTAGATTCACTCCAAGTCACTTGTCTTAACTAAATGTTGACTGTCACCCCCACTTGGTCAGAAGAGCCGACCTAAGTGGATTGGTCATGGCAGCATCAGAGAAGTGCTCTTCTTTGGAAACAGAGACTTTTGACCCCAGACTTAGATTTCTGTCTAAGTCCATCTTAGGTAGACTGGACTGCATAAGTTCCCTGCACAAATGACCTCTTACATAAGAATTATCCAGTCAGATGGCTGTTACATTTTTAACATAATTCCTGGGTGAGAGTCAGGGGCATAGGGCCAACACCCATGGAAATACCAAGACTCTGAGCAGCCTCCTGACATATGTGCAGTATTATGCTGAACCAAGTGTTTTTCATGCCTTTATCTAGCGAGATCTTGACAATAACCCCCATGAGGTAGGTGTTAGGGTTACCTCTGTTTTATAAATGTGGATCCCAAGACGAGAGAGGGTAAATAATTTGCCTAAGCTTGAATACCTAAATCAGGAGTTTGCCCCCAGAAGCTAGACTTTCAACCAAGCTGTGTTCACAGCTGTTAATGATACTGGAACTAAAACTCCGGAGACCTAAATCCAGTTTTTTTTCTTTAGTTTTTAAACTTTTCCCAGCTTATGAGGAGAGTTATGCATCATCTCATTAGCAGTTTACATGGAAACCTCAAATAACTCATTTAATTTACTTCCAGAGGAGGCAAAACAAGGAAACTCAAAAGCTATTTGTAGTTTTGTACCACAAAACCTCATAAAATACAGCTTCTTTGTTTTGTTCATTGGTTTTTACACGGATGTCAAATTAGCAATGAAAACCATGTGTAAGAAATAGCCATAGTTATTTCCAATTCGATGAAAGTAGAAAAGGAATGGAAAGGATGATAGAGAGTTGCCAACAGAGGGATATTCCAGTTGGCCGTCAAACCAGAGATTTGTGGGCTTCGTTTTCAGAAGTGGTTTTTATTCTTGGCATTGACGATGAAAGAGACCATGGTTTACTCTATTCGGGCTAAAGTAAATCAAAATTAATTGCTTCACTGATAATTTACGCTGACCTGTGGCTTTAAGTAGTGATTGCTGGAACCTGAACCAGAGATTCCATTAAGGTAGATTAACTGTATTATTCCTTCGTTGTGAGAAAATACCCAGTATTTATTGGGAATATACAAAGTAATGGTATTCAGGGATGGGATTTTGTTCATTACTGTAGTTATTTAGCCTCCATGCATGAATTTCATTTGAGTGCTAAAATTCCGGGAAAGAGATTATCATTTTAAAAAAAATTAGTTCTTAAGTACTCTTCACAGACAGCTACTAGTCTTTGAATGATGCTGTTCATAAGGGTGTTTCTGTTGGTCTGCAGTCTCCAAGTTGCCTAGGGTGTATGGGGCCCAGGAGCAGGGGCATCCAGCACCCACCGCCCCTCTGTGTGTTCTTTCTCCAAGCTCTGGGAAAGGAGAAGCCCCCGGGTTTGGGTGCTCACGTATTTGGCTTCTTTCAGTTTGCAGCACATTGCAAATGATTCCTCCTAAATTTAATAGTTCCATTTTAGTCAACATTCCTTGAAACTGAATTTTTAACAATGGCCATGATAGAAAATAAAGTTGGATGTTTTTAATAACTTGTATCTAGAGAATAATTATAAGCAACATATTATTATAAACAGTATATTACAATGTACATATGATGTGATTACAAAATAATAAAATTAAATTTTATATTGTAGCTTCTCTGCATCTCAAAAAAGTTTAAGTACATTTATTCTTCTCTTGTTCTATTGTTATCATAATCTCAGAATAAAGGACAGTCTTTCTCATGAAAGGATTATTTTATTCCAGGATTATGTCCTTTCTATATTTTATGTTACAGTGGCTTTTTCTTTTTAATGAGAGGCTGGTGATGGTAGATGGTAGTTAGATAAGGTATACCACTTGGCAATAGAAATGGGCAACCGAGTGTTAGTTATTAAATAAATTTATTCATTTATTTACTTATTTTTGTCTGGGTTGGGTCGTTGCTGCACACGGGCTTTCTCTAGTTGTGGTGAGCAGGGGCTACTCTTCATTGCAGTGTGCGGGCTTCTCATTGTGGTGGCTTCTCTTGCTGCGGAGCACGGGCTCTAGGCGCGCGGGCTCAGTAGTTGTGGCGCACGGGCTTAGTTGCTCCACAGCATGTGGGATCTTCCTGGACCAGGGCTCGACCCGTGTCCCCTGCATTGGCAGGCGGATTCTTAACCACTGTGCCACCAGGGAGGTCCCTAAATAAATATTTTTTAAAGTTTTAGAGTACTCAAGCTATACTATAGCTGCCCTTAAAAAAAAAAAAAAGAAAAGAAAGAAAATATAGTTGTCAAGAGAGTAGTTAAGAGGAAGATCACCTCTTCTCTTTTTTCTTATGTCCTTCTCTTTTCTCCTCTCCCTGTCCCCAAAAATAAGGTGAACTCTTAATAAACTAGCTACAATGTCTGATATGAAATTGGCTTGCCCTGGTGTTAATTTATTTTGTGCAAATTAGACTGGAACTACTCCTCAAAGTCCAGAATCTATATCCTCCTGTATGTATCACATGTAAACTTAGTAAAGAAAAGGGAGGAAGAAAAAAGGTGTCTCACTTAATGCAATAAATCTGTTGGTTTTGGTTTGGTACCCAAGAACAAAATCTAATTCATTGGTGGTGCTTCACAAATTATGCCCACAACCCATGTGAATATCAGATGAAAATCTCACACACACAAACACACAAACCCCTCACAAGTTAAGTGCCAAACTGATCTGATCAGATGGTGTGGGTTTTTTCCTGGTGCTTCTTTTAGTTTTATTATTTTGCATTAAATTTTTAACAGCAGCGTATTAAAAGAGGCTCTGAGTTTTGGTGACACTGCGAAAAATTTTATGAAGCTTCAAAATCCACCCCATAGGCCTCAGATTGTGAAGGCAAAAATAGCTCTGGGATGAGAAATGAAACATATGATTGTTCAAAACTTCACTAGAAACTTTCTGAAATTAATGTTACTTGGGAGTCCAAATTGTCTTTTGTCTTTGAAAAGAAGAACATTTATTAAGTTCCCTGATCACCAGGAAAGGCCCTTCTCTTAATGAAGGGGCGCAGACAAGCAGTCACTCCACTTGCTGCCAGCAGGTCATGTTTCACTGGCCAGCTGTTCTAACCAAACACCCCTCAACCTCACTGTGGCTTTAAGTTGCTAAAATGAGAGGGGCCGCCCCATGAATTTATTAGCAGATGTGTGTTCTGAAAGCCATCATTACTTTGAGACCTAGAACAGCCAGATCCTCTGACATGTGGACCACACATGATCACATGCTGAAATGTGCCGTTATTCCCATAGCCTCTATTCGAATGTCTTACGGATCATTCTGCTTCCTTACTGGCTTTCCGTCCATCCTTGTCCTGGATTGCGTGTCGTAGTAGTTGGAGAAAAGGAAAATCCCTAAGGTACTCTCCACTGGAAAGATCGATTGTTGTCCTTGTCAGGTCAGAGATCCCACTGTCCGGAGCGATGAGTTAGCAGATTTGAGAGTGCTTAGAACTGTGGTCTGTCTGCCAGCTCCTAGCAGCTTTCCTCAAAAGCTTTCTTGGTTTCACAAACTGGTTTTCACCAAAACATGGCAATGCCCAAAGGGCCATTGAAAAGGCAGATCAAAGCTTTTGAGCTTCAAATGAAGTAGTTGGATGTGGTACTTTGTACAGAGGTCTGGTTGTGGACCACATCTGAGCCGTGTGCGACTTTATGAATCTCCCAAGTAGAGGGCAGCCTATAACTGCACAGAAAAACATCTTTCCATCAAGTAGCTGTGCTCCTGTTGCCTGTCCTGCTAGAAAGACCTTCTATAATTGGTTCTCCTCAAGAAATCAAGGCAGAGAAGTAAAGAAGAGGAGGTGTGTGGGTTTATAGATGCTCCACCTCCCAGCATGTTGTCCTTAAGGAGAGGAACCATCTGTTTGTATTCCAGCTACTGTAACTACCTTTTTCAAATTTGCCTATGATTGAAGCAGTAATTTAATCAATCAATGCCTGCAGAATCCGTGAAGGTGGCTTGTTGCTTTCAGAATCAGCAGAACTCATGATGGCAATACTTATCCTAATACTCAGTAGTTCAGCTCAGAAGTAACCAAACTGCTGACGTTAAGCGTCAGAATGAAAGATTTATGAGTTAGGATTTCCAGAACAAGAGTTGTTCACATGACATTTGTCAAACACCGAGTGCCAGGCCCTATTCCAAGTGCTTTACATGTATTAATTCACTTCATCTTCACAACTCTGTAAGATAGCCCTTATTATTTTCACCATTTATAGATAAGAAAACTGAGGCACAGAGAGGTTAAGTAACGTGCCCAAGGTCACACAGCTGGAGAATATAGAGGAGAAATTAGCATCTAAGCAGTCTGCCTACAAAGACCCTCTTAACTGCTACACTAATATTTTCAAACTGCAGGCCATGACCTATTAGTAGGTCAAGAAATTAGTGTGGTGGTCATGACCAGGATATTTTGTTAAAATCAAATAGAATAGAAAAATATCAGAGTATATCACAGGTAGTAAGGATTGTTTCAAGAAATTTTTGTTTCAGATGTTTACATAAAAATTCTTTGTCTTTGCGCCCAGATATGTTTCACAAGTCATAGTTCTTCTAATTTCAGAAAGACAATATGGTGCAAATACTGCCTATTACATAACTCTCCCTACAGGGTCCAGGGCAGCCCCCTGTAGTCAAACACACTGATGTTTGTGCAGTGAAGCATATAAATATGCACACTAAATACAATAAATAAAGTGTGTAAATAGCCTTTAAGTAGTTCACGGCAGGGTTGGTCCCCCCGTGAGTTTTGCTGTCAAACATAAGAAACTTTCCAATTTTCAGAGCTCTAGAGATTTCAAAATAGCAGATTGCGGACCTAATTATACGTATGTGTGTATAAGCTTTCTTATAATGGATTGAGGTCAAAAAAAGTTTGGGAAACACGGCCTGCGGGAATCATTGACTGTTGGAGCTGGGAAGGAAAATAAGGGTGATATATTTCTTATACCCATAAAACCAAAACTCCTCAGTTTTAACAAGTAGAAAAACCAGGGCCAGACCGGGGGTTGGGGGGAGCATTGGGACTTCCAGAGGCCACCCGCTTCTTCTCCCCAAAACGAGCCTCCTGACACACAGCTCCGGCCTCTGGACTACACGGCCTCTTCAGAGTCTTATAATAACAGCCAAACCACGCCATGCATCTCAGAGTTTGGATTCTTGTCAGGTTTTTCTGAGAGAGGCTCGAGTTTCTAGTGGTCACTTCCATCACTGGGTTCTCCAGAGCGGGCGGAAGCCAAGTGGTTTTGCCCCAGCAGGACACTTGGGCTCAGGTGTTTGGCCAGAGAGTGAGGTGCAGGGCGGGCTCGGCCCGGGCTCCAGCCAACTCTGTAAATTTCCTGAGCTTGTGGTTGAAACTGGTCTCCATGGACCAGCAACTTGACGTTTTCCCCCTGCAGTGTTATAGTCATGTTTCCACGTTTAATATGTGAGACTGAATGAACTGTGGTCTAAGGATTTAAAAGATTTATAATGGAGTCTTGAAAATTTACTTAAGGAATATGTACTTCCCCAAGCAATAACAAATATTACTGCAAATGACCATATTAAATTAAAGTAACTTGGGCATTTCTGATTTGTAGGAAAGTTAAAATTAATCTTATGGCAGTTTCAGTTTCAAAATGAAAACATGACTTTGCCTGACCACAGATTTGCAGGCTGTTAGTCAACAGTGAATGAACCCTCAAGTGACTATTTTTTTTTTTAAGAAATATCCAGTTCACTCTATGTGTAGAAAAGCAATACTAGAAGGAAAATACCCTGAAAAATCAACCATAGTTGTATCTGCAAACTTCAAAGGTTCTGGTAAAAAAATTTTTCATAAGCTGAGTGGTGAGTACATGGATTGTCATTTTATTCTTCTTTAAACTGTGCTTGTAAATATGTACCCTCAATTGTGTGTGTATTACCGAATTTTTTTAAATGTTTTTAAGCACAAGTCACAAATCCATAAAAATTTTTCTATAAGTGTTCTTTAATGAGAAGTCTTTTTTTTTTTTTTTTTGGCCACACCTTGTGGCTTGTGGGATCTTAGTTCCCTGACCAGGGATCGAACCTGCGCCCTCGGCAGTGAAAGCACAGAGTCCTAACCACTGGATCACCAGGGAATTCCCAAGAAGTCTTATTTTTATACTTTTAAAAAGGAAAAGAAGGCTTCCTTATCCATCCTTCATCCCTTCCCCGATTAGCTCCTTTAGTGAATAGGCAAGGAGCCTGGTTCAAATGCTTTTTTTCCATATTAAAAAAAAAATAATAATAACTACAGGTATACTGGTAAATGTTTAACGGCTGACTCTTGGGGTGGAGAGAAAACCCTGATTTGTAATATTTGCCAATTTCCGTGGTTTAAATACTCCCATCATGGCCAATTTCAAGCAACCAACATTACATTGCTGAACAGAGTTGGGAAGAAATGTGCAGTAGCATACAGCATCATATAGTAGTTCTACCAAACAGATATGACATTACTAATGTAAACAACCTAAATAGCATAGATAATAGTAAAATGAAAGAAAGTGATAAGAACTGATAAACCTTGTGTATTGTTACCTTTATTTTTAATATGCTTGTTCTAATTTGAAGTTCACATAATTTATTTTTTATTTGATTTTTTAATTTTTATTTTATATTGGAATTTAGTTGATTAACGATGTTGTGTTAGTTTCAGGTGTACAGCAGAGTGATTCAGTTTTACATATACATGTATCCTTTTTCAAGTTCTTTTTCCATTTGGGTTATTACAAAGTATTGAGCAGAGTTCCCTGTGCTATACAGTAGGTCCTTGTTGGTTATTTTATTTTATTTTATTTTTTTTATTTATTTTTATTTTTATTTTTATTTTACATTGGAGTATAGCCAATTAACAATATTGTGACAGTTTCAGGTGCACAACGAAGTGACTCAGCCATACGTATACGTGTATCCATTCTCCCCCAAACTCCCCTTCCATCCAGGCTGCCACATAGCATTGAGCAGAGTTCCCTGTGCTATGCAGTAGGTCCTTGTTGTTTATCCATTTGAAATATAACAGTGTGTACATGTGGATCCCAAACCCCCTAACTATCCCTTCCCCCCACCCTTCCCCGCTGGTAACCATAAGTTCATTCTCTAAGTCTGTGAGTCTGTTTCTATTTTGTAAGTAAGTTCATTTGTATCATTTCTTTTTAGATTCCGCATATAAGGGATATCATACGATTGTTATCTATTTTAAATATAGCAGTGTGTACATGTCAATTCCAAACTCCCAATCGCATAATTTAATTTTTAATAATGGGTATGTTTAACAACTGGCCTAAATCCCTAAAAATTTAATGATCAGCTCTCACAAGCCAGCATAAGCCCGCACCAGCACACGAGTACTCAGAACAGTTGCCATTGCAAAGCAGAAAGAATTCAGGGACGAGGGCACAGCGAGCCCTCCCTGCATCACAGCCCAGTGAGGCTACAAATCCAGGGCCCCCAGGAGCCAAGGGACCCCACACAGCAGAACTCGGCAGACCCTGGGAGCATAAAGGCCTCTGCTCTTCCAGTTGCCCCACTTCCAATGTGTAAACCCCCGAGGTGTTTCCTCTGCATTTCCTCAGGCCCTAAGCTTCAGCTCCTTAACCCCTTTCAACTTAACCGTGACTCTCCAGCAAACACAAGAAAGCTCAGGGTTCTTTGCTGTGCCAGTGGCAGCCTGGCGGAGCAGGAGCGTTCGATACGGTCCCAAGGCTGACTTCTCAGATGCCAGCTCTGCCACCAGCCAGCAAAGTGACCTTGAACAGCCCCCTTCACCTCATTTCCCAGTTACTGTGAAAAATGAGGGGGTTGGACTAGGTGATCTGTCTCATCCAGGTTCCTCCCTGCTCTAAAACCCCATGTTGGCTGCGATTACTGAGGGCTTCAGAGAAGATCACCAGTCATGTCAAAATCCATTGAGAAAAACTCACCAGACCACAGAGTGGTGTGGCTTCCCAAGCCTGAACTCCCTCTCATCTGGAAATACAGAGGAAACATTTCTAATCCTGATGAAGGAAAGATCTGGGCTCTGGTCCTTCAAGGATATGTCAAAGTGCAGCCGCCCTTGAAGGTGGAAAATGCTCAGAGCCAACTTACTCAAGTCCAGTTCTTGGCTGCAGTCACAGCCTTTATTTATTCTGCCTCATCAGGTTCTTTATAAACTTGTCTCCCCAGGTGATTCTTTGCCATTAGGAATCCACCCATCTTTTGACAAACAACTGTATTGATGGAACATTGCTTGAAAACTGTAAGGTTTAAATAAGTCTCAAAAAAATAGGTAAAGTCATGGGTGATAAGTGAAAGAGGAACAGTGCAACACTGCCAAGGGAGAAACTGGTGAATTTTATCCAGCGCTCCAAAGGCGTTTTTATGCCCATGCGTGTGTGTGTTTTGTCACCAGGAATAAATTCTGCAGCTGTGTATCTTGGTATGGCAAGCTTGCCTTGATTTATGGGTATAGCTGCAAGTTCATAACCACCAATCCAAGGGAGAAGGAGGGAGAGTGGAGGGAGAGAAGGGTTGGCAGAAGTGTTTTATGAGTTTCATGTTTAATGCTTTTAACATGGTGCCTCGTTCTCGCTTCTAGAAAGCACTTAGCGGATACAAGCCAAAAATAGATGGCTGTCCATAGCCAACCAAATCCATGAAGGAGTGAAGGTGAGGGATATGTGTGTGCACATTGTCGTGGTTGTTTATAGTTGTTTTTATCTCTGAGCTGTAGGAGAGTATTTATTTTACAATAAAAACTGTGAGCTGTGATAGTTTTATACTTTTTAACCAGAGTAAGAGAAGATACTGCAAAGCCTGCAAAGCTCGTTTGCTCGCTCGCTCTCTCTCTGGCAAGAGTTTCTTTCTGACACTCTCTATGCACTCTCTGGGCTGAGTCCTGGTCAGCTATTCCACATCCCATCCTACTGTACATGAGGCATGAACCAGGTGCTTTCAGAGCCATAGACATGCAGTGCATCCTCAAGAAACTTGGAGTAAGGTAGATGGAATATACAGATAAGACCACATTTATGAAGCTTTCTATAATAATAACAGCCACTTCCTACATGACAGGCACTGCTGCCTCGTTTAGTCTTCACAACAGTCCTCTGAAGTCAGCACTATTATTGCCTTGTCCACCAGCAGGTGACCTTCCTCCACCATGAATATTCAGACTCACAAGATGACCAGAGGCCGCCATGGGCGCTGGGTCTTTTCAGAGAGATAAAAGGCAGAGCCACAGCCTGCCAGCAGGGCCGCGTCACACCTTCTGTGAAGTTCTTACTGGTACACATGGCAGTCTATCCAGATTCAGATAGAAGATGCCCCTCGGGCAAAGGTGGGAGCTGCCCTGGAATCAAAGCTCTTATGACACTCCCTGGGCACGCTCCCCAGTTCTCTGCAAGGGGCATGTTCAGGGGCAAGATCACCGCGCTCAGGAAGCCCAAAGCTCTGGCTTCCTAACAGGTGTGGGTAGATGGTTTCTAGCTCCTCCCAGTCCAGATGTCATTTACCAGTTGGGGGTCAGTCTTAATATAAGCAGTGTTGCCCTGTAGCATATTTGACTTACCGTCTTGGCAGGTTACCAGAGTTAACCAAAGATCAAAGTCTCTTATAGAAAAGGAAAAGAGGTATGTTAACCCTTTATCTACAATTATTAGTCCCATTTTTCAGAGAATAAAGCTGAGGCTTAGAGAGGTTCATCAACTTGCCTCGAGTCACATAGTAAGTCACACAGCCAGCATTTGAACCCTGGCCTGCCTGACTCCAAGTCCCATGCTGTTAACTAAGATGCAAGATGTAAATTTTTCATTCTACTCCATAGCATATCTGTGTTTATTTTACTATTTAAAAAACCAACTTAGGGCTTCCCTGGTGGTGCAGTGGTTAAGAATCCACCTGCCAATGCAGGGGACACGGGTTCGAGCCCTCATCCGGGAAGATCCCACATGCCACGGAGCAACTAAGCCCGTGCGCCGCAACTACTGAGCCTGCGAGCCACAACTACTGAAACCCGTGCTCCGCAACAAGAGAAGCCACCGCAGTGACAAGCCCACGCACCACAACGAAGAGTAGCCCCCGCTCACCACAACTAGAGAAAGCCCGCGTGCAGCAACAAAGACCCAACGCAGCCAAAAATAAATAAATAAAATAAATAAATTGAAAAAAAATAAAAAACTAACTTGAATGACCTACACTGAGAACACTTGGTCTTCCTGGAAGAAACAATATGTTTAGCCTGTGGTTTCACCCACTCCCTGGTGCACTGCATACCCCAGTTGAAGAAGCTCAGCACTATGCCAGTTAGCAGTTGTACTTAGAATAATAAACGAAAGCACCAGTTCCTGCTTTTCTCTATAGTCCAGATTTTGAGTAGAGGTTTATGAGGAGGGAAAAAAGAAGTTTTAAGAGCAATAGAATCAACTTTACATCTGAAAATAAATGAGTACGTGGCTGCCGGGTGCAAACAATTCTGTTTTACATTGTCATTCCTTTCTTCTTTTTAAATCATCACCATCTTGTAGCACAAAACCTAAGAGCTCAAGGCAAAACTTGTAGCTTTATTACAGTTTGGTTCAACATATAAAATCCAGTTTATGCATATAGATTATATTGCAAAAGCCCTTCAAGAAATGTGCCATCCATGTTCCAAGTGTAAAAGTAGACATTTTAAGACACTGTAACTCTATTGTAACATTTTTTCATTGGGTGTTTGAGCAACTCAAAGCTTTTTACCAGGCGTGAGAACTATCTGTTGACTTACAAAATGCCGCAGCGTGATGAAGACAAATATGAAGGAATTTTGTAGGCAGAATGTGAAATGGGTTGGGTAAAATACCATGTTTAAGTGCAATGGAATTAGTTTACGATGAATTGTATTAAAACAATCAAAACACAATTGGTGAGAGGGTGGGGTACGGAGGGGAGTTGAGAGGTATGGTTATGGTCTGGTTCTTCACTTAGGCAGTGGGCACAAGTGTATGTTTTTTTCACCTAAACATTTTCATATACTCTATTCACTAGGCTTTTCATCGCAATTTTCAAAAATGCAGTTGACATTTGCTCTTTAGGTAGGAGATACCACTTCATAGATTGTTTTGAATCTCTTATTACATGAATTTATGAAATGCTAGATTAAACAGTGAGAAAAGAACAAAGTTTGAATATAACTAACCTAAGAGAAGTGTTGAAAGAATAACTTTGAAGTTTCCGAAGTGAAACTATCAAGGAAAGTCACCTTTCCCTTTATGAGTAATAAGATCACAACATAAACAGATCTTTCTTCGTGATCTTCCTCCTGGTACAGTGCTCGCACCCTCTTATTGAATCTGCTTGGGCAGGTTTGTTCACTCATTTGATAAATGTTTGCTAAGATGGGCCTGGCAGCGTGCTAGCAACGATTATAGGGACTCGGGTCCTTTCTTTTCAGCTAATGGCTGGGGAGACAAGACCTTCAATCCACCAAGAAAGTGTTAAAAACCCAAATAATGATATGAGAATCCAGAGTACAGAAAAGAATCAAAGTTTTCATGAAGCCGTATATGTTCAGTGGCACAAACAATAAATACTACCAACCTACAGATGAAGGACGTCCTCTGTAGCTGGGAGTGGTTGGGGAACTTTGAGAGCAGGTGTACTTTCTGAGGGTTGAGAGGACCCTCCAGAGAGGCAGTCTTGTAACTGAAGGCACTGTAGTGAGTACAGAGTCTATGTGGATCCATTTCCTGCACAGAGGGTTTGCCCAGGGAAGAAAGGATCCTGACTTTGAGGAACTTTAAAACAAGGAGCTAGAAGATAATTTCATCATGTAGGAAAAGGGCAGCTGTTGTGAGTTCTTGAAATTGGGACAGACCTGTGAATGAGCCCCTTTCCCAGGGTGGAGCACCTGTCAGACTTGAGTTAACGGTCATAATCCCCCTGCTCTGTATATGGTCCTGGTTACTCATAAATGGTCCCTTCCACTGTTGCTGCAGATTCATGACAGATGCTGCCCGCCGAGAGCAGGAGTCCCTAAAGAAGAAGATTCAGCCGAAGCTCTCGCTGACCTTGTCCAGCTCCGTGTCTCGAGGGAATGTGTCCACGCCGCCTCGCCACAGCAGCGGAAGCCTTACCCCCCCCGTGACCCCGCCCATCACCCCCTCCTCTTCATTCCGCAGCAGCACTCCGACCGGTGAGTGGCTTGGCCCGTGGGGGGTGTGTGTTTGTGGTGTGCTGGGGGCCGGGGACAGATCATGATTCAGACCCACCTCTTCTTTGACCCTTAACTGGTCCCTATAGCGTTTGCTGATTCATTCATCTATTTATTATGGAAGAAATATTTATAAATTATCATTTATAATATGCATGTGATAATGGTTTTATAGATATGTTTTCAAGCCTTTACCATTTGTTATGTACGAAGTGATGCAGTGTCTTGGATTTGCTTCGGTCAAGTTGAGAAGTAGATCAAACAAGATCGATTATATGTTGTTTATTGCCATGTGTTGATTATTGTTGAAGCTGGGTGACGTATACATAGGGGTTCATCATACCATTCTCTCTATTTTTGCTTATTTAAGAAATTTTCCATGATAGAATGATTAATTTTAAAAAATTAGAGTGCCTCCCATGTGCCAGGCCTGAGCTATAGTAGTGAGCCAAAGGAGACCCCTCCCTGTTCTTCCTGATGGACTGAGGCCTAGTGGAAGATGTTGGTATTTTAGGGGGCCAACAAGAACACTCTTTCTTGCCTTCCCCTCCCAAATGGAAGCAATTTGAAAAATAAAACAAGACTCGGAGGTGAAGATTAAAATTGACTTTATTACTGCATAAGGCTAAACTGCAGTATGGAGCTAGCATCTGTAACAACTGTCTTCCCTGAGTTGAACTTATTCCCAAACATTCCTTCTAAGCTTGCCTGACTGGGAGCAGACCAGAGTGCGCCCAGGCCCTGAGCTGAACATGCGCAGAACCTTCTCCCAAGTAAGGGATCCATTAAGTCAGCAGTGATAGAAGATGGTAGAAAGAGGCTGGAAAGGTCTCCTCCTCTTCTTTTTTGCATCTGAGCACAGGGAATGTATTTCCTCTCACTCCCATAGGGGTATAGACAGGCATTCATCAAATAAATACACCAATAAATATAACATTGTAACCATAAACTCGCTATATGGAAGAACTCAGTGATAGGAGAGCATACAGAGAAGGGCTTGACAGGGTCAGGAAAGACTTCCCTGAAAGGTAAGTAGGTAAAGAGGGAAAGAAGGCGCATTCAGCCAAGCAGACAGCATTTTTTAAAGGCTCCATGATGGGGAGCCTGAGTCCCAGGTACTGAAGGTCGACCAGGTGGTGGGGTGGTTGTTAGATGAGGCCAAGGAGGTCTGCAGGGACCAGGGCACTTAGGGTGTCATCCTAAGAGCAAGAAGAAGCCACTTAGAATCACACCATCACTTCAGTAGCATTGCCCCTTGACCATGGGTGAAAACGTTTATTTTTCTCTTACAGTTTATGTATTTCTCTTTTATCCATCTCCCATCAAGGGAGGTGACCACAGTCATATTTCTCAGAGTGTGTTTCAGAATGTAACTTTCACAAAATAGTAATTGGGAAAAGGGATTCCCTAATAAGTTTGGGGAAATGTTGGGTTAGACAAAGGTAAACTGGTTTCTTCAGTACAGGGCTTTAATATGTACGTTGTTATTCTCCAAGAGGAGGGTTTAGAAAGCTTTCCAAATTTAGTCGCTTTGATTAGAGGACCTCTTTTTCTAGGGGCATCTCTGGGGGCTCATGGTTGGCAGATACCCTGTGTTCCATCAGGATTGGACATTTTTTTAAATATTTATTTATTTATTTATTTTTGGCTGTGTTGGGTCTTCGTTTCTGTGCGAGGGCTTTCTCTAGGTGTGGCGAGCGGGGGCCACTCTTCATCGCGGTGCGCGGGCCTCTCACTGTCGTGGCCTCTCTTGTTGCGGAGCACAGGCTCCAGACGCGCAGGCTCAGTAGTTGTGGCTCACGGGCCTAGTTGCTCCGCGGCATGTGGGATCTTCCCAGACCAGGGCTCGAACCCATGTCCCCTGCACTAGCAGGCAGATTCTCAACCACTGCGCCACCAGGGAAGCCCAGGATTGGACATTTTGAAGACAGGATAGGTGCGCGAGGCAGACAGACTGAGCTCCTACCGAACTTCGCCCTTTACAAATCACTGATGACACCCATTACTTAGGTTTCTGTGTGAGAGTTAAACGTGATAGATGTGCATGCCTTAAACACTCAGTAAATGTTCGTCTCTGTGGTCCAGAGTCTTTAACTAGTTGCTTCAGGAACAGAATCGGAGGTCATTCTGTAGAGGATGAATTGGGTTCATTTGTGTTGGGCATTTGTCCCTTTCTTTAGATAGACCACCCTGTTTCTCTTACATTTTATTTCATGAAGATTTACTTTCCAGCATCTCTGCGTAACATTTACTGTGTAGATCTAAGGAATGCCATGATAGTGTAGTGTAATTCTTCAATTCTCTTTTCTGAATATTTCTATGAATATTTATTCATATATAATGTGAATTATGGGGGCAGTTTTATACCTGGCTGTGTTTTATACCTGACTTAATATGGATTGACTCATAGCCAGCACCAGATAACCGTGACCTCCCCAATTAATAATGGGAGCTTTAGAACCCCATGAAAATAAAGACATTTTAAAAGTGAGAGTTTACAGCCATAAAAAGAAATGAAATGGAGGTATTTGTAATGAGGTGGATGGAGTTAGAGTCTGTCATACAGAGTGAAGTAAGTCAGAGAGAGAAAAAGAAATACAGTATGCTAACACATATATATGGAATCTAAGGGAAAAAAAAAAAAAAAGGTCATGAGGAACCTAGTGGCAAGACGGGAATAAAGACACAGACCTACTAGAGAATGGACTTGAGGATATGGGGAGGGGGAGGGCTGAGATGTGACAGGGTGAGAGAGTGTCATGGACATATATACACTACCAAATGTAAAATAGATAGCTAGTGGGAAGCAGCCGCATAGCACAGGGAGATCAGCTCGGTGCTTTGTGACCACCTAGAGGGGTGGGATAGGGAGGGTGGGAGGGAGGGAGATGCAAGAGGGAAGAGATATGGGAACATACGTATATGTATAACTGATTCACTTTGTTATAAAGCAGAAACTAACACACCATTGTAAAGCAATTATACTTCAATAAAGATGTTTAAAAAAAAAAGTGAGAGTTTATTATTTTTCATGTAAGAATGTTTGGAAGAAATGGAATCATTTCCTTTCCTTCATACGTAAAGAAATCTTTCTGACACCTTGTCTATTTTAGCAATTTCCCACTGAGAGAATTAATATATGTTGTGGTAAAGATGTATCATTTTCAGTCTGTCAACATCATTGGTAAGTTATTTGCTGCTTGAAGAACATTCCATGTAAACATCAAAAATTAGCAGGGGAAATGGTTTCTTAAACTCCTACCCTGTACCATTTTGACTGTGTACATTTTTCAATGTTTGAAATGTTATTTTACCTGTAGTTGGAGAGATCAGCTTATTTTGCCTGACTAATGTGGTTTCAGTCACTTTCATTGCCAGGTTATAAGTAATTTTCCTTGTTTCTACCTCCTAAATTCACTCTTCCAAGTTTCATATTCAGGATGCGTTCCTGGTGCAGAAGTAATAGTCATCTTGCAGAAAATTTCATTTATAAAGTATTCTTTAAAATAGACTGTCTTAGTATGGTACTGGCACAAAAACAGAAATATAGATCAGTGGAACAGGATAGAAAGTCCAGAGATAAACCCATGCACCTATGGTCACCTTATCTTTGACAAAGGAGGCAAGAATATACAATGGAGAAAAGACAGCCTCTTCAATAAGTGGTGCTGGGAAAACTGGACAGCTACATGTAAAAGAATGAAATTAGAACACTTCCTAACACCATACACAGAAATAAACTCAGAATGGTTTAAAGACCTAAATGTAAGGCCAGACACTATAAAACTCTTAGAGGAAAACATAGGCAGAACACTCTATGACATAAATCACAGCAAGATCCTTTTTGACCCACCTCCTAGAGTAATGGAAATAAAAACAAAAATAAACAAATGGGACCTAATGAAACTTAAAAGCTTTTGCACAGCAAAGGAAACCATAAAAAAGACGAAAAGACAACCCTCGGAATGGGAGAAAATATTTGCAAATGAAGCAACTGACAAAGGGTTAATCTCCAAAATATACAAGCAGCTCATGCAGCTCAATATCAAAAAAACAAACAACCCAATCCAAAAATGGGCAGAAGACCTAAATAGACATTTCTCCAAAGTAGACATACAGATTGCCAACAAACACATGAAAAGATGCTCAACGTCACTAATCATTAGAGAAATGCAAATCAAAACCACTATGAGGTATTACCTCACACTGGTCAGAATGGCCATCATCAAAAAATTTAGAAACAATAAATGCTGGAGAGGGTGTGGAGAAAAGGGAACCCTCCTGCACTGTTGGTAGGAATATAAATTGATAGAGCCACTATGGAGAACAGTATGGAGGTTCCTTAAAAAACTAAGGATAGAACTACCATATGACCCAGCAATTCTACTACTGGGCATATACCCTGAGAAAACCATAATTCAAAAAGATACATGTACCACAATGTTCATTGCAACACTATTTACAATAGCCGGGACATGGAAGCAACCTAAATGTCCATCAACAGGTGAACGGATAAAGAAGATGTGGCACATGTATACAACGGAATATTACTCAGCCATGAAAAGGAACGAAATTGAGTTATTTGTAATGAGGTGGATGGACCTAGAGTCTGTCATACAGAGTGAAGTAAGTCAGAAAGAGAAAAACAAATACCGTATGCTAATGCACATATATGGAATCTGAAAAAACGGTACTGATGAACCTAGTGGCAGGGCAGGAATAAAGACACAGACGTAGAGAACAGACTTGAGGACACAGGGCGGGAAGGGGAAGCTGGGATGAGGTGAGAGAGTAGCATTGACATATATACACTACCAAATGTAAAATAGATGGCTAGTGGGAAGCTGCTGCATAGCACAGGGAGATCAGCTTGATGCTTTGTGACGATCTAGAGGGGTGGGATAGGGAGGGTGGGAGGGAGACTCAAGAGGGAAGGGATATGGGGATATATGTATACATATAGCTGTTTCACGTTGTTGTACAGCAGAAACTAGCACAACACTGTAAAACAATTATACTCCAATAAGGACTTCCTGGTGGCGCAGTGGTTAAGAATCTGCCTGCCAGTGCAGGGGACACAGGATTGATCCCTGGTCTGGGAAGATCCCACATGTTGCAGAGCAACTAAGCCCATGCACCACAACTACTGAGCTCGCGCACCACAACTACTGAAGCCCACGTGCCTAGAGCCTGTGCTCTGCAACAAGAGAAGCCACTACAATGAGAGACCCGCGCACAGCAATGAAGAGTAGCCCCCGCTCGCCGCAACTAGAGAAAGCCCGCGTGCAGCAACGGAAGACCCAACGCAGCCAAAAATAAATTTAAAAAATTCTTTAAAATTATATTCCAATAAAGATATATAAAAATATATATACACTGTCTTGACTAGACAGAATTAGATCTCAGTTTCATCCTAGAGTTTCAAGTATTTCTTAAGGATTCTGGAACTAAGATTTATTTTGCAATTTCTAAACCCTAGGGGGATCTTCTTTTCTCATTTTTTTCATTTCCTATCCTCATTTGTTTTGTGTTCTTTTTTAATGTACTTTTTAAAAGTATTCACTTAAGGAAAGCTTAGAATGGTTTAAATTGTGGGTCAAGAATCTTTTCTATGAAGGACCAGATAGTAAATACTTCAGGCTCTGCAGGCGATGGGGCCTCTGTTTCAGCTACTCAACTCTGCTGCTGTAGCAGGAAAGCAGCTATAGAACTATGCAAACAAATGGACATGGTGTGTTCCATAAAACTAAAAGTTTTTGTGGAACCCTATTTACAGATTTGGTCCACAGGCCATAGTTTGCCCACCCTGGTTTAAATCACAGAGATAAAGAATTAAAGATAGGGGACTTCCCTGGCCGTCCAGTGGTTAAGACCTCGCCTTCCAATGCAGGGGGTGCGGGTTCGATCCCTGGTCAGGGAGCTAAGATCCCATATGCCTTGGGGCCAAAAAAGCAAAACATAAAACAGAAGCAGTATTGTAACAAATTCAATAAAGACTTTAAAAATGGTCCACATCAAAAAAATCTTAAAAAAAAAAAAAAAGAATTAGAGATAAATGTGATTACTATGTACAAAATAGTCAACAAGGACCTAACTGTATAGCACAGGGAACTATACTCAATGTTTTGTAATAGCCTATATGGGAAAAGAATCTGAAAAAAAATCTATCTATATGACTGAATCAGTTTGCTATACACCTGAAACTATCACAACGTTGTAAATCAACTGTACCTCAATTAAAATATATATATATAAAATAAAGATAAATGTGATTAAATTCCCTGAAAATAAAGTGTTAAAACAATTCATACCATTCTCCTTTAAAAGTAATAATAATCTAGAGTATAACTACTGAGAAGGAAAGGCAACTTAGATTTTTTACTATATATGCTTATGTATGATTATTTAATCCTAACACCAACCCCACTGAGACAGCATTATTAATTCCCATGTACAGATTAAAGAAATAGAGGCTTATTTAATAAGGTTAATTTGCACAAAGTCCCGTGTCTGTCACTTCCAAAAATGAGGTCTTTCCAGTGTACTCATACTTTCTTTCCACATTAATCATTATTATATTAACACCTTTTTAAAAACCTCATTAGCGATACGTTCGGTAGATTACTCCTTTCTGCCCATGGACGCCGCCGAGTAAGCATTGTTGACGTCTCCCCCCTCCACTGCCGTCATGTCTAAGCCAGAGTCTCCCAAAGAGCCTGAACAGCTGCGGAAGCTCTTCATCGGAGGTTTGAGCTTTGAAACAACCGATGGGAGTCTGAGGAGCCATTCTGAGCAATGGGGAACGCTCACAGATTGTGTGGTAATGAGGGATCCAAACACCAAGCGCTCCAGAGGCTTCGGGTTTGTCACATATGCCACTGTGGAGGAGGTGGGTGCAGCCATGAAGGCAAGGCCACACAAGGTGGCTGGAAGAGTTGTGGAACCAAAGAGGGCCGTCTCAAGAGAAGATTCTCAAAGACCTGGTGCCCACTTAACTGTGAAAAAGATTTTTGTTGGTAGCATTAAAGAAGACACTGAAGAACATCACCTGAGAGATTATTTTGAACAGTACGGGAAAATTGAAGTGATTGAAATCATGACTGACCGAGGCAGTAGGAAAAAGAGAGGCTTTGCTTTCGTAACCTTTGATGACCATGACTCCGTAGACAAGATTGTCATTCAGAAATACCACACTGTGAATGGCCACAACTGTGAAGTAAGGAAAGCCCTATCTAAGCGAGAGATGGCTGGTGCTTCATCCAGCCAAAGAGGTCAAAGTGGTTCTGGAAACTTTGGTGGTGGTCGTGGAGGCGGTTTTGGTGGGAATGACAGCTTTGGTCGTGGAGGAAACTTCAGTGGTCGAGGTGGCTTTGGTGGCAGCCGCGGTGGTGGGGGATATGGTGGCAGCCGCGGTGGTGGTGGATATGATGGCAGTGGGGATGGCTATAATGGATTTGGTAATGATGGAAGCAATTTTGGAGGTGGTGGAAGCTACAATGATTTTGGCAATTACAACAATCAATCTGCAAATTTTGGACCCGTGAAAGGAAGAAACTTTGGAGGCAAAAGTTCTCGCCTCTCTGGTGGTGGAAGCCAATACTTTGCCAAACCCCGAAACCAAGGTGGCTATGGTGGTTCCAGCAGCAGCAGGAGCTATGGCAGCGCCAGGAGGTTTTAATTACTGCCAGGAAACAAAGCTCAGCAGGAGAGGAGAGGCGGAGAAGTGACAGGGAAGCTACAGGGTACAACAGATTTGTGAACTCAGCCAAGCATAGTGGTGGCAGGGCCTAGCTGCTACAAAGAAGACATGTTTTAGACAATACTCATGTGTATGGGCAAAAAACTCGAGGACTGTATTTGTGACCAATTGTATAACAGGTTCTTTTAGTTTTTGTTCTGTGGAAAGTATAAAGCATTCCAACAAAGGGTTTTAATGTAGGTGTTTTGTTGTTTTTTTTTGGCACCCATGCTGTTGATTGCTAAATGTAATAGTCTGATCATGACGCTGAATAAATGTGTCTTAAAAAAAAAAAACAAAAAACCTCATTAGACCTTCAGCCATTTAGCTGCCCCAGTTACTACTTCTAAACCTAAAATACAAAAATACATTAAGATACTGGAAATGTGGTTCACCTTCATTCGCAGTAACCCTCACTTTTACCCCACACTCCATCGTTCAAATAGCAGGTCAGAACTGAAGAACTTAGCAGTTTAGTTTAGTCAGGGTTTTCTTTAAGGATGAGTTGGAGCTGACTCCAGGGAGCCAGCTGTTAAATATTCAGGCTTGCAAACCAGTTGCTAAAAGCTCATCCTGAAATTGTCCATGGGCTCCACTCTAGAAACCCTGATCCGGTTGGTGGGTTGGGCATTGGGGGTTTTTAAAAGCTCTCTCTAGGTAATTCCAACCTACAGCCAGAGTTGGGAAACCACTGCTTTTAAATGGGACCCGTCTTGTCATAGCTGTGTGTTTTCTTGCCTGGGTTAACCTGTATTCCACTTTGCTTGGAGAAAAGTTACTGTAATCTACTTGCTTAGCTTCCAGACATGAGTCCAATGGGACTGAACGAATGCTTGCTTATGTCTTAGTGGAGCAGCCGTGGAAAGAGTTGGCTGGATTTCTGGTTATAATAGCACTGCACAGTCTCTCCTGGAAAATATTTGCATATATTTTTTGGCCCACCTGGGAAAAATTCAAGTATTAAACCAGAGAAAGGTACCAAAGGAAATTAAACCAATTTTTTTGTTTTCTTGTTTAGGCAGCCTATAACGACCATGAAGTCACAGATTATGTCTATTAATGCGTAATTTAAGTTTCTGCATTGTGTTGTTTCATTTCATATTCCTGTGTCTCCTGCTATCTGGCCTGATAGTAGACCTTTAACATTCCTTTATAGTTTTGGCAATAGGTTGCTCAGATTATAACATTTTGCAGTTCTCCGGAGTTACTAATAAACAGCAAATCATTTTAAAAAGTAAAGTATTAATTTTACCCTCAGGCTGGAAATGACTGATAGAACTGACAAAATTTAGCTTGACATTTAGAAGCTCTGAGTGGAGTTGAGGTGAACTCTCCCCCAATCCCTTTATTTTTAGAAAACGAAATACACCTAAACAGCCTTACTAAAGGCAAAAAATCTGAGAGGAAAAGATAACTAAGGTAAGGTCTAAACTAACATAATTCCCCCCACCCACCCAAAAGAAGAGAATGAAACAGAAGGAAAAACCTCAGAGAGAGAAATCCCATCCTATTTAATGGCAGAAAAGAAGAAAAGCGAAATATTTTAGCCTGACTGAATGTTGTGACCTACTTATAAAGTCCTGAGGCCAGGGTTTGGTATTTCTAACAGATTCTGCCCTAAAGAGTTAAATATCTGGACAATGCCTAAAAAACATTCTCTAAACTCTTCCCATTGAGAAAATGGCCTTGATTTATATTTCCCTTTTCACATAAACGTGCCGTCTTAAGCTGGAGAATGACTTCATGTTGCTGAACTCTCTGGCTTGTGTATATTCAGGGTCACTAACACACCCTTTCCTGGCCTATGACTTGTTTGCTTGTTTGTTTATATACTGCTTTGTTCTAATCACTGGCCTTTCATCTTCTTCATTGATTGACTTGTAAAAATTTTATCCTGCTTCCTGAGTGTTATGGCCCAGTCTTGTAGCTAATTTGCTTCCTTCCCCACTGCATTATGCGGCTGCTTATTTTTAATCTCTTACTACTCAAAGCGTCGGTTAGAGTAAGGATGGCAACGACGAGATAGTACTTCAATTATTTTTCCTCAACTACATCACTCATAAGAGACCTTCCCAAACAAAACATTTTCTTGACTTGAAGAAAGCAATCAAATCGATGCTGATCTGTAATAATAATAGATTATATCTTTATAGTGCACAAAAACATTCACATCACCATTTATTAACCCCACTTTAAAGACAAAAGAAATCGAGGCTCATCTAAGTGAAAACTGGCCCAAGTTCAGCAGTCCCCAAGTGAGTGACCCTGTTTTCCACAGCACCAGGATGGGGTATCTTTTCATTTCACATAATTTATGGAACATCTATTTTGTTATAGTCACTGTTCCAGGTGTTGGGAGTACAAAAAAGCAGAAGGCATAGTCCTTATGGATTAGAACTTACATCTCTTAGTAGAAGCAGGTTATACACATGTAGAGCAGACACTTAATGAACATGACATATACACACAGGTGGGCTAAATTACTAGCATGGATGATTAGCTAGACAAGATAGAGGTACACATAGAGTCATTCTTTCCATACTGTTTTAGTGCCGTTATAATCTATATATTCACATCCACAAAATGTCTTAGAAATTGTAAGGCAATGTGAATTCCAAAGCAGTTGGAATAAGGTGAGATCAGTGGGAAAGTGATTTGGGGCACACAGTTTTAGAGCATGATCATTATGGTATGTCAGCTTAGGGAATTCGTAAGGAGACCCAGATATGTTGACAAAAGGTATTCTGTAAACCTGGAGTTTTCTGGGCCATCTTCTAAAACCCTGGGAACACAGAGGTAAAGTGGTGAGAGCTTTTGGCATCAGAGGGATCTGGATTCAAATCTTGGTTCTGCAGCTTGAGAGATAGATGGCCTTAAACCTTTGTAAGCTCGGCCTCCTGGTGTATATATTGGAGACAATGCGTACCTCCCCATGAGGATTAATGTGATAAAGATAGGGACGGAAACAACTGCTTGTGTTAACACTGTCTCTACTTAAACCTCCAATTTAGAAAGGACATTAGCTCTGAAAGCCCTACTCTGCATCCAAGGCACCCTGGTGCGTTCAGGAACCACCGGGTCAGTGGTGGAAATGGCCGACATGTCAGGCTGTCAGGGCTTCTTGAAGTAGCTATACAGCACGTTCAAAACAAAGAAAACATTTCGTGCTCTTAACTGAATCCTGCCCTTTTAGACAGTATTTCACCAGCCCTGGCCAGGACCACTTGTGCATGTTTATTTTTTGTCTGTACTAACCTCAGACAAGGTTGATTCCAGGAATGTTCATTACCGGTGGCATTTGCTAATGATGTGCTTTGGGCATGGGCATATTTTCCAGGGGAAGGGGTGTCATATCTGAGAACAAAAATGACACTATTTGTTATCAGAAATACAGGAGCATTTAAGATAACCATTTTATGACCAGAGCTGGTAGAAGTAAAAGCGTTAGCAGGTTTACAGATTTTTATAGATTGTCTTGTTGTTTTAGTAAAGGTAGCAATAATAACCCTTTTAATTGTGGAACTTCAAAGCATGAAGAAAATGGAATATTGGATGTTTCTAACAGATACACACACTTATCAACGAGCTCTCTCCCCTCCCTTGTTGAAAGATGCGCCCACATAGGCCCAACCGCCATCACTATCTGGGGGGGGCACCCCTTTGTCCCACCGTCTCTGTCAGATGCCCCACTGAACATCTCACTGATAAGATATGTCCAGGTCTTAGAGCCATGTAAAGGGCATCTCAAGGTCTTCAGGACCAGGTGAGTTTTGAGTACAGTGTCCGGGAAACTCCTTGCCCTCTTTCCTGTGAAGGACGGAAAACATCCTCAAAGCTGCTCTGAGAGGAGGGGGCATCAGATGTCACTGTTCCTCCACCCAGCCAAGGAGGGAGAGCCCTACAGAGGTCATATAGGTTCTCCAGGGCTTCAGGCTTCAAAACCAAAGTGATGTTGGCTGAGCAGTACCACTCTAGGTATTTACCCAAGAGGAATGGAAGCATACGTCCACAAAAGACAGGTGCAAGGATATACAGGGCAGCTTTATTTGCAATAGCCCAGACTGTTAACTAGACCATCTCCAGGTACACGTATAAACAAATTGTGATCTGTCCATACAATGGAATACTATTTAGTGATTAAAAAAAAAAAAAAGAACAAAGTACAGTTACACCAAAAAAAAACACACCATGGATGAGTCTCAAAAACATTATACTGGGACCTCCATGGTCGCACAGTGGTTAAGAATCCACCTGCCAATGCAGGGGACACAGGTTCGAGCCCTGGTCCGGGAAGATCCCACATGCCGTGGAGCAACTAAGCCCATGCGCCACAACTACTGAGCCTGCACTCTAGAGCCCGCGAGCCACAACTGCTGAAGTCCGCGTGCCTAGAGCCTGTGCTCTGCAACAAGAGAAGCCACCGCAATGACAAGCTTGTGCACCGCAGCGAGGAGTGGCCTCCGCTCGCTGCATCTAGAGAAAGCCCGCGAGCAGCAACGAAGACCCAATGCAGCCAAAAATAAATTTATTTAAAAAAAAAACAAAAAACATTACACTGAGTGAAAGGAACCAGACACCAAAGAGTACATATGAAATTCAAGTAGAGGTAGCTGATCCGTAATGATGGAGATCTGAATAGCAGTGGACTCGGGGAATGCGGGGAAGGGTCGTACCCAAGAGAACTTTCTGGACTGATGGATATAGTCCATATCTTGATTGAGATGTTGGTTACACAAAGGTAGACATTTATCAAACTAACTGAATTAGACACTTAAGATCTGTGCATTGGATTTACCTCAGTTAAAAAAAAAAAAAATTGTTGGCCCAGGAAGAAATGAGGAACAGGAGCCCACAACTTCCACTCACTCCTTGAAAGAGCAAAGAGCATTTCCTCTGCTGTAAACAAGCCATTTAAGAACAAAGGAAGTAAATACACGCAGTAGTTGGAGAAGAAAATCTCTGGAATTTCCTCTCTGTTGAAGAAAGACAGCAGAATCCTTTATTCTCAGCTTTCGAACTCTGCAGAAACGATAGCATGGTCAAATAAAACAATTGCTACACTTATTAAATGAAGAAGAACTAGTTGCCAGACACTGGGTCTCAAGACACAGAATCAGTGTTTTCCGATAGAAAATTATAGCATCTGGGTCTTCCAATATCCAAAATATTTTGCTTTCCATGAGATAGAATTTTACAGGAAAGAAAATTAAAACTGCTCAGTTTCAGCCCGCATCAAGCACATCCTCTGAAACTCTAAATAAACCCCGTTTCTATAATGGGCAGCCACTTAATAACAGCTTATCTTCAGATTTAATATTTGCAGTAACAAAAAGTCATCAATAATTTATCTTCTAATGAAAATATTTTTGAGTCCTACCATTTTAGCAATACCATGCTTAACCATTTACATTTAGTTATAAACCTGAATTTCATCTCTTAACTGTGTTATTGTTTAATCAAACTCAATAAAAATATGTCCACTGTTAAGAATTCCCACAAGAAATCTTGACGGTCTTTATGTCATGTTTCACCTGGTGCTAGGAACATAGTTCATGGCATGGTTTTGGCCTTGGATCGTTGTTGCTTTTTCTTTGTCCCAGCAGGGGTCTCTGCACTGGCCAAAAAATATCAAGAAATATCACAAGATAAAGTTATTTTAAAGGGCACACTCCCTACCCCCCAAAAGAATGCAGTCTCTTTAAGCTAGGGTCCAGAGCTCATTTGTATGCCAGCTCCCATCAGTACACACTTTCACTAATTTTCCTCTGGAAGCAAGTACCAGAACCGAAATATGAGTGCTAAAGAGAGCCACACATTGTAAGCATGGAAAATGGCGCAGATTCCACTGAAAACACAAACAAGCAGACGCTCAGCGCTGCCCTACACCTCTACTGCGAAGGTGATGGGGATTTAACACCTGATGAATTCGTAGCCCAGCCAAATGTGTGTGTTTCCAAAGAACCCTTTTCATTTTCCTTCCCGTCTAAAACTCAGCATATTAAAATCAGAGAAGCCCTTCATCTTCGTGGGTATCATAGCAGCAAACTTATTTTAATGTCTTTTCCATGTGGGTCTACTTTTAACAATAAAAGGATCCCCAGGCGCACGCAGCTGCACAGCATTACAGACAGAATCTGCCGAAAAATGAGAATGCTTTAAGCTAATTTGTTCTTGCCAAAAAGACAATCCAGGTACAGAATCTCCCTGCTTCTGTCCCCGGGCTTTGTTCATCCTCCTTGGAAAGGCACTAAAAGGGAAGTGGTACCTGACAAGAAGGGAGAAACAGGCTGCTGGAACCTTTCTGGTACCTGAAAAGGAAAGGATGCTGGCCATGCACTCAAGCCCCTTGCCACCAAACTTACATAGTTCCTCCTCGGGAAACGGGATGCTGGTGATAATTTATATTCATCAAAACAGCAACAAGTTGGCTTGATCTTATCAGAGATGTGTTTCATACTACACTGGACTGAATTTTTTTTTAGTCTAGCCAATTCAGGCTCTCTTTGGTATGGAAACACACATAGAAAATCACCCCTGAGAGTCTAAAATTGGTTGGGAGACCAGTATATAGGAATTTGAAATCTAATCATGCCATGATGTGCTGTGTTTTCTACCTATTACTTTTTTATTTTTTCTAAAGGCAAAAAAGGTAGCCAAGATGTTCCAGATGCTTACACGTCCAAGAACAAGTCACTCTCAGGGAAACTGCTTTTCCTCTTGTCAAAATAATTTTGCGTAAAATAGCTAGACGGCACCCGTCATTGCCTACCAGCTAAGACATCTCTTTGCAGCCTGGGTCTGGGAGGATTTTTAGATTTCAAATAGATATATTTTTCAAAATTACCGTAATTTTCAAGTAACAAGAAAAAATACATGTAAAGCAGATTTCTCTTATAGCAAATAGTGAAAATGGTACTTTCCACGTGAGCTATCTCGAGCTCTCTGTATGTTATGTAACTGGATCCTAGTGAACATCCTCGTCACAACGTTTGACTTGAAACAGTTGCATAGGGAACTCCCTGGTGTCCAGTGGTTAGAACTCTGCACTTTCACTGAAGAGGGCCTGGGTTTGATACCTGGTCAGGGAACTAAGATCCCGCAAGCCACAGGGCACGGCCAAAAATTTTTTTAAAATAAATTTTAAAAATGTTTAAAAAAGAAAGAAAACAGTTGTATAGAATCTTAAACTCAGGGGTGGAAAGAACCTCGACATGCTTTTCTATTGGCTGTCCTTTTCCAGTTTCTGTCTGCCAGGCAGAAATGTACAGTGTGCTGGGAGATTTTGATTGACATATATACACTAATATGTATAAAACAGATAACTAATAAGAACCTACTGTATAAAAAATAAATAAAATAAAATTCAAAAATTGAAAAAAAAAGAAAAGAAAAGAAATGTACGGTGTTACCCAGGCTGAACTCCAAGGCTCTAGCAATTACCAGGACCAGTGCCAGTCATTCAATTCAGGGTGATGTCTTTGAAACACGATCATGATCCTGTATCTTGAACAGGCCCCCAAGTGACACCCTTAAATGACCACTTTCTAATATAAGAACTTTGCATAAAGTTCTAGGCCGTTATTGTGTTGACAGTCTCCCTAAAATTCACCTTGGTGAAGTTCATTTTGGCAGAGCATGTTGATGCTACCAACAGTATTTCACTGCCATTAAAAGGAAACAGTCTCTGAAAAAAATGTTTAATTAGAGCCACTTGGTTTCAGTAATATATGTGTATATAATTTAGAATATGCTATGCTGTACCTAAAGGAAAATTATTTTCGTAAGACTAACAAAACTTGACAAATGATTAACTTTTTTTTTTTTTAATTTTTTTTTTTTTAATAGTAATCTTTTATTTATTTATTTATTTTTATATTTATTTTTGGCTGTGTTGGGTCTTCGTTTCTGTGCGAGGGCTTTCTCTAGTTGCGGCAAGCAGGGGCCACTCTTCATTGCGGTGCGCGGGCCTCTTCACTATCACGGCCTCTCTTGTTGTGGAGCACAGGCTCCAGACACGCAGGCTCAGTAGTTGTGGCTCACGGGCCTAGTTGCTCCACAGCATGTGGGATCTTCCCAGACCAGGGCTCGAACCCGCGTCCCCTGCATTAGCAGGCAGATTCTCAACCACTGCGCCACCAGGGAAGCCCACAAATGATTAACTTTTAAAAGCATATAATTAAAATGTTACAGCTCAGTTGTGAGTGAGGTGCCGGAGGGCGCCTGCCTGGAGATGCTTGTAACAGGCTAGGTGGGTTCCTACCACCACCTGTAGACAACACACCTCAGCCTGGAGGGTTTTTTTTCGCTGGGAGATGAATAAGACCTTTTTGGAAACTAAAACCATAAAATTAAAATTATGAAGTAACTACAAGTATAAAAATTGGAATTAAAAAAAATTTTAATCAGAGTTTCTGGAATAACTATATAATAAACATGCATTACAGAAACATACTACTGGTAACTAATACTTAGTACTTGGCAAGTAAATAACAAATTGAAAGTTTAGTAGAATCCAGTTAACACATTTGTAAATAATCTATAGGACTGTGTTTCCTAAATGAATAAGTAATAAATATTCCAAAGAAGATTTTTTTTTTCTCTCTATCTTTTTTTTTTTTTTTTTTTTTGGCTCACAATAAAGATCTATTTTCTGGCATCATCAAAAGAGGAAGGTTTGCCAAGACCAGAAAGCTTGTCCTTTGCCACGTAGGAGCCCTTTAGCGAAAGCTATAAATGTGGCATACTGAATGAACATTGTCATTTTAATTCTGTCAAGCAAGAATGGCAAACTGGAAAATGAATTATGCTGTATTGGAAAGTAGGTTCATTTTCATGGTAGCTGTGCCTCTTTAAAAATAGCATCTCACAGCCTCCTAGAATTTCTGTTCACTTTGTCTGTATTTTCTATTATATAATAGTACATTTTGGAAAGATGACAGGGCTGAAAAGTGAATGGATATTTTCTCGGAACATTTTGCCTCTTTTGTCATCTTCCAGAAGACGGCAATTTGTGGCTCCTTCAGAGTGATATCAACTTCTTGTCTAGAAAATGCTCTGAGTGGCCTGAATTTATTAACCTAATAAGCCATATTGTTACTTAGGTGCCTGGTTAATAGTTGTTGTTGACTCTTCTCATTGACAGAGCAAGATACTAAACAGAATCAGTTCTGAATGCCGGTTCTTTGCAGGCTGGTAGTAAGTCATCTTCCCTTGCCCAAAGGAGCTCCAGGACTTAAAGTTGGCTCAAGGGACCAGAGCCTGGGGTGACTAAATCTGAGGTTCTGAGTTTGATTCCCATGTGGGCCAGTTCACTTGGCTCCATCCTCGAGCCCTGAACCATGCCCTTGAGGCTGGTTGAACGTAGTCCCTTCAAATCTCTCAGGAAAGAGATGGTGGAGGTCTGGTCAACACAGGTAGGGCGAATCAGGTTGCCAAAGATTTGCCTTACTCTCTGGCTTGGTCCAAGGGGATCAAGGCCAGTGTAAAAATACGATTATGAGAAAAACCAACTCGGATAAACAACAAGGTCCCACTGTATAGCACAGGAAACTATATTCAATATCCTGTGATTAAACCATAATGGAAAAGAATATGAAAAAGAATATGTATAACTGAGTCACTTTACTGTACAGCAGAAATTAACACAACATTATAAATCAACTATACTTCAATATTAAAAAAAAACTCACAGTGCATGTCTGTGAAGTAGTCTGAATGGCCTCAATTTATTCAGTGACAGAGCAGCAGTATTGCTGTGACATGTTCATCTCCATGGTCTTTTGTGTTCAGTACAAATGCCCTTAGAATAGTCAAAAGAATAGGAGACTAACAAAGACGAATTGGTAAAAATAAATGTCTTAAGACCGGGGCGGCCTCAAACCATTTTAGTACTTGTTGCCGAGAAAGGGCAGAGATTCTGTGACTTGGATGGAAGGGGGTCCGTTCCACTTCCTGCGCTCTTTAAAGTGACGGTCAGAGAGCAGCTCCCTCCCCTCCTCCACCCCGTGGGAGCGGATTCCTGGGGGAGTGGCGGGTGGTACAGTGGCTTCATTACCTAAGTTGTCATTCTGTAACACCCCTGAATTTCGGAGGTGCGTTACTGCCCCAAACTCCTCCTGATGAAGCAACAGAGGAAAAACAACATGCCATAAAATAGCATGAGATCTTTACACTGTGGAATTTTAGAACCAGAAATACGTGTCAAGATCACCTTAGCTCTTGTAATTTGTAAGTTATGACCAGCATTTTTTAAAATAAGGAAAGAAAGAAATAGAAAATACGGTGTTTCACACTTAGTAAGGATAAATATTATCTGAGGAAACTTGTAGTTTTGTGTGTGTGTGTGTGTTATTTTCTGAGTGGTGATATAAAATGTTTATTTTTACCAGATCATGGTCAGAAAATTTGAAAGCCAGTGACCTAGACTCACCCTTTCATACAAGTGTACTGTCAAGCCCAAGGTCATGTGGCCCAATTCGGTCAAAACAGCATCAAGACCCAACCTGCCTGATTTCCATTCTAGTGCTTATTCCTCTCAGTCACTCCAGCCAAGGCAAAATACTGAGTGTGTCCTCATCATCAGTTGTGCTGTAATTGTAGTTCTTCATTCACGAGACGTCATCAAACCGTAGCCATACAATTTCTTCTGGGCCTACAAATCCCGGAATGTTCCCAGATTCCCCATTCCCAGAAAGAGCACAGGGTCCTTCACTAGAGCTTAACCACAAAGAGGAAGAAAAATGTTCGTGTTTCGGTGTGCCCTTTTTTTTTTTTTTGGTAGAGATTTCTCTTTGATCAGTTATCCATCTTAGGCAGTAACTGAGCACTCAGCATGAAGACCATCATTAGATACATCTGAATAAAGTAAAGGTGGGAAAAGATACAGTCTACACCCTGAGGGACTCAAGGGAAAACAGAAGAAACTGTGTCACAACAAAGATACCAGTGAGAAAACTGTGTCTGTTATTAGTGCAAGATAATATGAGAGCAGACGGGTGCCAATGGCAAAGAAGGCTCCTGTGTGGGGCAGGTGTGGCCCGGAAGGGCTTCTGGACGTGATCTCCCACCAGAGATGTTTTGTGTTTGGATGTGAACCTCGGGGAGTGCAGGCTTCATTTCCCTTCACAGAAGGCCATTTTTTCCCTCCCAAAGAGTCAGCTCACCAGAACTCAGAGATTTCAAGACAGGTGTTTTCTCTCGGCTCTGTCCTGGGGTAGGTGAAAATGATTTCTTCCAAATATTGAAGGAACAGATACTGCCACCTACCTCTATGGGTCCCGTAAAACCTGGGGTGAAAATAGTTGCGAGTTCCTCTGGGTTTTAGCACTGTGACACTGATATTTTTGGAAGCATTTTACCCCGTACCTAGTTCAGACCATTGTATCTTTACATGGTCACTTCTAAAGATCTAAAGTTGCTGAGAAAGCTGAAATAATTGATGTAGAAAATATGAAGCAGACAGATGGTCGGTATTTCCCTATCCTTGGTGAAGGCCCAGCCCTCTTAGTCGGAGCTCTGGGCAGCCTTCATTTTTTGTTCTCCCCTACTACCCTGAGTTGATCTTTCTGACCAGCACTCTTGTTCCCCTTTCCTGTCCTTGTTTTGACAGGAAGGAAAATAAATGTAGCCAGTGATAAAGCTGGGAGTATGGCTTTCCAACCGCAGCCTCTGCCAGAGCCTAGCGCCCTCCCTGTAGCCTGCCCTCTGAACGGTAATTAGTTGGATGGGAATTTTCACAGGGGCCTCCCCCTCGGAGCAATTTCGCCAAAGAGTAACCCTCTTGTCTAGACCGTACAAACCCATAAAGTCGTCACTAGCTGGGATTTCCAAGCTACAGAGCAGTAATAGAAAAGCCTGCCTCTAGTCTTAGGGGATTTTTCAGTATAGAGCGCTCATTGTGGAAACCTGCCCTACACACCAGCGCGCAGACCTCTCTCCAGGAAGAGGGATGGAAAGTCGCCCGCCGCCTCCATCATCCCTGAGAAGACACCCCTCACCATCTCTGCTGTGTTGGGATTTATACACAGCCTCACGCACGCCTTGCATTTTAAACCCGGGACACTCTCCTTGATTTTATTTGTGCAATTGATCTTTGAGAACGATCCAACGGTGCCTTTTACTTTCTTGTTTGCCAAAGCTAATTATTATTAGTGAGATAAAAGCACTTTTAATACTTGACATTTGAAGAAACTAGGCTGGCCTAACTTACCCAGAGAAAGACGAAAAGGATTCAGACTTCAATTCCAGTGCTCTTACCACTTTCGGTACTTAGCAAAGTATTGACAGCTGTTACAACAACAGCGAGGATGAGACTGGAAAATGGAAACGTGCACTTTGGAGGGAAGGGGGCAGAAAGGGCAGGGTGTGTCCTGAGCCCCCGCAAATTCTCTCCTAAGAGTAGGCGTGAAATCAGGTAACTGAACTCTGTTGAGTCCAGTGCAGTTGGCTTTTCAGAAACAATGTTAAAACAGAGATTACCTAAGGAGGAAAGCAAATCAAGAGGTATGATTTATGGAAAAAAATATTTATGGAAGCAGAGAGCCCCTCTGGTCCCTACCCCAGCTTGGTGAGGGGCATTAGAGTTAGCCTGTGGTTTGCCTGCCTGGAGTAATAAGAATGACAATGTTAGTCACCTTTGTCAGGACGCCTAGAATGTGTTGGGTGCTTTGCTGAGCACGTGATTCATATACCCACTTTATATATGAATGGAAACCAGAAGTTCAGAGATGTTAACTAACTAACTTGCCTGAGGGCACACAGTAAGTTTGGGTGCCTGGATTTTAACCTAGGTCTGCCTTTCTCCAAAGCCCACTCCTGCTGGCTGTCCTCCCTGACTCCTGAAAATGTGAGGTATGACCGATTCGTTTGTGTGCCCTTCAGAAGTGCTCAGTACCTCCTGTGCTCCTAGAATGATTATTTTTCAGGTCTCACTTGGAGGTATTATTGTCCATACACAGAACAAACATTTGAGTGCCTACTACGTGCCAAACATATGCACAGAGATGAAAGACATCACCCCTGTCCTCAAGTAGCCCAGAGACTAGCAGGGGAGACAGACGATGAAATCCACACAGGATGCTAGGTTCCCTGGTAAAGACAAGCTTGGTGTGTACACAGCCTTGGGGTGGGGAGTCACAGGAGACTTTTTGGAGGCGGTGATATCCAAACTGAGTTTTAGAATGAACACATCTTAGTCAGATGAAGAAAAAGAAGAGGGTGTACGAGGCTGGCTGGTTCAAATGGGTGGGGAGGGAGAAAAATGCCCAGACAACAAAAGTTTGCCCAGTTTTGTAAGTGTAACGTGAAGCCTTTGGAGGGTTTTAAACAGGAGAATGTCAAGGTTGGCTTTACATTTTTAAAAGATTATTCTGACAGATGAATGAATGTTGGGGGTGGTTATCAATTGCAGCAGTACCAGGAGAGATGGCAGGGGTGGGACTAGGCTAGTGGGGGCACATGGATGGACTCGGGATATTCTGGAAGTAGAGCCTGGAGGAGCTGGATGAGTTGCTGGAGGAGGAAAGAGAGGAATCACTCCTGGGTTCTTTGCTGCACAGCTGAGTGGATGGTGGGGCCGTTCCTGAGCACGGGGGGCGGGGGCGGGAGCAGGTTTTCCAGGGTGGTACACAGTCAAGAATCCTTTTACAATCAAGACATGACCTTAAATCATCAACCACCTCTGTCATGATGTACTGTATTTCAGGAGTTCCCTAACTTACCCACTGACCTGGGAGCATCTTAAAAATATGGATTCCAGGACCCGTCCTAGATTTTGTGAGTCAAATTCCAGGAGTGGAACAAGGAATTGGGAGGTTTCAGCAGCTCCCAGGTAACTTTAGCACTGCCAGCCCACTATCAGTTCAGGGACATTGTTTGAGAACCACTGCTCTATTTCATATTTGCCAAGGCCAGTCTTGATGACCTGAAGGCCATTTGAGCAGTATTCCTGCCCAGATGCAAAACCAGTGCCACGCCACACCACCTCTCCCATCTCTCCTTGCCCAGTGAACTACGAGCAACTTGCCCAGATAAGTCATTCTGAAACTAAAGTAAAGGTTTGCTGACTGGCCTGATTCAGGCTGTGCTGCTTTGATGTTTTTCCCTCAGCGTCAGGCACATCCTAATAAGTGGGGAACCTTGAAAGATTAGCATTTCCCTAAGTGACAGGAGTGTTCCCGTATATTCATGTTTTTCCTAAGGACCTAAGACTCCGATATCTGTCTGAATGATCTGATCCTCATAAATCAGTGGGTTGGTTCTGGAAATCCCACAAGCCTGGGCTTTCTTGAGAGATTTATGGCACTTCCCGTGCGCACTGGGGCCAGGAATAACATCGCAGCTCCCTCAGCACTTCTGGTTTTCGTTCCTGAGGGGGTGGCGAGGGAAGGGAAAGGTGTGCTGGACCAATACCACTTTGAGAGAAAACTGTCCAGACTTAGTTTCCAAAGCCTCAGAAAAAGCCTCCCGTTCTGCTAAGGGTATAATAGTTTCCCGCCCTCTCCACCTCTCTCCCTGGGGTTTCCCCAGCCTCATCTCCTCTCCTGAACTGATTCCATGGTGTGGGAGCAGGGCCAGAACTGGCTCGAGCCCACGGACGCACTCCAAGATGGGGCTGACCTCCTCAGGCAGTGGCGGCCTTAGACCTTTAGCAGGCAAAGTGATGCTGAACTTTAGATAAGCTCATTTACACTGTGTTTTAAGATTCTTCCAAAACAATGTTAATTCATTCCCTCTCGCCCCGGCCAAGAAAAGGGACTGACTGAGATGACCATTCCAGTTAGATCCCATGCCTGGCAAATCTGTTTGACCAAATTACACATTATGTTGATGGAGGCAAGTATGATTGATTTTTAGTCCATGTGATACTTACGCCAGAGCATCTGCATATACCTTAGCAGCGTATCAGACAAGAATCAAAGAATGTTATACCAACTCTCTAGAAAATAGACGACCAGGGAGCTGGGTCTAATGACTGTGCTGGAAGACCCAGTGCTGAGGTCTGCAGGGGATGGAGAGGTGAGTAAAAAAGAATCACTGTCCTCAAGGAGATGAGAATCTAGTTGCAAGGGAAGACAAGTGTGCAAATAAAGCTCCTATCAGGCCCTGGTCAAAGGAAGAAGTCACTTTTACTTGGCAACAGTTCAATTAGTATTTCATTACCTGGGGAAAGTAGCATTGGAGAGAGGCTTTTAAGGATGGGTGTAGGGGACTTCCCTGGTGGTCCAGTGGTTAAGAATCCGCCTTCCAATGCAGGCGACGTGGGTTCGATCCCTGGTCAGGGAACTAAGATCCCACATGCCACAGGGCAAGTAAGCCCACGCGCGTTAACTACTGAGCCTCTGTGCTCTGCGTTAACTACTGAGCCCGTGCACTCTAGAGCCTGCGCACTCTAGAGCCCGCGCGCCACAACTAAGACTCGACACAGCCAAATAAATATTTAAAAAAAAAAAAAAAAAGGATGAGTGCAGGTAAGGGTGAGAGGGTAGGGATTGTGCATTCCAAGCCCCCAAAACCTAGCCAGGTAGCACGGAGGTGGTTTGGGGACCAGTGATGGTTTACACACCGATTTGATTGGTGTATTGGATTCACGGAGCATACACCTGGGTATAAGAACCTTAAATGCTAGGTTAAGGAATTTTGTGTTTAATAGACTTGGCAATGGGGAACCCTTTTTAATAAGAGAGGAAACTAATGCGATCAAATAAGTATTATGGATTGAGGCTCTTTGGGGGAATGTTAATTAGGCAGCAGGAGGAAGATGACTTGGAGGGCAAAGACACTGGGGGCTGGTCAATCAGGGAGAAGGTTATTTCCATAGTCAGGGTGAAGGTATGGAAATAGATTTGGTTTTCTTGATGAAGTTTCTGCATGTTGGATGGGAAATGACTTAATGTGGAAGGCTTTTCAGCGCTGTTCTGCGTTACCCACGAATCCCTCCCAGTTGATGGAAACCTGCCCACTTGCTCAACAGAAGTAAACCTCGCAGACGTTGGAATGTTTATGTTCGGCCCAAAATGGCTCTGGTTTTTTACACAGCTGTAAAGTGTATTTAACTCCCAAATATAAAACACTTCTTGACTACTGTTTCATAGCTTCATAAAACGGGGCGCAATTGTGTAGGTGCTCTGTGTTGTCATCCCGTATCTTTCTACGCAAATCTGTTTCCTGATATTGTTATTCCAACGGAAAAAAAATTCAGCCCAGCATAAACTACCTTTTTTACAAGGAGCCATAAGAAGAAAGCCCCAAAGACAATGCGGAGCCTCCACATTTATATTTTTAACCCAAGATTACAGTTCTAACTAGCAGGGACACAAAATCCCTTTAATTATGAATGTTTTTCATTGTGGTTCTGAGTGTAAGTCAGTAACAGATGTTCATTTTCCCCCAGCTCAACTGTTTTTAATTCTTTCTTGGACATGAAGAGAGAAATCTTTAAACGTGAGCCAAAGTTCAATTAACATCCCTGGCTGAGGGTGGAAAGTGCCCTACTTTGTTTTTTTCTCAGCCATATACCTGCTTTGACTGCCTGTGCCACAGAGGACCAGGGGAAAGAGTCCAGCTGGCACGGGTTTTATTACTGCAAAGTTAATTTGCAGATTAATCCTTGGGCGGGCGGGGTCTGTTCCACCTTTTATATATTTATTTATTTACTCTCTTTCAGGTATAAATAAAATTGCACTGTAAAACATTGCAGCTTAATTGCAGGAAACCCAGTGCATTTTTTATTGTTGTTGTAGTTCTGCAATGGTTAAGAGCTTGCGTTTTCTTTCTTTATATGGAGCTGTAGAAATCTCGCGTAAGAATATATTTACAGCCAAGGCTCTGTGACTTGGTTTGTCGTGTTTTTCCTGTGCTCTGTGGAACAGACAGCTGTTCATTATTGAAAGGCATTTTTCTCCGGTGAACAGAGTTTGCGGGGAGGGGAGCATTTATGTGAGAATGCAGAATGACTTCCCGAGACCACAGGCACTCTGGCTAGAAAGCCTCAGCAGCACCCAGTGCAGGGACATGACAGCGATTCGCTTTCGGGCCCTAGGTGTATTTTGGCTGCATTTTCTGAAGTGCATCCCGCTGAACAGAACACAGGCCTGACGAGTTCCTGTTTGATCGTCCGAGGCAGAACCGCAGCTTCACACGCTTCTCTTTCTGGAGCCCACCCACAAAAGATTGGCACCATCATATCATTTACATTTGGCTTGGCTTTCTAAACTTTCACCTTTTATTCTATTCTATTTTATTTTATTTATGGCGGAGGCGGGGCCTGCCACAAGGTTTGCAGGATCTTAGTTCCTCGACCGGGGATCAAACCCAGGCCTCCAGCAGTGGAAGCGCGGAGTCCTAACCACTGGACCGCTGGGGAATTCCCCACTTTCACCTTTTAGAAAAAGATAGCCATGCGTTTCTCTTGGATGCCAAAACTTAAAGATTATGCCTCTGAAGTCGTCTGAAAGGGCCATTTATAAATACAGACTGTGCAGGTTGCTTGGACTTTGATGACGTTGCCCATTCCAGAGGTTTTCTTGTGTCTCCCCAAAGGCTCGCTGAATATCAGTTCATTAATCCTCATTTAGGCCACTGGAAAATGCTTCCTTTATAGTCTGCGACACATGGATTATCCCATTAGGAAATCTGTAGATGACATATGGTTTACGGGACTTGCAAAGGGTTGTTGGTTTGCCTTTGGATAAAAAGTAACATTCTCCTTACGGAACAAAAACCAATGCAAACGAAGAAGTAGTTAGTAGACCTGAGCTGAAAAATAGGAGGTTGACTAAGGGTTGTAATAATCGCATTTACAGACGTCACCCCCTTGGCATGCAGGACTGACTGCCTCTCCAAGGTACACCTTTATGCCTGTGTGCTGGGATGGATTTGAAAAATGGACCATCTAGATTTAGTGCTGGCCACAAATGAAACTCCCGACCATAATGGAGGGAGGAGGATGGGGCAGTAAAGTTGTCCAGTGGCGTGAGAACTTAGAATTGAAAATTCTCACCTTCATCTTCCCTTCAGGACCAAACTTCTACCTTGACATTAGAGTGACAGTTGGAGAGAAGTGTTTTGACCTCCTACTCCTTAAATACTCATGAAGCTGCATCTGTGTATACAGATCATGGCTGGGGGCTACGTGGACTCAGTCAAAACTACCTAGGAAGCATCGCTAACTACCTGTAGTTTCCAGAAAAAGATAGCCATGGGTTTCCAGAACTTACTCTTTCAGCCTCACATTCTGAAAAGTAAACAGGCAGCTGGTGTGGGTAAACACAACCTTGGAGGACTGTGGGTGTCCACTGGGCGAACCCCTGGGTGTCCACTGGGCGAACAAGTTTTAGACAGTGCAATGCGCAGTCTCTGTGAAATGCGGGCGGTCTCTGTCCTCTGGCTTGCAAATGCTGGGTTTCCCATTTATTTGACCCGGGGAAGCCACTGACAGGACATCAGCTTGGGGAGGAGGTGTCCGGGACCTGGGTATCAGACATCTGCCCCTGCCTGGACCTTTGCTGAGTATGTGACCAGGGACAGGTCACCTCCCCAGGCCTCAGTGTTGTCCCCTGTAACAGGGCAGTTTGGCACAAAAGACCTGAGGTCCTTTCCAGCCTTGAAACGTTATCACTTTATGACCCAGTAATGACAACTTATAAAGGTCAAGCTTGGGTGTTTTAAAATCAGTCGGGAGGTAAGTACAGACGGTGCGCTCAGGACTCGTAGGTGTAGGAGAGAAGCACAAAACTGAGTCCAGGCTCTCTTGGAACTTAAAACAGACCTGGGAGACATACATGAAAGGGGCAGGTAGAAACCAGAGCAAAGGTAGAAGGGCAGGAGCTGAGGGAGGTGCGAAGTCAGAGCAGTGAAAATACCTCCTGTACGTTCCTGAGGAGAGGAGCTAACGGGCGGGGGGCTTTTTAAATGAGGCTAGAGAGCTGGGACCAGCTCATGGAAGGCCTAGGAATATGAGATGCAGAAATTCAAAATAAATTCTTCCTTCACTTTGCATAGAGTGTCAGATCTTGGTATAGAGATACCATTTCCTAACTATAAACATGAAGGAAATGGCAAAAGGACAGTGAGATGGTATCTTATGTCACTGGGTTTCTATTTTTTGTTTTTTATGGCCAAGGCCTTCTTCCTCCCACATGTTGGAAATGGCGGGTGGGGTGTCTTCCTGGCCTGCCCTGTCCCGGATCATTCTGGAAAACAGGCCAGAAGCAGCCCCTCAGCACCCACCCCCTCTGTGGAATCACCACACAAGGAGGCGACCCACATAGAAGCCCCTGCTGAAGTTTGATAATCTGTCTTGGAAACACGGGGGAGGAAGGGAGGAGGGGAAGAAGCAGGTCGATGCCACAATGTTTGCGTCTTCGGGTTGGTGCCTTCAAGACACAGCTGTCTAACGTCTCAGAAATCTCTGGTCCGTCCTCATCCATTATAATAAAAATTCCCATCCAAACTGGCCACAGACAGTGCAGGCAGAACAGAATTCACGCACCTGATGATTTTGGAGTCCGATCTGTAAATAGGTCATCCATCACATTTCCATGTGAGCGTTTGGGCTGAGTGGGTGGGTCTTTTGTTATTTCTGTTGCAGCCTGTCTGGAGACCAAGAGGTGTGGTTTATTAGGCCAGGACTGTTCCTGTTTTCAGCCTTCAATAGATATCTAATGATAAACCCTTGGTCTTGTTACTAAGCCGTGGGAAGACAACTGGTTTATCGCTGTGTGGCATTTATATGGCATCGTTCTGTTAGGCATGACATACTTACCGTAAACACAGTGAGAGGAAGCAGCCTGCACCTGTAGGATTTCCATCTGACAATGCCTGTGTCCAGGGAACCCTGAAGTGGCCTGAAGAGGGGCAAGGATGGAGGAGAGGAAGGAGCCCACCACCTCTCTTTTGGACAAGGAGGGAAGAAGACGTGCTATCGTGTGACCAGGTCTGTGATGAGCTTTTCTCTGCTGGGCGCCGTAAAAAGCCTTTTCCGTGTTCCGGCTCAGTCTGCACCGCAGCTGTCAGGGAGATCCTGTTGCAGGTCTCATTGTTCAGGTGGGGGAACCGGGACTTGAAGGAGATGGGTACGTTCCCTAGGATCTCACAAACAGGATTTGAATTTTGGCATCTGAGTCCGGGAACCATGCTCCTATCACTAGGCAACCTCTCGTGGCCAGAGCTGATGCATATGAAAGTCACAGCAACAGGGAAAGCTCAAAGACATTTCTCAAGTCAACTCTGACCAACTGAAAGGAAGCCAGTCTTCCGAGGACGTCTTTGTCACAGAACATCTGCCAGGATGGGCTAGGGCAGGGTAGCTGAGGGAGCCGGCTGCCAGGCCACAGCAAGCCACCCCACATTCTTGTCCAAGGTGAGAAAATCCAGGGAGGCTGACCAAGAACAGCATGTGGGGCAGGTAAATCTGGAGGCAGTGGCCGGGTGGCCAAAACACAGGCCAGACCAAGCCAGGAGGGAGAGGCGTGAGAACGGGAACCAGCCCCACGTGGAACATCGTGCCTGAGGACCACAGGGGCAGGAACCAGCCATGGCCATGGGAAATCGGGCAACTTTGTGGACCTCTGCTGCTCCTGGGGTTCTGACACTGACCCTGGATTTTAAAAAAGCCACTGAGCAACATCCATCATCCTGGTTGGCTCTTTAATGTGTGAAATCTTGTGTGTCTGCTCAGCCAAGGAAAATACTAACAACAGAGAGTGCTGTGTGGCAGGTACTGGTTTAAGCACTTACACAGATATTGACTCACTGAATTCTGTGATGTGGGTTCTTTGGCAAAGAGAAAGTTGAGTTGCCCGAGGTTACTGAGCGATTCAGTGAAGGAGGTGGCATTGGAATCCAGGCTGTTGAGCCCCAAAGCGTGGGCTCGTGACCACGTGAGATATTGCCAAAGAAATAGAAATACAGGCGAAAGCATTGCCAAGGTCACTGGATGGTCACACTAAGACCTTGGACTTCAAGGCTTGCCGCTACACCAGGGCCTGGGAGAAGCTTGGTAATAATCATGTAGGGAATGAAAAGGACCATGAGCAGGAAAAGCCACGTTCTCCCCGTCTCACTCGAGCCATTACCCTCGTGCCTGGATGCAAAAAGTCAGACTCATTTTTAGATCATGCTTGAGACAATCTCTGTGACCAGGAAATTCTTGCCCCTGCAGTTCCTCCCAATTGCTTTGGTCGAGGTTTGTCACTCAAGTAACATTTCACCAGATTTAAAACGTGGCCCTGATGATTATGAAGGCAGCCTGCTATGTGCAATATGTAAAAATGACATTCCTGGGGCTTTCAGGAAGCTGCCCTGTTAAGAAGCCAAATAGCCTTCTTAAAAATCAGAAGTACTCTCATAAAACTCGTTTTTCATGTGGCCCTGGCTAAAGTTTCCACATGGGATGAAGTGTGAAACAAAGCTTTTATGGGAGATCGTCGAGATTTCTGTGAACTTACAGTGACTCTCATGACATTATTCCCCAGAGAAGCAACATATTTTCTGTGGTGGCGCATTTTCAGGTCCTCAGCTGGGTGTGGAAAGAGACGATGACTCTGTTGCCCTGGAAACTGGTTTTTGCTGGCGGACCCTAGTTACTTCTTACCTTGATTATTGCATCATTTTTCTGGATATCCATCCTCCTCCTCTTCCCAGCCCTCCCTTTTGAGCTTCCTCTTGGCATAAAAATGTCCATCCTGTCTGTCCATATAGCACATTAAATTTATAGTTAGAAAGGAAAACACCATTCCAATACCCAGCCCTGGCAAGCGCCTCTGCATCGCAGAGAAGGCTGCGCTTGTTTCAAAAGACAGTCCTCTGCTCCCATCGCTTCCAGAATTCACATTATTGAGAGCAGGGCACTTCCCCACTGGAGGAACCCACGGTGTGGTGAGCTGTCGGGGGGCCCTTGTCCCACTGCACACCTTGAAGGCAGAGAGACTGCTTGTCTCTTTCACCCCCAGGTCTCCAGTATTATGGGTGAATTAATGAAAACTAAGTTCATGCTTTTAACCCTGAATGGGCAGTCTGTTTATTTCTGACAGCATTAGAAATCAGTATCCTCATCCATTGTATTAGAAATGCAAACTACATCTTAGGCATTTTTGTCCATGCATTTTAGACAGATGACTCTAACCAGATGGTTTCTCGCTGGCTTTGTCCATACCTGGCCATCTCTTTCAAGTCTAGACAATTTTAAATTACTGATTGAAATAATAATACCATCCAGAGTTAATATAGTACAGAACTATGTGCCAGAAATTAATCTAACCACTTTATACATATTAAATCATACAATCTTCACAGCAGCCCCATGAAGTTAGCTCCAATGTTTTTCCATTTTACAGATGAGGAAATGGAGGTGTAAAGAGGTGAAATAACAGGTCTAAGGGCACCAGGTGGTAACAGCAGAGCCAGAATCCTAATACAGGCACCTGCTCCCAAGTCCCTGAATTGCCTGCCTTACACACAGCCTCTGGCCAGGGTTCGGCTGGTTTCTGTAGTTGTGCTAATCGGGTTTAATGGGAGATGGCGCTGTTGTGTGCGTGCATCTCACAGATTGTGATCCCTAATGGCGTCATCATTGTTCCTCTCATTTTATCATATACAAATTGTAGTGTGTATTAAATAAGTGTAATTACGAAGCACAAAATATGTATGTTACATACAGATACCTGTGTGCATTGTGTCACGTGATTCCATCCTTCCGGTGCACAGGGCCTCTGCCGTGGAGTCCCTTCATCCCAAAAAGACTGGCTGAGCCATGCTGGGTGCTGGGGCCTGCTGGGAGTTAGAACAGCCCAGCCTAAGGAACCCACCCTCTGATGGCAATCTCCCAGGAGACACGTGAGGGTGACGGGCAAGACAAGTCTGCCAGCCGCCCTTGGACACACCCAGACCTCCCCCTTCCCGGCTCCCCTGCAGCTCCTTCCCAGCGCCGGGCAGGTGTGATTCTCTGGGTCCAGCCACTCACCCCTCACAGGCACCTGCTTGCTGGCCAGCCCTCCTTAGCTCAGCTGCAAGATTCGAAACTCTGAGAACCTATTCTATTCAGCAACCTGATGACAGCTGGTAATAGCGTCCAGGGCACCCTGCAGGAACTTCTTAACTCAGCAGAAGGGCCCCGAATGACTTGGAGCCATTTCTTAGAAGCAGATTCACCCACTCTACAAAGATTGGCTTCCCTGGAGAATATTCCAAAAAAATGTGAAGTGTCATGGTCCAGAAGGACACCTGAATCAGTGAAGAACTGTCTTCATACTTTCTCTCCATTATACGTGCCTGTCACTTTCACCGTGAGACCCTGTGTGTGCCCTCCTGGTGCCCCTGAGGTCTGCTTGCTGACAGCCTGCCTCCCCGTTACATTGTAGGTTCCTGCTAGCTGACACGGTGCCTTACTGACAGGCACCAAAAACGACCTTTCTCTTCTATTTCAGCCTGTTCTATACCCTATTTAAATGTCGGTTAAAATTGTTTGATTTGTTTCCTCTGGATGAAATGTTGGTTCTTTTAGAAAGAAGTTCTATAAATGAGGTGCTGGTGGTTAAAAATGGCTTTATGCTTTCTTCCTGTGACCTGTGGTCAGAATGATTTTCACACTGAGACACATACCTGAAACAAGTCTTACAAACACATCTCACACTCTGATACTTTCTATTCCATTCTGTCCTTTTATTTTTTTAAATGCTGATTGCGCCCCACAAAAATGATTTCACGACCCACTTATGAGTCGCAATTTGAAAACACTTCTGCATCGGTAGGTCTTAAGAGTTGCCTGTTGCCACAGGAAACCTTTATGTTAAGTCTTCGTGAATCTTGTGCAGCAACTGGAAGGCTCAGGGGAAAGGAGCCATTTTGATCTCCTCCAAAAGTAAAATAGCGGAGCTGATGAGGAGGGAGGAGAGGTGGGGTAGCGACGTCACTGAGCTCCTCGCGGTACTGCAGGGACGTTGTTGTTTCCCATCGCTCATTGTTTCCCTGAAAGATAGCCAAGACGTGGGAACAATAAAGGAGACACTATTTTCTTGTGCTTTGGGGGCACTTTCTTTCTCCTCTCACCAAGATGGAGAGCTGGGAAATTAGGTACCAAAACTCAGAGTTAGGAACAAGCTGCGGGGTTGACTCCAAAATAAGGTGAGAGAAGTACAGAGGAGAAAGAAGAAAAGGATTGAGGCATAATAAGAAAGCATGGATGAGAAAGAGGCTGGTTTTTTCTTTTCATCTTTTTCTGCAAATGTGCCATATTCGAATACAGGATTTCTTACCCTTGCTCTGTAGAATTGTTTTAAAACCTGAACACCCAGTTTTTAGAAGATGTTGATTTCCATAGCCTTGATCTTGACCTCCAATTAAATCATGAGCTGTGGAGTGAGAGCGACATCTTCCCTGCTTCCCTGACAGAGGAAGGTGCCAGGAGGAGAGTCGCAGCCTCGGAGCACAGCATAGCCCATCGGTGACAACGGTCACCTCACGGTGGCCAAGTGGCAGCCGCGCTGCGCTGTCCTGGCTGAGGGCCCGCTCCGGCTACGGACCTGGCTGGTTTGGGGGTGGCAGCCTCCACACCCCTCCAGCGCGCCTCTCATTGTGAGTGTACCAGCAGGAGTGTGGGTGCCTGTGACCATGTCATCAACTCATGGGTCTCACTTCTGTGTCAAAAAAAATCAACCCAGAGGAAGGTCACTGGGGATTGGACTTCTGCATCTCATCTGCCATTAAGTGGCAGACCCTGGATGTCAGAAATACGACTGCATGTGCATCTCCACTGTGCCTTCATCACTTGCACTGTCCGCAGGTAACGATGTCACGTGGTTGGAAAGCAGTGACCTGGGTGTCAGGAGGCCTGTGTCATCCTTGCCTTTCATTGGTCTGTTCAACAAATACACACTGAGTGACTCTTGTGTGCCAGATACTCTCCAGGCCACCAGGAATTCAGTGATGTGGAGCTTCCATTCTAGTGGGGAGGAAAGATAACGACGAAAACAAGATCACTTAGGACGTTAGATGTGCTGTGAGGAAGGTACCCACCTGGGGAGGAGGCTGTGCCCGGAGGTGGATGGGCTACTTCAGTAGGTGGGTGGGTGGGGCAGGCCAGCAGGCCAGCCTCTTGGAGGAGCTGAGACCTGGATGTGCTGAGGAGGAACCAACCAGAAAAGCTGGGAGAAGAGTGTCCAAGGAGAGGGAAGCACAGGAAAAGGCCCTGCAGGGTGACAAGCTCAGCGTTTTGCAGACACCCGGCCTCTAATTCAGAGTATGGAGAGTGTTGTCATTGACCGGCTCCCAGCGCGGTGGACAGAAGGCAAACAAGCATCAGGAAAGAGAAGGAAGGAAGATGACAGGCTCAGGCAGTAGCCACATTGCAGAGAAAATCTGTTTCAGCCTTTATTTTGAGTAACATTTGAATGGATTTGTTAAGGTTAGAGTTAAATTGGAAATGTCAGTTGTGAACCCATGGCCATAAGGAGTCGTCTTTACAGCTCCATCCCTCCGGCGGCTCAGCAACAGTGGCCCCTGCCCAGCGCCAGCCCTCGTGTGCAACAGTGACTCCAGGGCCAGCACCTGGCACTGGGTCTCTGTGCTGTCCTCTGTTGGAAGGAAAGGAGAATATCTTGGGGCAGGAGAAGTCCAAGACGGGCCTGGAACTTGTGTTGTTGCCAGAAAGAAGGATGTTTTCAAAGCAGCCAGGGAACCTCCATTTAAAGGTGGCAGTCTGAACACACACATGCACCTAAGATGACAGGAAGTGAGGTTTAAAAGTCTTAACCCGCCAAGATAAAGACAGAGATGAGGCAGCAGCAACCAAAGTGGTGGCCGGTGGAAGCAGACGGACAGGAGCGGCTGACCGAGCAGGCGGGGGACAGGTGGAGCCGAGGCCGGCGGGTGAGCCACAAGCGAGCAGATTCTCGCCGGAGAATCCCAGAGAGCCCCAGGAATCAGAGCCACACAAAGGGTGTGGTCTTCCTCATGTTCCAAATTTGATTGTGGTAGTGACTGCACTGCTCTGTGAATATAGCAAAACCCACTGAGTTGTACAGTTAAAATGGGTGAGTTGTGTCGTAGGTGGATTATATCTCCATAAAGCTGTTCTATATTTTTTTAAAAAGAGTTGGAGCGACAGATACCTCTGAATGTGAGGACAAGGAGGAAAGCTCCCGAGTCTCCTGAGAGGGGGACATATTCTGAGAAGCAGGTGTGGCAGGGGATTCTCAGCAGCACCGAGAGGAGATGGGAAACACTGGAGCAGTGCCTTCAGAATCCCGAGAGAAGACGGGCATGAACCTCAGAGGCTACCATCAAGTGTGAGGGTAGAAGAAACATTTTCAGACAGGCCAAGGAGTCGACATTTTACCTCCCATGACCCAAGCAAGAAGTAAACGAAGAAAGGGAAAGACATGGAATCCATGAAAAAGGGATCCCCCCTCCATCGGGAGAGGCAAAGGGAGTTCCTGGTGGTGGTGAGGAAGGGGGGGTGGATGCAGGGTGACAGCTGTGCAGCAGGCCTGGGAGGTGGATGGCAACAGGAGACAGAGCACGGAAGGAGTGGGGGGAGAAGGGGGCGCGAGAAGTAAAGGGGAATAAAGCCAAACACCTGACGGGTTTGAACGTACTGAGAGAGTTACACTTCCGGAGCTGGGGATGAATTCAAGTTAGCAGGACCATGGACCAGTTAGGAAGGCAAGCTCTAGAGCCACACGGCCAGATTAGAACCCTTGCTCTGCCATGGAAGAGCTTTGTGACCTCAGACAAGGCACTCTGCCTCTCTGAGCCTCCGTTTTATGTAAAATGAAGATATCGTCCATACTAGGTACCAACCTCATAGGGCCGTTGTGAGGTTTAAATGAGTTAATAGATGCACAACACTTAGAATTGTGCCCGGCACGTGGTGAGCCCCAGATAAGTGTCAGCTGCCCTTATGACGATGATGATGCTGAGGAGAGGAGAAGGATGCAGGTGAGAAAGATGACAACAGCCAAATGGCCTGTGGCTATGGTGTTTATTAACTGCAAGGATGACAAAAGTGTGATCCTAGTTCACTACATGGCCTGGTGTCATAAGAATGCAAACATTGAATGACAATGAAATCAAATATTATAATGAAATTCTGCTAGGAGGAGGGGGAGGATGGAAGGAGGGTTGGGAAATACGTGAAAGATCAGAATTCTTATCTTGTGTAGGGAGGTCAATAGATACCCAAAACTGAACATCAGAAAATAGCAATAGAAGCATGCTATTTAGCAATGGGGAGTAAATCCAGGTAAAAGACTTGTAACTGGTTGCCATGGGGGAGTGGAGAGGGGGAACGGGCCGGACAGAGGGCTCCTCTTTTTCATTATAGCCTCATAGATCTATCTTTTTTACTGTGTACAATGATGGCTTTGATTAAAGAGAAGAAATTTTTCATTAAAAAATGATAATGGAGGGACTTCCCTGGCGATCCAGTGGTTAAAACTCCATGCTTCCACTGCAGGGGGCACGGGTTTGATCCCTGGTCAGGGAACTAGGATCCCACATGCCACGAGGTATGGCCAAAGGGGGCTTCTTCGGGCCAAGTTAGTATGATTAATTAATCATACTATTAATTACCATTAATAGTAATTAATTAATTGAATCGGTGAAAATCAATGAGTCCAAAATGATACTTAACATGGGGAAATTAATATAAAATATGCCCAAAAGTAGCTATAGTACAAGGACAGTGAAAATAATAGTGTGCATTTATATTTCTGTAAATTTTGCTACAGCAAAACTGGGAGCATCGGCATAGGTAGGGGTTGTGTTGAAATAGATGTCTGTCTATAAAATATAGGTGTTCTTTTTCCCCACCTCCATTAGCAGATTGGCAGGGAATTGTGAGTAAGCCTTATAGTTGCAGGAAAAGTAGCAACTGGGGCAAGAGTAGGAAAGACCAGCTAACACCCTGGTCCCAAACAAGTGGGAAGAGGTCCTGAGTGGGAGTGGCTTGCCAGATGGGGGAAGGAGCCGCGTGGCCGGCAGGGAATCCCTGGTCCCCTGGGAGGTGAGTTCTCCAACAGGCCTGGGAATTATACTGAAGACATCAAGTGGCAAGAAAGACAGGGGCTTTAAAAATCCTGTTGTGGAACAAGCAAACCTTGAGTAAAGAAGACCTAGGCATCCAGCCCAGGAAATGCAGACTCACTCTTGCATCATCTTGCCCTGATTGTCCTCACCAAGGGTCAGTTGGTCAATAACTTGGAACCCCTATCTTCCACTGGCCGACATCAGCTTCTGTTTCTTTTAGTCACCAGATTCTTGTACCCCAAGAAGGCCAAACCTAAGGATGGAAATAATGAAGAAATAAATCTGTAAGGCCAACTTGTGTAATAGGTTAAATGTAGGTTTTGTGGTCACTGTGATCATTTGTATGATTTGTCTGTTTTTAAGATATTAAGCTTATCTACTTAAATGGTAAATTGGCATCATTTTGTTGAAATGTGTAGAATCTAAGTTTGTAACCAACACTTAAATGTGTAAGTGCAGTCTACTTTTAGATAATGTTTTTATTTATTTAATAGCATCTGAATATTTAGAAATGTTTGTTAGATAGGTTTATAGGTGTAAAAATTTAGCACTAAACCAAATACAATTGACTGTTGAAAACCGGTGTGTGTGTGCACGGGGACGGTGTTAGAGGCGCTAACCCTCCACGCAGTCAAAAATCTGAGTATAATTTAGTTGGCCCTTCATATCCACAGTTCCTCCGTATCCATGGATTCAACTAGCCAAGGATCGTGTAGTACTAAGTATTTATTATTGAAAAAAAGTCTGCATATAAGTGGACCCATGAAGTTCAAACCCATGTTGTTCAAGGGTCAACTGCACAAGTAGTTGTTAAGTTTTCTTATTAAAAAAAAAAAAAAAAGTCCTCCAGATAGTAAAGATCCAAGCAACTATGATATGGAGTAAGGTCACCACAGGGCGTGGGGCTGCTCCTTGCTGTGGGAAGCCATTGGAGGGTTTTAAGCAGGCAACTGAGATCATCTAATTTACTTTTCTTTGTTTAAGACCGTAGGAGGCCAAGAGTGGAGACTGTGTAATCTTGGCTCCCTTTCTACCACTAGAGTCTGTGAAGTGTATTCCCTCATTCATTCATTCAACAAACACATGTCTGTTGGCTCCTTAAGTACAAACACTGCCCTGGGCACTGTGGTCATTACCAAAGGTAATGACCAAGAGCCTCCTAATACATTAGAAAGTGTTTAGTCCTGTGAGGGAGGCATTACTTCTGACTTGGAGAATCAGGACCAGTTCTACAGTTAAGGAGGGGACAGGGGAGAATGACATTCTAGGAATGAGTGGACGCCAGGAGCTAGGAGGTCAAGAAGTTTTGAGACTTGGCGATGGTCCCCGGAGGCAATAGTGCGTCTTCCGTCGTAGTCACACATTGCCAGTTCATTTAGGTTGCTGTTGCTTCAGCTCGTATAAAGTGGGTCAGTACCAATTAAAGCTAATTTATAATGATAAGTCCGTAAGGCAGAAAGGCAACTCTTTGCCAATGTCCTTGCCAGAGTTTGACACCCCAGGAGAGTTTGAATTTGCTGTCACTGCAGTTACCACTTTTGCATGAATATTAATGATCTGTGCGGAAAGAAAAATGTGGCATATTGGGTTTCTGGAAAAGGTTGACTTATTTTTATCCATCTGTGTGTCACTTTGTTTATGAATACAAAGAACGAGAACCCTATAGGCACTAAAATAGGTCGGGGCCATCTTCACAGAGTAAAGAGGTGAGCAGAGGACAGAGGCGGTGGGTAGAAGCTGGAGGGGCTGAACAAGGTTTGAAATGGCCCTTGTGGCAAGTGAGGGTGAGCTTGACGGAGACACTCAGCTGGCTCCTGGGCCATGAAGTGGGCTCGTCCAGGTGGGTGGATGTGGATGTACGTGTGTACACGGACTCTGGACCCCCTTGTCTTTTCATGTGATTCATGAAACCAGCTCTGATTTTTACTTCCTTGGCCGACAACCGGGAGGAATCTTTCGGCAGTCCTGTAGAACCTTTCATAGTCCTGCCCTATGAAATCCTACCTACTAGGTTTGCTCATTTCCCACACTGAAATGCTGGCCTGAGCTCTTGGGCCCACCCAAAGGCACTTCCCTTAGCCACTGTCCTGCCTGCCTCAGGCCCCCACGATGGGGACTGTGCAGCCGTGGAGGATGACGTGGAAAATTCAACCTGAGAAAAATTAGTGCCTGCCAATTCCTACCTGTGACCATGCAAGGTGAAGTGACATTTTCTTGGAGAAACTCTAACCTTGGTGAAAGTCATTTTTAAATTGCTTAGTGACTAAGACTAAGAAGAGCCTGAAAAAAATCAACTCATGGAGCTTTTCTTTGGAACACTGGACGGCCACCACCCAGGAGGGCAGGGCCCACCCCTGACTGTACAAGGCTAGCCCTGTGCTTCCCACATGCTCACACGCCCACCCCACAGGTGGCTGGGACTCCCTCCTCCCCAGCACCTCCAGGACTTTGCTCTGTGTGTCAAATCTTTATCTCCCTCGATCAGGGATATTCAGTTTGAAAATAAATCAAAGAAGCACAAACTTTGAAACTGAAGACCCAAGTACCAGTCCAGTCTGCCTGTATCTAGCTGGATGACCTTGGGCACGTCCCTCACCGCCTGAACCTCAGGTTCCATAGAAAACACCTCTCCCCATGCCAGGCTCACAGGAGCCACCCCACCACCACCACCTAAATGGCAGAGGGATCTCCCAACCCCTTCTGCTTCCAGAAATGCATGTGTAAAGCAAAATTTGCTCGCTCTTGGGCAGCTACAATCTTTATTTTTAAAAAAAATCCAAGTTGGGACTTCCCTGGTGGCGCAGTGGTTAAGAATCCGCCTGCCAATGCAGGGGACACGGGTTCGAGCCCTGGTCTGGGAAGATCCCACATGCCGTGGAGCAACTAAGCCCGTGCGCCACAGCTACTGAGCCTGCGCTCTAGAGCCTGCGAGCCACAACTACTGAGCCTGTGCTCCACAACAAGAGAAGCCACAGCAATGAGAAGCCCGCGCACCGCAACTAGAGAAATCTCGCGCGCAGCAACAAAGACCCAACGCAGCCAAAAAAAAAAAAAAATCCAAGTAGGCACAGGTCAGGTTAGATGGAGAATTAAGTGCCAGAATTTAAGTAGCAAATGATTTAAAGCAAAAGGAGGCCAGATCAAAAGAACAGGCATTTTGGCTATCATGCCTTTGTGCATTCCTCAAATCTTCATATTGTGCCCATTAGTGCAGTAAAAATAACAGGGCTTACGGGAGAACTAAGGTCGGGCAGAGCCTCAAAGCTATGGGACTTTGTCACCAGAGCATCAGCAAAAACAGTAACCATCCTAACAAAATAATTGCTTGGCTGAATCCCAATTGTAAATCCCTCCTGGAAGTTCATCCAGCATGCCAGCCCTCTGTCCTTTGTGTCCTTGAGATGCAGATCTCTGAAGGTATTCTCTCTTCTAAGAGAACAAGTTCATCCAAGTTAGAAATCTGACCCAGTCAGTCAATCTTTGTTTTAAAATACAAGGGCAATGTCTTTACAGTTTGTGTCCCTGTGCTGACAGCTTCCCCAGGTGCCACAACCCACCTGGCTCTAAAGAAGCCACGTCCATTGGGTTTTCATCTGCTTTTCTTAATTAAGGCCTTCCGGCTTTCTCTTTAGTTGTGAGAATGCTGTCCTCTGGACTCTTCAAGACGGTCAGTGTGGGGAGGAGGCGTTGGCCTACAGCAAGTTTTCTGTTTCGTGTCTGAGCGCTTGTCCCTTTCAGTTGCCAGGGCTTAGGGTTGACTTGTAGGAAGGGAAGGGTGGGAGGTGGAGAGAAGAGGGGAGAGATGAAGATGAACGGGTACTCACCACAGCGTCGTCTTTCCCTGCTAGAATCCCCAGCCAGTAGCCCTGGAGAAAGGGAGCCCGCCCGGATAGACTGCTGAGCACCTCTCCTTCTAGTTGCAAAATTCTGACTCACCGACTCAATGTTCCCCAACCCTGCTTGCTAGGAGGACACCTGCCAGCCTGTCCCCAGACACCTGTTCTGGGCCCCAGGGGGATAAATTTCTTCTTGTGACTCCCATGCTTTCCTCCCGCCTCCCTGCCCCAGTTACTTACAACTACAGGTAGGGTGTTTGGGGGTCTTTTTCCTCTTTTACACAGAGGAAATACTTTTTATAATTTTTTTCTTCAGAAACTGATGTGGCAATTAACATTTTATGGATTCTGGGTGATGGGCGCTCAGAACTAGAAGCTTGAATTGATTCCGCGTCCTCCCTCTGTCTGGTGGCTGGAGCCCAGCACCCGATCTGATAGGCTGACAGGCTGGGGCTCACACGGGGCCTCAGAGGTCACCCATTAACTCAAGATCAGGGTGAATGAATGAGCATATCCATTCCTTAACACCCCATACCTCTCCCCTGGAACAATCCAAAGGCTCATATCTGATAGCCTCAAAGCTGGCTGTGATGGGGCCCGTTTGATCCCTCCAGCTGGCCTGCAGGGCAGTGGGCACCAAAGTGGGTGCACAAGACAATCTATGAGGTGGAGGAAGGAGATTTGAAATCTTTACACTTACTAAGGAAAATATTTCTCATATTAATATATATATTTATTAAACTATTTCATCCTCATCCTTTTATTTGCATATCTGTTTTATATAGTAATATGTTAGTACATGCATGTCATTTATAATCAGTATATTCACACACGCTCCCCCTCAGGGGGGCAGTGCCCACAGTTTCTTATTGACCGGGATGTAGGAGAGGATCAAAAAGCTGGGAGACCCCTGCTAGGAGAGTCAGCCTTGCTCCATCCTGCTTTCCCTAAATGGGGGGCAGGGGGCGGAATTCTCTAGCAGAGGGCTGGCAAGCGCTGCAGATCCCTTTGTTCAGAAGTTAGTTTTGAGATGGCAGGTGAAGCAGAGATTGAAAATGAACCAGGTTGGGGTTGACTTTTCTCCTTCGAAAGGCATGAGGACATGAATAAAACAGAGAGGGTTGGCCCACATGTTTCTGAACTAAAGCCGTAACTCATTTCAGGTTAGCATTTCCTAGGGTTCAAAGATGTGTGAAAAGAGACTAAGTAAGAGCAGTAGGTTTCGGAGCCTCGGATGTTTTCTTCAGGACACTGCAGGCCCTGCTGGCACGTTTTCCAGACATGGGCACCAAGTGGATGCCAGCGTCTGAGCTTGTGTGGCTTTCTGGGACAGTAGCACCCCCCGTACCTGCAGGATGCCCTCTGGCTGCAGGACCCGCCTCACAGCCGGCGACATTTCTCCTGTTTGATGACAGGGTAGCACTTGGGGTACAGGAACACAAGCAACAGTAGACGCCCCCCACTCCCGTTTTTAAAAAGTGAGTACCCTCAAGAGAAAGCGAGGGAACAGTGGATGAAATAAACTGCTCACGTGACCTTTTGCCTCTTTATTTACCAAATGCTTCTTTAATGCTTACCATGTATCATTGTTCTAAATACTTTTAAAAACAGGAACTCAATTGCTTCTCACAACAACCTTAAGAGGTAGTAGTATTATCAGCCCATTTTACAGATGAGGACTCTAAAACTCAGAGAGGTAACATCAGTTGCCTGGGGTCACACAGTTTGTCGGTGGCAGCACCAGGGCTCACACGGGCTCCCAGCCTGTGCTCCCAGCTTGGCCCCTGTAGATGCATCTGCACGAACAGTCCTCAGCCAGCACAGCACCTCTCTTGTTATGGAATCCCTCTTGTATTTTTTCTGGTGGAGATGCCCAAACCTATCAGAATTACCTTATTTTTTGTTTGGTTTCGCAACAGGCCTTTCTAAAAATAGTATTATTTTACATGTAATGTTATAAATAGTATTATTACAAAACTGGTATTATACCGTCTTCTGTTTTTTTGAGCACTTACTATGTGCAGGTCCTCCTGTGCCAGGTGCTTTATAGACATTAATTCTAATCCTTAAACTGTAAGGAAGAGATTTTTTCCCCCATTTCACAGAAGAGAAAGTAGAGGCCAAGTACGTTGGTCACTCAGCTGACAATGTCTAGCCAAGGCATGAACCCAGGGTTGGGCCTTGCTCGGCTTTGTCCTTTGTCTTAGGACAGAACTAAGTAGAAACAGACCCTTCTCGATTCCCATCCAGGGGAGATAGTTTCACAAAGCACCCAAAGGACCTTGTGGTGTGCCGATGACGAGGATGTGTGTGTGTGTGGCCCCGTTTTGTATGCCTGTTGTCCCCGTGCTGGCTTTCACTCGCAAGGGCATCGTGACGTGGACAGTAGATCGTGTGGTCCTCCTACCTGCCCCGCTTGGGACTGGATGCAGCATGGCTTCCAGGCGAGTGTGTCCTCAGCATTAGCCCCCCAGGCCTGGCCCCTTTTGATCCCGAAGAGTTTTGAAGTTTTATCTTCTGCTGGGCTTCATTAAGCCCTCGGTTGGCCTGAGGCTTTCGCCCTGCCCCCAGTTGTAAACGTTGTAGTTGTACGATTCTTGGTATTCAGGTTAACAAATTAGCTCAATTAGATGGGTAAATTAGTCATTCTCACTTTCTCAAGTCCTGGTGGAAGAGATTTGCGAAATAGTATTTATAGTTTTCTAACAAGCAATTTAAAGGACACCAGCATGTGGCATTTGTTTAAGAGTAGAACGTCCTAAACAGTGCCCCACTTAGAAACAGGTTTCGAGATTTGCTCATGGACCGACTCAGGGACGCGGCAGAGCAGTACCCCCGTGCTGTGTCCTACGAGCGCTTCCCAACTGGGTCTCTTGTCTCGGGGGGCTCCAGCCAAGCGCAGCGGGGCTTACTGAAACCCACACTGAATTCCAGAGCCTCATTTTTGTCAAATTGTTTTTTCCGTACCGCCTGAGTTTCTAAACAGGCTTCAAAGCAGGCTGCTTTGAATTCTGAGCGGGAGATGGTGGAGGCCCAGCGACGTGGAGGTTGAGAGGGACACACCCCACCCCCAGAGCGCTGCCGGCACTGGAGGCCGGGAGGCAACGTGGGAAAAGGTGACCCCCTCACTAGCTAATTGAGAATGCATCAGCTCTTGAGCCTCGCAGGGCTCATTTCCCCACGTGTACGAAAGTGACACCCCACCTCACAGGGTCACCAGAGGATTAAATGAGCTGATGCCGCCAGTGTGCCTGAACCATACGAGGCACTCATTCACCTTGAGGTCCCTTCCTTCCTTCCTGGATCCTTTTAAGTGTTCGCCTCAGATGCTGGCGTCCTTGTTCCTGGCTCAACTGGCTCTTCAAACAATCTTATTAATGCCTATTAAAAGGAAACCCAATAAAAGTGCCAATATCTGGTGTTGAAATAATTGATGTAGCAGGGGGAGCCCATGGAGCACCCAGGCGGGCCCCGGGTGCAATTTAGCCTCACACCTGGGGGATGAATTTCACAACTGTAATTGCTACCGTATAATTCTTATTGATGTTGTGCTATAATTCCTATTTATTCCATGGGGCTTGTAAATGCATTAGGACTTGTCAACATATTATTTTACACTGTTTATGATCTGTAGAATTATGTCCTTCAGGGTTATATTGTGCAAAAGCTCCAAATAAACGGCTGTGGACCTCGTTAAAAAAAGAGCAAAGAGGGGCTGCTTGTTGAAGTGGTTCTCCATCCCTGCTGTCCTGGGCAGAAGTCAGCAGAGCAGATTTTTAATTCAGTTCTGAGCGGAGCTCTTAACCAGGATACAAGGGAATCCCCTCGTCTGTCTGAGCTGTCTGCTGCGATGGCTCAGCCCTCCCTCCCAGGGAGGGTTTTGTGTAGCTGAAAGGCAGGTGCCATTCCCTGAGGACAGGTGTGGTAGGGAATCCTTTGGTCTTCCTCGAGCTGGACCTGCATTCTGATGATGATGATGACATTGTGCCCTCAGAGCTCTGGGCATTTCTGTCCCCTTGCTCCCTAGCTTGGGGTAACAACACCCTTTTAGTTCTAAATTTCTTCATGGTCTTCCCAGCTCAGCTTATAAAGAAAAAGATCTGAAATTAATTCCCACCTAAGTGTAAATACCTAGTAAGTGTAAAATGCAACCCCCTCCTACAGATTTTTGTATTTACCATGCCAATAAAGCATAAAACTAAGGGGACAGAATTCTGTCCATTGTAATGTCAGGCATATCGTGTGTGTGTGTGTGTGTGTGTGTGTGTGTGTGTTGGGGCAGGGGTGTGTCTGTCATAGTTGGTTATTTTTGGTTTTAGCCTACCCAGCACCTTTGCAGTCAATCACCTTTGCCGCAGAATATTGAATCCAAGTTCTTGCAGAGCTAATTCCTCGCCATGAGTCGCTGGGAAGCCCTCTCCCTGGTCCCTGCGGTGGGAAGGCAGATACGCCCCCCCCCAGGACTGTCCCGGGGACTAGATGCACTTGCAGCCCCTGGGTGCCTGGGTGCCCTCTCCCGGGGCAGTGGGCGCGCCCGCCGTGTGGAGCGAGCCCCAGTGCCCCAGTGGGCACGCTCCCGACAGCCCTTGCGCTTCTCCTCTGGCCCCACAGGTAGTGAGTACGACGAGGAGGAGGTGGACTACGAGGAGTCGGACAGCGACGAGTCCTGGACCACGGAGAGCGCCATCAGCTCCGAAGCCATCCTCAGCTCCATGTGCATGAACGGAGGGGAGGAGAAGCCTTTTGCCTGCCCGGTTCCTGGATGTAAAAAGAGATACAAGGTAAGAGAAGTACCACCTCGCTCGGCATAACTGGATGGAGAACGGTAAGTCCCGTGTCAGCGGAGTCTGAGGAGAGGTGCTTCCCTCTTCTGCGCTGGTTGGGTGTGTGGTCCCCTCGGAAAGCCAGGCCTGGGCCCGGGCTGCCCTCAGGTCAGTGCTGTCCCTGGTTTCTGGCCGTTGGGTGTGTTTTCCCCTTCACTGACCTGTATGGGAGCGGTACGTCAAAAGAGAGTTTTTTGGTGGGAGAATCATGTCTTTGATACTCTTCAGATTCATGTCAGATCGGTCAGAATATCAAATGTGTCACCTGTTTATTTGCCAAACACCTTCCGCAGTGGTTGGCTCTGCAGGTGGTTCACAGAAGACCACTTTGAAGTCTTAAAAGCCCGCAGACGGTTCACAGATCCCTTTTGGGAAATGCTGTGGGGTATTTACTTCCAGCTGAGGAAGCCCTTGCTTAAAAGAAGTTCAGGAGAAAAGGGGCTTTGGTATTTTTTCTCACCAAACCTGCCCGCTTTAGCTTCGATGAACTCTCTGTAGGCGGCGCAGAGCCTGTGTCTCTCGGGCCTGCCTCTGGGTGTCAGGACAGCTGGGCGCGCTAAATTCTCTACTAAGAAGACTCAAAGGGACAGAACAGTGAGAACACCCACAGCACTCAAGTGTGGGTCCAGAGGGCATGTGGAAAAACAAATTTGCAAACTTTCCCATGAGGTGTTAGCAGCTCTTTAAAATCCAACTGTGAGATAGAAATGTAAAAATCAAAAACACACCTGGTGCATTTGATGAGATGCTACTTTCCCCAGCAGATTGACTGTTTTTAAAGAAAGGCTTGAAAAATGTGTGGCAGCATAAGCACTTCCCGTATCGCTCCTTCTTCAGTATGTCTCTGAACACTAAAAAAATCTATTTCAGTACTTTTTATACCTGCTTCTGATATGAAACCCAAATGTATCACAGGTTAAGTGGCCCAAGATTTCACCTAGTCTATATACTGTTAAATTTTTATCATGGGAAGCACAGATGCGCTTTGTTTAAACTACAGTGAAAACCCCAGGATGGAGATGTGAGGTCCCGTCAGTGTGTCCTGACGCGCTGTCTGGTCCCAGGTGCACGTGTACATTCCTCGGGATCAAGGTGGCGTGGAAGTGGGCGCAGGGGTGAGAAAGCAACAAAATTGTTGTCTCAGGAGCCCAGGGGATTGTTCGACAAGCTGGTTTGTCCAGAGGACAGCTCTGCTTGCAGAAAGAGATTTTTCCCTTCTTTCTTTCTTTCAAAGTGGAGAAAGCTGGACAGGGGTGCTGTCCTTGTACCCTGCCTGCCTCCAGATGCGCCTTCTCTCTGTGCTTCATGAGAGCTGGTCCTCTGTGCTCTGCCGTCTTGCTGCCTTCTCTCAAGGGTCCAAACACTGTCTAAAGGATGTCTTGCACATCAGCGATGTTAAAAGAGGGAGCAAAGTAATGACCCAGACTGCAGCTGACCAAAAAACCCCCAAAAAGCTGGTGGGGGGTATAAGCTACACCCTTTATGATGAGGCCTTCTCTCTTTCCCACCTCTCTTTCATTCCTTTTTTACATCCTTTTCCCCTGGTCATTTTTATTTTCTTGTCATTATTCTTTGGCTTCTATTTTTCTTGAGTATCCAGCAATTTCCTCTCCTGCAGTTTGTCTGCGTCTAGGTTGGTGGGGCCTTTGCGGAGTGTTGTTTCTCCATCTGAGGCCAAAAGAAGATTGCATGAACCTTGGGCTGCGGAGGCTGCCTGCTTCAGTACCACTAACTGGCGAATGACATGGGTGGCAATTAATGGTCCTGATTTCCATGAGGGAAGTGTGAGTTTCCTTTTCTGGGCCAGAGTGCCACATAATGGTGCATGGGACAGGAACAAATGCATAACTGCTTCTCCTAACCAAGTGCTTGAGATGAGTGTGGTCATATTCCCTAAAGTTTTAGTCTAACTCTTTCTGCTGCGAAGTTACTGGCCGCAGGGTGTACCAGGTGTTCTCTGGTATAATTATTTCATCTTATTTACTGCGTGATTGTTGGAGTGGGTGTTGGTGAGTGGAGGGCGTAATGAGCTTGGTGTGCTGTGGAGTCGGGCAGAATCCACAACTGCTGCCATCTTGTTCATTCCCAGGGCTGACTTCACATGTGTCTCATTCCCTGCCCCCGTCGGCAGGGAGTCTCTCACCCATGAGTCTCTTGGGCACTGACTGAGGATCAGCTCTTCTCACCATTTCACTGGCATTTGCAGAACTGGGAGAAGATGAGCATCTAACTCCCCAGACTTCATACGGAGTAGGGCAAGGGAGCAGGGCCCAGCAGTACAGCTAGGTCTCCGAGTTGTTTCCCGTGTTAATTCTTCTGCCTAGAATGCCCCCCTTCCCCTCCGCTCTCCTTCAGGACCTCTCATTCTCTTTCTTTTTTTAATTAATTAATTAATCTATTTATTTATTTATTTTTGGCTGCGTTGGGTCTTCGTTGCTGCGTGCAGGCTTTCTCTAGTTGCAGCGAGCAGGGGCTACTCTTCATTGTGGTGCACGGGCTTCTCATTGCGGTGGCTTCTCTTGTTGCAGAACATGGGCTCTACGCACGCAGGCTTCAGTAGTTGTGGCACGTGGACTCAGTAGTTGTGGCTCGCGGGCTCTAGAGTGCAGGTTCAGTAGTTGTGGTGCACGGGCTTAGTTGCTCTGTGGCATGTGGGATCTTCCTGGACCAGGGCTCGAACCCGTGTCCCCTGCATTGGCAGGTGGATTCTTAACCACTGTCCCACCAGGAAAGTCCTGAATGTCAGTTTTATTTAAAACCTGAGTACTGAATAAGACAGTAGTTATCAAGTTCTCAGCATGACGAAAAGTTCTCCCTGTAGTGACCTTCCTTGCCCTATCGGAGCTTAATTCCCTTTCCCCCTTTCAGAGACCAGAGGATTTAATAAGCATTTCATTTTCAAGTTGCCTGACATTATTTATTTTTGTTATTGTTAATATTTTTGAAAGACCAAACTCATTTCAGGATCTCTGCAATTAGGAGTTTGTGAAGCTTTTTAAGCTCCTCAAGTCTTAGAAAGTGAAGTTCCCATTGCTATCTGTGAATGAACAGATGGGGGAAATCTGACATCTGATTAGAGCTTGTACTAACATTTGCGATAAGGTGTCCCATGACACTTGTGGACATTTTAAATAACAGCAACAAAGAGAAAGAGATGGTAAGGTAGTTTATTGTAGGCTCTTTGGCCAACCCTGGAAATGCGATGTGTTTCCACATGTGCAACTGGCTTCCTAATTTTTCCAGAGTAATAAAGCTGACATGTGTGTCAGTGCCACAGCCACGCACAACACAGTGTTGATATTCCAGCTGGGAACTGACCACGGAACCTGTTGGAATCACCTCAACCCTGGGCGTGTCCTTCCCCTGCTGAACTCCAGATCTGGTTTCATGTTGGAGTGGCTTCTGGTGGCTTTGGCAATTTCTGGTTTCAAACCTTCCCTCACCTAATTATTTAAAAACAAAAAAACAAAAACTCGGGCCTGGATGGAATATCTAAGACCTGGTCCTGTTGGAGTTGCTACATGCCTTTTTGTTTGTTGTTCAAATGTTTATTTTTGGTTTCCTCTCTTTTCTGACAAGGTGTGAGTGGCACTGGGGCACAGGGGTAGCTGGATTTATAATGATCCGTCTTGCAACAAGTTCCCTGTGAAAGCGGGGACATGAAATGTTTTAGTAACCCTTCATCCTCAGGAAGGAACCCTATGAGGTACTCAGTGAATATCTGTTGAGCTAATAAATGGGATATTATTAAGCAGGCAGATGCAAATTATGAAGCATTTGTGAGTCAGGAGACTTCCCACCGTAGTGTTACTATTAGAAAGTTGACAGTCTTTTTCTAATGATCATAAAACAGTTATTCCCTCCCTGTCTCTCTCCCTCCCATAGCTTAAAACAATGCTTATCTTTGTTGCCTGGCTCCAGCTAGGTGGCTCTCACCTGGGTCTCTCATGCCACTGCAGTAGGGTACCAGCTGGGGCTAGATACACAGGTTGGCTTCTTTACCCATGTGCCTGGGCCCCTGGTGGGATGGCTGGAGCAGCAAGGGGCTGGCAGGGCGTATCTACCCATCTCTCTTAATGGGTTGGATACTGCACCGTCACTGCCCTCCCCACATCCCACCGCAGCAATCTCCTACTCCCCAACATGCTTCTAGAAGACCAGTGAAGTGCTTCCTCACCCTGCATGCAGGGATTAATGCAGGAATGACAAGGGCTGAAGGCGCAGAAGGCCAACAGCTGGACGTTCGGGGAAGAAGTCGTGTCTGTCCTTGTGGTTCAACTCACTGGACAGCCTTCAGACTCAAAGCATAGACAACTGGTTGCTATTTGTCACCCCTGGGTTCAACAAAGTCAAGAGGATTCTCTTCCATAGGACTTTTGAAAAGTATTAATGTGCACTGTGAATCTCCAATAGGGAAATATAAATAGTAATAACCACTGAACATATTTTGTTTCATGGCAACTCTCAATTTCTTCCAGAATGAGGCATGTTCTAACAAATTCATTCATTCACAGATACTAGTGGAGCATCTGCTATGTGCCAGGCACCGTGCTAGATGCTCATGAAACAACTGCAGTTTGTTCTTATTCTTTGGGACTCGATAAGGGCATCCTATGAAGTAGAAGACACCTATGTTGGACACCTTTCGTTGGGCACAGGACTGGCCTCAGTGGGCCTAGATTCAGATACTACTTTAGAAAACAGTCCACTCTTCTGGTGATCTGTACTCAACAACTTCCTATCTTCTCTTTTCCCTTACTCCTCAATCTGACAGTAGCTGACTTGGAAATTAAGACCTATGCTCTAGTATCACTTCTGCCATTTATTCTTACTTAAATCTCCCATCAGTTTACTCAATGTCCTGAGCCTGTTTACTCACCATGTAATTGGGATAAGCAAAACTAACTTGGTTGAATCTGTAGAGTGATTCTAGGCATGACGTCTTAAATAGAATATGCCAGTGAGCTGGCAAAACCAATTAATAGAAATCCAGAAAGCATTTTGGTATTTCATGTTATCATTTAGGATTTGTAGGCCAATTTGAAGTTTGGAACTTTTCTGTTGCTGAGACTTTAATAACCTAACATTTTTAAAGTTCACTGTACGTTTGGAATAGTACATAAATAAAAGTAGGGCCTTGTCTGCCCATAGGTGCTTATTTCACACACACAACTGTGCTGGGGCAGGATTTGGGCAGAGATACTGGCTTAATACAGAGTAGAAAATGGACAAAAAATCCCTACTACGTAAGGTAGGGATTATGATTGGCTGGGAGCAAGACATAAGCTGAGTTTCCAAATGAAGAATTTATACACGTCTTGAACTTCATTACCCTAACCTATGTTTTCTTTCTTTAGATTTTTTCGGTGCCATCTTGAGGATATTTGTATGTAATTGTTCATCATTAACATTCTTCAGAGTGGAAACAAGATTCAGAGGGAGCTGTGCCTCTTTATACAGTCTGGGTCTTAAATACGTATTTTATGTAAAAGTCAAAAGTCAGTACTTTCAGAGTAACTGAGGTGTATTTGAAATTGCCTTGGCTGAGCTGTGTGCATGACCCAGTCTGCACCCTGCACCGCCCATGATTAACACACGACTGCGAGTTCGCGAAAAAGCGTGTTCTGTATACAGCTGCCATCCAGGAGCTATCCCGTTGCAGTCAGACCCGCACTGAGGTTTCCCCCCCATCTGACACTGTGTGACTCCGTCTAATAGGTGATATTTTTGTCCTCTCCACAGAATGTGAATGGCATAAAGTACCATGCTAAGAATGGCCACAGAACACAGATTCGTGTCCGCAAACCATTCAAGTGTCGTTGTGGTAAGAGTTACAAAACAGCTCAGGGCCTGCGGCACCACACAATCAATTTCCATCCCCCGGTGTCGGCCGACATTATCAGGAAGATGCAGCAGTAACATGCTGGTCATAACTGTGCCAAGAAATCCTCACCAGCAGTTGCTGATTTTGAAAACAGCCACCTTTTTTCAGGGGAAGCATTCAGCAACCCTTTAAAGAATAAATGCATGCTTTAAATTTTTTCTGTAATTTTGGAATGATGTATCTTTGTAGAGTTAATGATTTTGTACATTTGCACATGTAATCATCATACCCATTTTCATTACTTTGATATAAGGTGCTAAACAAAAAAAGCTCTAGGTTTTTCAGCACATTTCCCCCAAAACAAGACAGAAATTGAGGGCATGTTGCATATTGTTTAGCTGTGTTGCAGTGATATCAGTTGTGGGGGAGGAGGGGCTGGCACTGAGGGTTTTTCCCCCAAGATTATAATGTGATTGGTTGAAGTTTTTCAACACATCAACTCATTGTGTTCAAAACCAAAATAATACCTTCACTGTCAAACTGGTTACCATGCCTTACATAATGGAGTTAGTTAGTACCTGTGACTAGAAAGACTTTAGGTAACGGAAATATAAATAAGAAAGAATGTTTAACATAATATGCTAAAAATATTTTCATATTTAAATAACATACATAAAAGGTGTGCTTTCTGTGTTTTATATTATCTTGCAAATCCTTTTGACCTTTAAAAAGCTGAAAATCTTGCCATCTGACTTACCGATCATTTTAGTGTTACAAATGGCATTTTTGTACAAAAAGTCTATTCAGTTCACGCATTAACACACACTCATTTGAGTGCCTGCTAGGTGCAAGGGATTCAATTTATGCCTATTGATATCTGTGGACCAAGATACCAGTTTAGTGAAATACTTTCCCCTGAAATCTGTTAGGAAACACTTTGAAATACTTAAGTGCAAATTTTGTGTGTGTGAAATTTAGTTCTACCTTCATCTTTAGGTGAAGTTTTAAAGCACTTTGTAGTTCTCTATTGCCAACAGATTTAATGTTTTATGTGTTGCCAATTCTTGCAACCACTGCCCTAACAAACCTGTGGGTTGCAAATAAGAATTAAAATTCCAAGCACGTTTCAAAGAGGAACATTTTGTTAAGACCCCTATCGCCTCCTCATGCTCATTGTGTTTTTAGACTTTTTTTAAAGGCACTTTTTCCATCACATTGTAGATGTCTGTATTCCCACTGGAAATGTCTGTTTAGCTTTGTAAGACATTTTGCTGAAATATGAAATTGAGCCTTATTGACAGTTTAAGTGCTTCTTGCAGCAGGTGGTCAAAGAGTGACTAATACGTGACCCATTAGAGCATAACCTACGTCTGGACCATTCCTAAAGTTTTTCTTACCAACAGTACCATCATGCCTTGAGTGTTCATTTCTCCCAAGTGCTATTCCTTAAACATGAGTTTACCAATTGCCTAATTAATTATGCAATAAAAATTGCTTTGAGATGGCTAACTGCCCACAAAACTGATAAAAATCAAACTCAAAATGCTTGTAAAATAACTTTCTTCCCGTGTTTCCATTTGTTGAAAGTCTTACAGATGGAAAGCAGGTGTTCCTCCTCAATTTTTCAGACGTTTTGAAAGGAAGACAATTCTGTTAGCCAGATGGGTAAGCTTCTATTAATACACTCTTAAATTGTGAATCCCTCATAATGAGGGATTTAAAAGATACTTATAAAGACACTGCCCGCTAAAAATGTCCTCAGATCTCTGAAGAGTAGTCTTGGTCCTGAATATACAGTGTTATCCTTTATGTTTTAAAGGGTGATACAGACATGAGAAGCCACTAGTTGGTACATAAGAAGGCCCTACTTGGCTATTTCATATCTACCTAGAATTGACCAAAATTTTTTTTAGGCCAGCAGTTATTATTTAGCTTCGCTCCTTCTAGTGCAAGAAACTGTAGGCTGGATCAGTAGTTCAACAGCTAAACAGTCATAAAATAGTCATTGTGCATGTTCAATTTCTTTCAACTATAAAAATTGCCAGTTTCTATTTACTTATTCATTGTGACAGTATTACTAAACAGGTAAGGATGGGAATATTTTGTTATACCGTGTATAGTGAATGTATTGTACTGTGTCTGTGAAAACTGTGCTTTAAATTATATTTTCATATGTTTTGTTCAGGACAGAGCACATTAAGTTTGAAAGCAACAGAGGTTTGTTTTAGAACTGAAGGCAACTTAATGAAACAAAATTGCTGTCAAGAAAAGCTGCTTATAAATGTAAATGAAATCACATTTAAAATAAACTGCCTCTGACCCAAAATAAACATGGCTCTTTATTTTCATTAGCATCCATTATAAAGACCAGTATCAAGTTTGCCACAGAAACGAATATATCCATTCAGTACCTTGTTCTAAGGCTGCCTTTTTTTGGGGGGGGGGGGGGAGGGGGGGTGCAGAATTCAGCTGACGACAGACACACGTAGATTTCATCAACGTTTTGCCTAGGTCAGTATGATGAACAATTTCATTTCACTGGTAGTAGCACTATAATATTCAAAGGATACTTTACTTTTAGGTTAGCATGGTCCATAATTATTAACTGATGCAACAAAAATGTTCATATCATCATTGAACATATTTTACCTGAATATAGTCTGCTTAGCCTATAACCTATCCAGAAGCTTAAAACATGGAGTCTTCATTACTGTTGCATCCCAGGTCTGCCATGTCCTGATATCTGACTGCCCAATACTGTTTTGCCCTAGACTGAAACCTTTTAAAGGATTCCAATGATGATACATGAATTCTGCTCCTAGAAACAAATGCAAGTGAGATGGTGTATATGCGGTTCACATATAGTACCCCAAAATGCCACTACACTGAATATTAAGTTAACATCTTAGATAGCTAGTTTGCTTAAGACAAGCTTAAATATTTTGATATAACCACAAAAACAGCAAAATCAAAAAGTCAGTACTTTAAATCCTTAACATTCATATTCTAAAAGAGGAAAGGACTGTAGTTCAGAAAATTTTTTTAATGACCCAGACCAAAAAGACATTCAAGATGCTAGACTTAATGAAAATCACAAATAAATCTGACAATGAAATTACACACTTCTAAAAATGTGTCTACTTTAATGTTAATGAATACACTATATACAGCAGCGTCATAACATAACGAACACGATAGTTTGATTTGGGTTTATGCATTACATATTTAATCACTTACTGAGAACATTTTTTCAAAGTTATACTCTTATCAGGAAAATGTGAAAAAAGACATACATTTTCTGTGATTTTATGCCACAACCATCACTGTTTAGTAGATCATTTAATATGAAACAATTACGCTGACATATCTTGTTCCATTTCCCCATCAGATAGAAATACAACTTTAAGATGGCTTAAAAATAATCATTCAGGTATTCTAAAATTTTTTAGTCATAAAATTAGCAAAATATGCTTTCTATTAATTCCTAAAGCAAAGATTTCAAATATAAAAAGGATATTTGCTATCTTGGAAGCATGTGATCTCATTCTACATGCAGCTCCCTTTCTAAAGTGGGTTAAAAAAAAAAACATTTCATGGGCTAAATTATGAAGTTTCTGTATTCAAAAGAATAACTGCAAGACTTATGATAAATTCTTTGTATTACATAATTTTTAGTAGTCATGCTCAATCAACAAGGTCAACAGAGATGTGTAAATATTCTGCTAAATAACACACTATACATACCTATTTTTTCAGTGTGGTAACAATAATCCGTTTCCTTAATTCATATAATTTTGCAAAATGGGGAATAAATAAAGATACAAACACACAAGAACTTCTTAAGGAGGTAAGATTAACAGAGGTTAAAATTATATTTATTGATAAGTGATAAGCCAAGGACTGACCCTGACACCAGTAACACCAAACTCAAAGTAGCTCTTGGTCAGAAAAGTGCAGTAGAGGGTGCATGAAAGTGACACCTTGTGGTCTCCTTAGTGGTCTGAGGTGATTTTTTTTCCAACTGCTAAACTGTATTATTAACTCCCAATAAAAATTAACTAGTCAAAATTTAAAACATTCTGATCAAAATGGGTCTGTACATGCCTTTCAAACCCCTGCTGGTCATAGTCAGGAGGGAACTGCTCGCTGCACATTGGGCACACCTTCCAGTGACTTTCAACATGTTCTTCAAATTTGCTCTGATCATAGTTGGGAGGGAACATTAATTCACAGAGTGGACATTTCTTCTGAACATCAAAGCTTGAGGAAATAAAATGAAAGAATTACGTATTTCTAATAAACAGATTTTTAACAGCAGTAGTCTTCAGATACAGCGAGGTTACATTTACCTACTTAAGCTGATATTCATACTAACACTTACCTTGAAAGTCTTCAGTTACGCCAGGAACCTCTTTTTCTGCTCCTAAAAGCTTGCTATTGACAATTGTGTAAACCATTTATAAAGCCTCTAATTTTAGTTTTACAATTAGATTGACAAAGAAAATCTTTTTCTCATCAAAATCCAAAAAATACAATCACATTATGTGAAATGAGGCTCAGTGACAAGAATTCTTCAATTTTTAACTAACAAAATATGCCTTTTGTAAAACTATAAAGATTCATACAACTTGTAGCTTCCCAACAGTGTTCATTCAGTTTAACAACTAAAGGTGTTTACAGCACTGGTCCTCAAGGTACGGCGCGCATCAGAACCACCTGGAGGCATGCTGAGACGCACACCGCTGGGCCCTACAGCAAGGGTTTGGGGTTCAACAAGATCTGAGTTAGGGCCCTGGACCACAAGCATTTCTAACAAATTTTCAAGGACCATACGTTGAGAGCCACAGGTAATCCCAATTCTACACAGGAAAGAGCAAAATTACCTGGGATCAAAGCAAAAGCCTGTTCCGTGCCCATGTAAATGCTGACTTGGAGGATCAGGAGCAGGGGGCACATTCTCATCTTCCTAGGCAAAAAATAATCGTGCAACTTTTGAGAAAAGTGAAACCAAATAGAAGTTCCTCAATTAATTCAACCAAGCACCGTATAAAGGAAATAAGATTACACTTTTAAAAATTTACTTCTATTATCATTAGATTTTCATGTAAACATGTTTGAAAGTAACTTTTTTTTTTTTTAGAGAGTATTTCACTATGGACTAAGTCTTACCTTGAAATAAAAAGCAGTATTCAGTGGAATGGAGACTATACTACACCTGTGTGTGTGACTGAAGCAGAGATCAATAGACTTTTTTGACCGATATGTAGGTAACTTTACCGACTTTTTATCGTTCCATACACTGGGTGACTACTTTCATAAAAGTCTTAAGACTGCATTATTTTTCCTGTTATTCTCATTTAATGACTATTAGTCTGTAAGATAGGCAGGATCTTCTTTGATAATATATATCCACTGCACAATACGTAGAAATTATAAATAAAGGAAAACTAACAGTGTGTGTGTGTGTGTGTATGTTTTGGGGCAAATACACAAGCGAATCCAACTGGAAAACCATGTTAAAGCGAAGCAATGCACCAAACTACAGGCCTCAAAAACCCTGATGTAAAACAATCAGATTCAAATTTAAATATCTGATTAACAGATTATCAAGGAAGACTCCTAAAACCCTGTAAATCTGAGTCTGAATCAGAAAGAAAATGCTGGTGTGAATTTCCATGCCTGCATCCCTCTAGTCACTTTTTATAGATTTGCACATTGCTGCTACATCAATATCCAAACACAGACTGTCACTTCATATCCAAAGCAGCCACATTGTCTGAAGTGCCCATTTGCTTTCTTCCCCTGAGCAGTTTGTTAGCTGCTTTCATGCCATGAACTAACAGCACACAACAGGTAGAAGGAGGCACTGATGAAAGTCCTTATGTTGCTGGGTAGTCATGATTGCCCCAGAACTATTAATAGGCTAAGTCAGGTCTGTCATAGGAAGAGGTTCCAAAAAAGTGTATGTGACTTGAAATTTGAAGTGACCAAACAAAAGATAAATTGAATTCCTTTTTTTTTTTTTTGAGGTGGGGGAGGGAATAGTAAGGGAAGGCAGGGTAACTTAGCTATTATCCTGACAATTATCTCCCGCTAAAAGCTCAAAAAAGGAGGTGAGAGACTTTTTTCTTTCCCATGTGCATCACATGAGAAAACACTTTTGTTTACATATGATTCCCTTAGGATATAACTGGACAAAAGAAAAACAGGATCAATAACCTAATAGGGCATTGAGAAGCTGGGGAATATTGGACAAGTACTTCATATACTTCAAAAATTAAAAGTCTTTAACTAAAATCCAGACAGTTTTTAAATCTGCAGGTACAAAGAGGGAAGATGATTTAGTAGTTGAATCTGCTAAGCTTACATATGTATAACAGGCAAATTGTGATTCTGTGCCACATTACCCTGGCTGCCATACTTAGGCCTTCCAGCAACAATATCTGAAAATGAATCTGCTTAAACTACTACATATAAAATAATGAACAAAATTTTCTCGTATCTAAATGACATAAAAATATATAAATGTTTTAAAAAATTTTGAAATGCTATTGAAGAAAATGAGAATAATAAAACGAAAGGTCTTCATATTCTACTTTTCAAAATTCTTGATGAGACATATTTATAATATTGTACAATACAACTTTCTAGGGGTGAAAAACATAATGGAACCAAAACTCTCACAACCACCTTTCCCTGTGTTTTACAACAGCTGCAGCTCACACCAATTCACTGCTTCCATGAAGCAGCTAACAATAGAGTTTGGAACTAGCTAAGGTGCTAGGTTCAGACCACCTATCAGACATGTTAACCCTGCTTATAAAATATGTGGATGAGGGGGCAAAAAAAGCAATTTATACTTTCTAAGCCATATATACTTTGGTAAGGGTAACTATTATTCTGTATCTTCTGCCAGAATAAAAGGGGAGAGGGACTGAAGAGTAGAATTCTAGATGTAATAGTGAGACATAAGTCCTCATGAAATAAGAAATCACCTACTGGGAGAACAGTTTAAAACCAGGAAGTATGTAATAAAATCTGAGTAACCAATTCATATAATAAAGTCTCTGGTGATCTTGTCATGCAAAATGACCAAATTTTCACTCACAAATACAGTTATTCCATTTTACTCATCAAGCTCGGCTAATTAGTTTCCAAACCATACTAGTTTACATATAACAAATTAGCCCGGGAAGTGAGGCTGTTAAGGCAGGCTCATGGCCAGCAACAAAAAATGGCTACTGGTGAAAAAAGAGAGGAAAGCAGACAAGAACCCAAAACATCAAATAGGATTTCAACACTGGATCATACAGCTTTACTATACACCTTAAAAGAATGTGAGGACATCATTCAATATTGAGTTTTTAATTAATAAACTTCAGTCATCAAGGTTATTAGTATTCTATTTTAGCAAGATTTCCACCCCAAACTACTAAAATAATCAAGTTTTAGCACTGAAAGTTGTCAAAAGAATTTTGAATAGCAAGTTTTAAAGTATAAGTACCTAGTATTTTAGCTAAACTGCTGAAATAATCTTGTAAGCAAATATTATTGGGAATACCACACTGAAATGTATTTATGAACAATTCCAAATAAATTTTTCTTAAGAAAATATTTTCAATAGCATTTTAATCTCTACAAAGGTCTAAACACTCTACATTGTTCATGTACCTTTAGACCCATGAGCACAATACTCTTTCTATTTGCAAACTGGTTTTTAAGCAAAGGAAACACGCTACGGTAAACTGAAGCTCTATTTGAAACCCAAAACTTCTCATGAGATGCTCAACTCAAAATCTAGTCTCTAAAAAATATTCTTGTTTTTATCAAAGTATATAACCAGTTTGAACATCTGAAATAGTATTAAAATTGGTTAATCTCTCAGACAACAAAATACATTTAATCATAGTAAATTCAAAATGCAATCATGATCATAAAAATACAATTACCATACGATACAACAATTCCATTTCTGGGTATATATCCAAAAGAACTGAAAGCAGGAACTCAAACAGATATACTGGTACACCTATGGTCATAGCAGCATTATTCACAATAGCCAAAAGGTGGAAACAACTCAAATGTCTATCAATGGATGCATGGAAAAACAAAATGTGGTATACACATACAATGAAATATTACTTAGCCTTAAAAAGGAAGAAAATTCTGACATCTTACAACATGAATGAATCTTGAGGACATATATTAAGTGCAATAAGCCCATCACAAAAAGATAAATACTATATGATTCTATTGTACTTATATGAGGTATCCAGAATAGTCAAATTCAGAGAGACAAAGTAGAATGGCAGTTGCCAGGGGCCAGAGGGAGGGAGGAATGGAGTTGTTGTTTTAACGGGTACAGAGTTTCTGTTTTGCAAGATGAAAAGAGTTCTGAAGACTTGCTGCACAACAACGTGAATATACAGTTGACCACTGAACAATGAGGATTTGAACTGCATAGATCTGCTTTTATGTGGGATTTTTTTCAATAGTATACACTACAATACTACACGAAATGAGGTTGGTTGGATCCTCGAATGCAGATCTTTGGATATGGGAGAAACCACAGACGTAGAGGACCAACTGGAAGTTATACTCAGATTTTCAACTGCATGGAGGGTTGGCACCCCTAACCCTCGCGTTAAGGGTCATCTGTACTTACTGCTATAGAAGCATGTACTAAAAAATAGTTAAGATGGTAAACTTTATGTGTATTCAACCACAATAAAAAATGCAATTGTGATCAAACTAGCAATACACACTTGGGAGCTAATGATTGAGTTACACCATCTAAATCATTAGGATTCAGACCATCAGAATTTCTGAAACTGTGTTATGATTCCACCTTTGCCAGGAATTATTAATTGAAATATTTAGATATCATTAAGGAGCTAGTAGTGAATATCAATGAAGAAAGATCCACCACCTAATAGAACTTTTACTAAGTTAATAATTACTACTTTAGTTCAAGAGCATCCTATAAGAAACATTTGCTAAAGCCAAAATCAACACATTAAGAACAGAGTACCAATGACTCTGGGTAACTTTTATATACAACTAAAGAATTAATGTTTATCCTTATAACTCTGTATTATTAAGTAATATTAGTCAACATTCTCTTTTTATGAGATGTTACTGTTTAAGCTCAGCCAAACATCCATTTCTAGTAATATGTCAATGAAGGAATATCATTGAATTATAACTCCATAAAATTTAAAGGTATTTTAAAAATAGGAAAGCAAATAATTTTGTAAGATCTCTATTTTCAAATGTCACTTTTCTCAGATACATGCAGCCCTATGTTCATGCAGCACTATTTACAAGAGCCGAGACATGGAAATGACCTAAATGTCCATCGACAGATGAATGGATAAAGAAGATGTGGTATATATGTATACAATGGAATATTACTCAGCCATAAAAAGAGTGAAATAATGCCATTTGCAGCTACATGGACCTAGAGATTATCACACTAAGCGAAGTAAGTCAGAAAGAGAATGACAAATACCATACGATATCACTTATATGTGGAATCTAAAATAATGACACAAATGAACTTATCTACGAAACAGAAACAGACTCACAGAGAGCAGACTTGTGGTTGCTGAGGGGGGCTGGGGGGAGGGGGATGGATTGGGAGTTTGGGACTAGCAGATGCAAACTATTACATATAGCATGGATAAACAACAAGGTCCTACTCTATAGCACAGGGAACTATACTCGATGTCCTGTAATAAACCATAATGGAAAAGAATACCAAAAAAAGTTACTTTTCTCCATATCCAAAACTTAAAACAAACCAAAGACCTAAATTAGAAGCTAGAGCTACCTTAGATAAAGCAATGGTTTCTGAGATACGACAACACGAGTACAAGCAAAAAAAGGATAGGTAAATTTGACTTCATCAAAATTTAAAACTTTTGTGCTGCAAAGGATACCACCAAAAGAATATAAAGACAATCCACAGATGGGAGAAAATATTTGCAAATCATTTATCTGGCAAGGGACAAATAATCCTATATAAAAATGGCCAAAGGACTTGAATAGACATTTTCCCAAAGAACATATACAAATGGTCAACCAGCACATTAAAGATGCTCAGTATTATTAGCCATCAGGGAAATGCAAATCAAAATCATGGTGATATGCCACTTCTCATCTACTAGGATGGGCTATCATCAAAACAACAGACAACAAGTGTGGGTAAAGATGATGTAGATAAACTGGAACTCTTACACTTACACACTGCCAATGGAAAAGGAATCAGGCAATTCTTCAAAAGGTTAAACACAGAGTTACCCTATGACCCAGCAATTCAACTCCTAGGTATATAACCAAACTGAAAAAGGTATTCAAACAAAAACTTGTACATAAGTTCACAGCAGCACTATTCACAAGAGCCAACTGTTAATCAACAGAGGAATGGATAAACAAAATGTGGTATATCCATACAACACACTATTCAGCATTTAATACAAAGGAATGCAGTACATTTTTCATGCTAAACATGTATGCATGCTAAAACATGGATGGATCTTGAAAACATTATGCTAAGTGAAAGAAGCCAGTCACAAAAGACCTCATGTTAGAAGACTTGACTTACATAAATGTCCAGAATAAGCAGCTCTACAGAGACAAAGTAACTGCTAAAGGGTACAGGGCTTCTTTATGTGGTGAGGAAAATGTCCTAAAATTGAATGTGATGATAGCTGCACAATTCTCTGAATATACTAAAAACCACTGAATTGTATACTTTAAATGGTAATTGTACGGTATGTGAATTATATCTCAATAAAGCTGTTACCGAAAATTACTTTTCTAAGATGACTGAACATTAGTAGGCAGAAAATAAAAATAATTAAAAGCATTTCTTTAGCTAAAATTGTTAGTCACAAATATTTAAATAGACCCTACTGTATATGAAAGGCATTGTACTATATGGTATAGAGAAGGTAAAATTCAGCATTAAGAGATGCCAACCAGGGACTTCCCTGGTGGTCCAGTGGGTAAGACTCCACACTCCCAATGCAGGGGGCCTGGGTTTGATCTCTGGTCAGGGAGCTAGTTCCCACATGCATGCTGCAACTAAGAGTCCGCATGTCGCAACGAAGATCCCGCATGCCACGACTAAGACCAGGCGCAGCCTAAATAAATAAATATTTAAAAAAGAAAAAAAAAAAAAAGAGATGCCAACCAGAGATACAGAATCAGCGGGAAGTAAGTGTGTATTAAAAAAAAAAAAAATAGAACGTATAGAATTCATGTAATCTTTTTTAATTTATTTTATTTATTTTTGGCTGTGCTGGGTCTTCGTTGCTGTGCGCAGGCTTTCTCTAGTTGTGGTGAGCAGGGGCTACTCCTCATTGCAGTGCGTGGGCTTCTCATTGCGGTGGCTTCTCTTGTTGCGGAGCACGGGCTCTAGGCCCGCAGGCTTCAGTAGTTGTGGCTTGCGGGCTCTAGAGCACAGGCTCAACAGTTGTGGTGCACAGGCTTAGTTGCTCTGTGGCATGTAGGATCTTCCAGGACCAGGGCTTGAACCCACGTCCCCTGCGTTGGCAGGCGTATTCTAAACCACTGCGCCACCAGGGAAGCCCCTCATGTAATCCTTTTGATGAAGTCTAATTTATCTATTTTTTCCTTTGTTGCTTGTGCTTTTGGTGTTATATCTAAGAAACCATTGCCTAACATCACAAAGACCTACCTCTATGTTTTCTTTTGAATTTTATACTTTAGCTCTTATATTTAGGTTCAATTTGAGTTAATTTTTGTATATGGTATGAGGTAGAAGTCCAATTACATTTTTTTTGCATATGGATATCCAAATGTCCCAGCACCATTTGTTGAAATGATTATTCTTTCCCCTTTGAAATGTCTTGGGGGACTTCCCTGGTGGTGCAGTGGTTAAGAATTGGCCTGCCAGGGGCTTCCCTGGTGGCGCAGTGGTTGAGAATCTGCCTGCCAATGCAGGGGACACGGGTTCGAGCCCTGGTCTGGGAAGATCCCACATGCCGCGGAGCAACTAGGCCCGTGAGCCACAACTGCTGAGCCTGCGCGTCTGGAGCCTGTGCTCCACAACAAGAGAGGCTGCGATAGTGAGAGGCTCACGCACCACGATGAAGAGTGGCCCCCACTTGCCGCAACTAGAGAAAGCCCTCGCACAGAAACAAAGACCCAACACAGCCATAAATTAATTAATTAATTAAAAAAAAAAAAAAAAAGAATTGGCCTGCCAATGCAAGGGACACGGATTCGATCCCTGGTCCAGGAAGATCCCACATGCCGCGGAGCAACTAAGCCCTTGCGCCACAACTACTGAGCCTGCGCTCTAGAGCCCGCATGCCACAACTACTGAAGCCCGTGCGCCTAGAGCCCGTGCTCTGCAACTAGAGAAGCCACTGCAATGAGAAGCCCGCGCACTGCAACGAAGAGTAGCCCCCGCTCACCGCAACTAGAGAAAGCCCACGCGCAGCAACGAAGACCCAACACAGCCAAAAATAAATTAAAAAAAAAATGTCTTGGCAGTCTTGATAAAAGTGAATTGACTGTAATTATATACTGCTTTTGTAAACAGAAAACATATTGGTTATATTCAAAGTAAAATTTAAAAAATAAGACAACATATGAAAAATGGCAAAATTTAAGAAAGGCAAAAATTCCATGTGTCATGACAATGGGAAACAGGACTTGATTCTTTCAAGCAGTGATTCCCAACAATTTTGGAATCATAGCCCCTTTGAAAACCACAGATCCTTCTGAGAATAAAAACTAAAAAACTCATCAGAAAAAAATGTAAATACAAAAATTGTCAGTCTTCAATTGGGGGGTTCATAGTGAAGGATTCATGTGGAAAGCTGCAAACTACACATTAACAGAATGTGTGAACCTCAGTCTTTCAGAGATAGAGGAGAAAGGAAAGAAGTAAAGCTAGTCAGGTGGAAGGGAAACACTATACAAAGGCATAAAAACAACTGGAAAGTGGGATATGTGTTAAAGGAAGAGAAAGTAATCCAACCTTGCCTGATGGGCTTTAGGAAGTTTAGACCAGTGCAACTCAAACTTTATTAAGCGCATGATCACCGAAAGACTTTGTTAAATGCAGTCTGATTCTCTGTAGGTCTGGAGTGGAGCCAGAGATTCCTTATTTCTAACAAGCTCCCAGGAGATACCAATAGTGTTGGTCCAAAAATGATATTTTTGTGTAGCAGGAGTTTAGACCATGGTTCCAAAAACTGTGCAGGAGGCTACTGAGATGCTAAAGGTGCCATTAACTGAGAAAGTTTGGGAACCTCTGGTTTAGTCATTTGGTAGGTTGATAGGTGGTAAAACCACAACTTCCATAGCCAAACTGATGAGGCTGTACGCTTACCAGCTGTATGACTTGAAGCAAGCCAGGTAGTCTGTCTCTGTTTCCTCCATTATAAAATATAGTAATAGTTTCTACCTCATAGGACAGCTATGAAGAGTTAATATATTTAAAGTGTTAAGCATTAGCTGTCCAATAAAACTACAGAAATGTCTATTGCCATCACTATCATCATAATTACAACTATGAGGTGAAGGGGAGTGAGTCATAAAAGCCTTTTTTGATCTGACAGAAAGTTTTTGGTGCAGAAGGGAGGAGATATGGCAGGTATGACTGGAGGGGGCTGGAAGTGCAGCCGCTTCAACCCCAACTGAAAGGCACTGGGTCCCGGGCTGTTAAATACTTCCAGGGCAAAGAACCAGAGAAAAGGGACAGGTCAACTCAGAGCTGCTTTTTATACTTTAACTAAAACACTTCATTTGCAAGTGATTTTTGTTGCTGTAATGACAAGAATTTTTTAAAAAAAATATGGTCTGAATGTTCATAAAAATTAGTTTCTGTCTAATGTGAAAAATCTTCTGATAGCAAAATACAATTACCCAAGGTGTGCCTATTAAGACCCCTTCCATCTCATTACCAAATCTAAGCATGTCAGCAAATGAGCACAAGACTCTAACACTGCTTCTCATGGGTTTGCAGGAGGGCAAAGCACACAGATCAGAAAGAACATTCTGCTAATTAAACTGAAGCAGATGACTACAGAAGAGAAGAGCTTGTCACATGTAACATCTGTGCCAAGAATGATCAGATTAAATATGCAAAATGTGAAGTAAAGGTGTGAAAAAGCAGTAAGATGATACTCTAGACTTCATATAGGCTACCAAAGTTCTGACAGTTTTCCTAATTATTCCCAGTAATGGATATAGGAGGCCAAAAGGCAGAAGAGAGAAATACATTTTTCTCCATTATGGGTGTTGAGCACTAGGGCTAAAATCATGCCTGTCTGAACACTGATCAGTTTCTGCAAAGGTTAATAGCAATTAAATGCAGCAAACTAGATTAAATGAGAAACAGGTCATGATACCGCTGTACTTGCAAAGAGCACGATAAAGCATTTCTTTTAAACGCATCTTAATGCACAGAAAATCCAAAAAGAGCTGCTATGAGGAAAAGGATCTATTAAATGGTGAAGAAATCTCTTAAATGAAATAAAAAGAATGCCATGCCACGTAAACTGATTCAATTATCAACAGTACTGTACTGCTGAGAGATTAAATACTAATGATGTCTACAAGAGTATTTCTCTGAAAAAGAAAACTATGATACACACACTTCTTCCTTTTTCTTGCTAACGATAACAAAGAGTCCACTTTATAATTTAAAGTGGGATATAAATGCAAAACTGAAAAGATGCACACCAAAGCATAACACTGTCATTAACACTTTGCTTCTTGCAACCTAGTACATCTACAATCAAAAGAATATAGTAAATAACTCTGTGATAATTAAGATTAAACTATCTGTGACTACAGTTAATACTGTATTGTATATTTGAAAGTTGCTAAGAGAGTAGATCTTAAAAGTTCTCATCACAAGAAAAAAAATTATAGCTGTATGATGATGGATGTTAACTAGACTTGTTATGATGATCATTTCGCAATATACACAAATACCAAATCATTATGTTCCACACCTGAAACATGTATGTCAATTATAGCTCAATTTAAAAAAAATTTTTAAGATTAAACTATCTTATAACTACAATATTCTAAGGTCATTCTCTCAATAAATCCTAAAGTGTAGGTCTGAAGCATATTAATGGTTGATTTTTCAAATTTAAATACAAGCAGATTTTTCAAAATATCAAGTAAGCAATCATGTGTACACACAAGCATACACATTCTCTCTTTCCACACACACATAACTCTCTACACAGGACAAAAAATAAAAGGGACAGGCTCAGAAAACAAATTCAATTTACTTTACTATCCTCAGGGTCTTCTAAACCATCAGGTCGACTTAGGTTTCGAGCAGGCTGGCTGCAGACAACATTATCTTCCAGTCCCCAAGAGGGTACTCTCACAGGTGGCCTTTGGATTTCATCTGGGTAAAAAGCACCATCTGCTCCATCTGAAATAAAAATTTTGGAAGGGTAGGGTAAAACCTGGTACTACAATTAGAATCTCTGTGTATAGCTATGATGAACAGAATATAAAGAACCACTTTAGAGTATCCAAAAAAATGTCTTTTTTTTTTAACCCAAATGATCTTTAAAAATAAGAACTATGTGCAATAAGCAAATAGACTCCTCATACATGGTGTACTGCTTCTAGATGAAGCCAGTTAGTGTTAAACATTAAAACTGCTTATTATAAAACAAGATTTCTATTAGAGTTGATCATACCAACAGTTCTCTAATCCCAGGAAGATACAAACAAAAAAAACCTCCACATTCAGCTAACCCTAACCAAAAATATTTTAATAACCTCTTGTTTCCTGTGTTGCATAAGGATTACCAAACTGCAGAACTGGTTGTGTATTTGGCACTGCAGGAACATGACCATTTTGCTCTGAGCTGGTGTTGAAACACTGTGAGATCTGCTGAGGACTCTGGGAATTCTGACCCTCCAATTTCCTTTCTGCTTGATTTTCTATACTCCTTTTAAGTTCCTAAAATTAACAAAAACAAAGGTAAATAAGCAACCAAATATTTTTTAACAAGAAGAGCATTAAATATTTAGCCAAAATATAACAATAAAATGATTTCCCTATTATATTTAAAGTATACAGTTGGAAAGGCTGGTTCTCAACTTCTCATAAATGTCCCTTCCACATCCAACAAAATCAGAAAGCAGGATAAAGCCCAATATATTTTCAAATTTATTTGTGCCAATAAAGTACCCTTTTTATTGCTAATTGAGAAGAAATTGCGAATCTCTTACAATTTAGCTATTAGTAAAAATCATAAGACAAAAAACAACTCAGACTGCTTCCCTAGCAAACTCTACTGAACATTTTTAAAAATACTAATCTTGTATAAACTCTTTCAAAAACTAGAGGAAAAAACACTGTCTCAGCTTACTTTACAAGACCAGTATTATCCTGATACCCAAACCAGTGACATCACAGGAAAACGGCAGACCTCAACTGCAGACCCTCATGAATACTGATGTAAAAATCCTTAATTAAGAAATCAAATTCAATATTAGAAAATAATACATTGGGACTTCCCTGGTGGCGCAGTGGTTAAGAATCTGCCTGCCAATGCAGGGGACATGAGTTCGATCCCTGGTCTGGGAAGATCCCACATGCGGCGAAGCAACTAAGCCCGTGCGCCACAACTACTGAGCCTGAGCTCTAGAGCCCGTGCTCTGCAACAAGAGAAGCCACCACAATGAGAAGCCCTCGCACCGCAACAAAGAGTAGCCCCCGCTCGCTGCAACTAGAGAAAGCCCACACGCAGCAACGAAGACCCAACACAGCCAAAAATAAATAAATTTATTTAAAAAAAAAAATCATGACCAAGCGGGTTTTATCACAAGAATGCAAATTTAGTTTAACATCCAAAAATCAATGTAATTCATCACATGTTCATAGACTAAAGGAAAAAAGCATACAATCATTTCAATAACTGCAAGAAGAAACATTTTATAAAATTCAACAGGCATCCATGATTTAAAAAAAAAAAAGACATCTACAAAAACCTACAGTGAATCTTAATGGTGAAAAATTAAATGGTTCTACCTAAGATCAACTATTAAGGCAAAATGTCTGTTCTAACCACTTCTATTCAACATTATACTGGAGTTTCTTTTTTTTTTTTTTTAATATTTATTTATTTATTTGGCTGCACCGGGTCTTTTTTTTTTTTTTAAAGGAATTCCTTTATTTTTATTATTTATTTATTTATTTATTTAATTTTTGTCTGTGTTGGGTCTTCGTTTCTGTGCAAGGGCTTTCTCTAGTTGCGGCAAGCGGGGGCCACTCTTCATCACAGTGCGCGGGGCCTCTCACTATCGCGGCCTCTCTTGTTGCGGAGCACAAGCTCCAGACGCACAGGCTCAGTAGTTGTGGCTCATGGGCCTAGTTGCTCCGCGGCATGTGGGATCTTCCCAGACCAGGGCTCGAACCCGTGTCCCCTGCATTGGCAGGAAGATTCTCAACCACTGCGCCACCAGGGAAGCCCTGCACCGGGTCCTAGTTGCAGCACTCGGGATCTTCGTTGCGGCGTGCAGGATCTTTTAGTTGCTGCATGCGGGATTTAGTTTCCTGACCAGGGATCAAAGCCAGGCCCTGTGCATTGGGGAGTGCAGAGTCTGGACCATCAAGGAAGTCCCTATACTGGAGGTTCTAAACAGTGTTAAGATTAAGGCAAGATTAAGATTAAGGCAGACAGACTGGAAAGGAAGAAGTAAAACCATCTTTACTCACAGATGATATGATCATAGAAGTGGAAAATCCTAAGGAATACACTAGAACTAGGAGAATGAGTTAATTTAGCAAGGCTGCAGTATATAAGGTCAATATATAAAACCAACTGTACTGCTATATATCAGCAACACACAACTGAAAAATGAAATTTTTTAAAATTCTATTTATAGTAACATTCATAGATTAAAACTTAAATACTAAGGAATAAATTTAGCAAAAGATGTGCAAGGCCTATAAACTAAAAGCCACAAACATTACTGAGAGAAATTAAAGAGAGCCTCAGCAAATGGAGAAATATACCACATTCATGGACTGGAAAACTTATTTTTATGCTATTAATTCCCCCCAAATTGATCTACAGATTCAATGCGATCCCAATCGAAATTCCAGCAGGCTTTTGTATAAACTGACAAACTGATTCTAAAATGTACATGGAAACACAAAGGTCCTGGAATAGCCCATTTTTAAAAAGCAGAACAAACTTCAAGACTTACACAATCTGATTTCCAGACTTATTATAAAGCTATAATAATCAACTGAGTACAGTTTTAGCCTAAGGATAAACAGATCAGGGGTAGGCAAACTTGTTCCATAAAGGGCCTGATGGTAGATATTTCCAGCTTTGTAGGACACACAGTCTCTGTCACAACTACTCAAATCTCTCTCTGCTATTGCAGCCATAGACAATACCTAAAAATGAATGGGCATGGCAATGCGCTTTAATAAATCCTTATTTACAAAAACAGGCCACAAGCCAAATTTGGATGTAGGCCTTAGTATGCTGACCCCTAATATAAATCAATAAAACAGAAAAGAGATTCCAAAAATATACCCATACTCTTGTCAATTAATTTTCAACAAAGATGCAGAAGTAATACAACGGAGGAAAAACATGTTCTTTTAAATATATGATGCTAAAAAACTGGATATCTGCATACAAATAAACAAATTTTGACTACATATCATTCCTTACACAAAAATTAATTTTAAGTAGATCATAAATCTAAACATAAGAGCTGAAACTATAAAATATACTGGATTAAAAAATAGGAGAAAATCTCTGTAACCCTGGGTTAGGCAAAAATTTCAGATAGGACACATATAGCATGAACCATTAAGAAAAATATAGCTAAACTGGACTACTTCAGAATTAGAAGCTTTTGCTCTTCAAAAGATAGTATTTTTAAAAATGAAAAGGTGAACCACAAATTGGGAGAAAATATTTCCAAAATACATAACATAGAAATTGTATTTGGAATATATTTTTTTAAACTCTTAAATCGAAAAAAGATAACCCAATAAAAAATCAGGTAAAAGATCTGAACAGACACTTCACAAAAGAATATATATGAATGGCCTGTAGGCACATGAAAAGATGTTGAGCATCACCAGTCAGTCATCGGGGACTATCCGGAAAGAAACGAAAACACTAATCTTCAAAGATACATACACCCTAATGTTCATAGCAGCACTATTTAAAATAGCAAAGATATGCATGGAAGTAACCCAAGTGCCCATCAACAGACAACTGGATTAAGAAGATGGGTGTGTGTGTGTGTGTGTGTGTGTGTGCGCACGCGCGTGCACTTGATTCAATAAGTCAAAGACAAATACTATACGTATGGTATCACTAATATGTGGAATCTAAAAAATAATATGAATGACTGTATATACAAAAAAGAAACAGACTCACAAATATAGAAAACAAACTTGTGGTTACCAAAGGGGAGAGGGGAGGGGGGGAGGGACAAATTAGGGGTATGAGATTACAGATAAGAACTACTATATATAAAATAGATAAGCAACAAGGATTTACTGTGTAGCATAGGGAATTATACCCATTATCTTGTAATAACCTATAATGGAATATTATCTGCAAAAATACTGAATCACTATGCTGTACACCTGAAACTAACACAATATTGTAAATCAACTATACTTCAATTAAAAAAATTTTTTTTAAAGTTTAACATTAAAAAATAATAATTAAAGGGCTTCCTTGGTGGCGCAGTGGTTGAGAATCTGCCTGCCAATGCAGGTGGACACGGGTTCGAGCCCTGGTCTGGGAAGATCTCACATGCCACGGAGTAACAAAGCCCGTGCGCCACAACTACTGAGCCTGCGCGTCTGGAGCCTGTGCTCCGCAGCAAGAGAGGCCGCCATAGTGAGAGGCCCGTGCACCGCGATGAAGAGTGGCCCCCGCTTGCCGCAACTAGAGAAAGCCCTGGCACAGAAACAAAGACCCAACACAGCAAAAAATAAATAAATATCCCTACAACTAAAAAAAATAATAATAATAATTAAAAAACACTAGTCGTCAGAGAAATTAAAACTAAAACCACAATGAGGTAACCCTACACACTCACTAGAATGACTAGAATTAAAAACTGACAATACCAAGGGCCAGTGACTGGAATGCTCATATACTGCTGGTGGGAATGCAAAGTGTACAGCCTCTTTGGAAAACAATCTGGGTGTTTCTTAAAAACATACACTTACATACCATATAAGCCAGCAATTCCCTTCCTAGGTATCTACTCAAGAAAAATGAAAACACATGTCCACAAAAAAACTTGTAAGAGAATGTTCATATAGCAGCATTACTCATAACAGCCAAACATGAGAAATAATTTGAATGCCCATCAGCTGGTAAAAGGATTAACGTCTATCAACTAGTGAATAAATTCTGTATGACCACATTTATGTCAAATGCTAGAAAAAGTAAAACAACAGAGTAACAGAAAGTAGAACAGTGGTTGTCTGGGGCTGGGGGTAGCTGGAGGAACAGACTACATATGAGCGTGAGGGAACTATGTGCAGCAATGAAACATTCTATAGTTTGAATGTAATGGTAGAGAACTATATGTATTTGACAAAATTCATCAAATTGCACTTAAAATGAGAGAATTTTATCATATGTAAATTGCACCAGGGACTTCCCTGGCAGTCCAGTGCTTAAGACTTCGTCTTCCAGTGCCGGTGGGGTCCAGGTTCAATCCCCCTGGTCGGGGAGCTAAGATCCCACATGCCCCACAGCCAAAAAAATAAAACAGAGCAATATTGTAACAAATTCGATAAAGACTTTAAAAATGGTCCACATCCAAAAAAAAAAAAAAAACTTTAAAAATAAAAATTAAATAATTCAACCAAAAATATTAACAAAGGATATAAGGATGAAAATTTTCATCTGTAAAGTAAAATTCAGCTGGTTTTGTTGATTGTCATCCCTTGGGAGTAGAGATGAGACTCTATGTTAACAAATTTTTACCTATAAAATGACCTTAAAATAGAGTAAGTGGCCTTCAAATGGAATAAGTCATTATCACTGAGAGCAAAACTGGTAAACATGAAAAATGCAAGTCAATTTAGGTTTGAAAAGAGAAATGGGAATTGAAAGTTCTTCCTAAGCACGTGAAAAGAGTACAGAAGGCATATGAAATATAACATATTGCAGGATTGGTAAGTGAATGATTTACTTAGAACACAGGATGCATGTTAAGAGTAGAAGAAATGCAGCTAAAAACACAGGTTGAAGGGCAAATGTGCCAGATGTGTCATACAGTTTACTACAATGGGCCTAACAGTTCTTGAACAATAATAACACAGTGAAATGGTCCTTAGCAAGGTTAATCTAGCAGAACTATACTGGGCACAGCTGAAAGTAGAAACAAATAATCAGGGGGGCAGCATGACATGGTGGATTGGAGTCAGACCAGAATTTGCTCATCAGCTCCAGCACAAATAACCCTGAGGAACTTACCTTCTCCAGGCCTCAGAGGACTACTGAGAAATGAGGGGAGTGTTTAGAACACAGCAGGCCCTCAACGGATGTCCCCTCATCTCCTGCCAAGACTCAAAAACCCCTGACATACCACTATAGTAATTCAGGATGTTTAAGTGGAAATGTGAAGAGAGAAAAAGGGAGAGAGTAAATTTTTAAAATATTTCAAAGATGATTCAAGAAAAGCAAAAAAAGGGCATGAAAGCAGCAAAAGAGTTAAGAGATGATAAAATACTTCTACAAAAGTGTAAGCAAATCAATTTAAAGGAGTATGGTTAAGTTCTTCTGTAAGCAAACAATAAACTACTTAAATGGAGTCAAGGGTTTCATCAAAACATTTATGCATGCGCTGACAGCCAAGGAACTTCATAGAGAATTCCAACCTAATAAAGAGTTTCCTCTAGGTTCATACTCCACGCCTCTACCATCAAAGATAAAATAAATCCTCTGCAAATAGTATAAGGGTAAGAAAAGGAGGAATAAGCAGCTTGGTTCCTCATGGGGGAAACTGGAGGCAGGGTAAACAGAATACAGGAACATGGACAAAATAGTTATGATTAGGTTGTTTGGCAAATTAGAAGACTGAACTCTTGACTCAGAGAAGATTCTTAAATTTGTATTCACAATGCATGCCTCCCCCCACCCAAAAGGATCCATGTTTAGAATACAGGAGATCCATGAACTTAGGTGAAAAAAAAAATTTTTTTTTATATCTTTTCACTAACTTCTAACTGAAATTTAGCATTTTCTCCAATTATGGATGTAGGCAAAAAAACATAGCAACAGTTGCAGTACCTTTAATTTTGTCACCCACAAAAATCACAGATACTCAAGATACCTTCCACTAATCATTTATAAATATATACAAATATTACTCTTCTATTCTTAAAAAGGAAGCAGATCATCTGGAAATATGAAATGATGATTCAGAAAAATCACTAGTCAGGTACCTGATGTTAAAAAACATTTTGAAATAGTTTTACTTTAAGAAGTTTTTTATTTTAATTTTTTCTCTGGTAATAGTTAATAAAGTACTTCCCACCATCATTTTTATCATTATTTGCCATTGTGCTTTTGCTTTATTATTTTCTTTACTCTTCCCTTTTCATATTTCTAGTAAGGGGCTTATACAGAATATCTGAAATAGTATGAAAATGATAAATAAGTCTAAATAGTGGTTTTGGAATGACATGAAAAAATAAGATACTTTGAGGTATATTAAGTTTCTAAATAAATTTAAATTGGTAGGGTTTTTAATCCTAAATTACTTCATACTATTAAAAGTTATTTTTAAAAAATATTTTTTTATAATACGAGGGAGCTAGTTACTTAAAAACACTATAATGAGTTTTTATCCACACATATGTTCAATACTTATTGAGTATCTAATATGCAGCAGGCACTACTCTCCAGGCACTAGAGATTTAGGAATAACCAAAACACACAACAATTCCTGCCCACATGAAGTCTGTATCTAGAGCAGGGCAGATGGACAAGAAACAAAATAAGTAAAACACACATTCTGTGAGATGGTGATATTTCCATTTTGTCATTTGCTCACTCAACTAATGCTTAATGATCACTTGGTTCATTCCAGGCACTGTCTGGATCTAGGTTTTGGTGCTGAACAAAAAGGACATAATCCTAACTCTGCAGAGGATTGTGGCAGGAGTGAGGGTACTGAGAAACACTGGGGGAGAAGACAAACATGAAGCAAGCTGCTGAAATAGCAAACAGAAATTCTTATAAATACAGTCTTTAGAAGTAATATAAAACTATATTGTCAGTAGCAGGGAAATCAAGAGTAACTCAAGAAGACAGGAAGTAGAAAGCAAACTGGCCTACTTCTATTGTATTCCTGACAGGGCAGGGTATTAATTGACAATAAAACTGCTGATCCCACTACATTTCTTTTACCAAATATTTTTATAAGCAAATGCTATAAATTATGTTTGCCCCATTAACTTGTTTAGTCATTCAACAAATATTTAACTTCAAATATCAGGCACTGTACTAGAGGCTGCAAATACAGTGGTGAATAAAATAAACATGATCCCTGTTTTTCATGGACCTTATAATTAAGCAAAGGGAGTTGTTAGAGAAATAAGCACAGAAATATTAACTACAAATTATGGTAAGTGCTATAAAATAAAAGTACAGCTCCCAGGTTTAAGTTTAATAAAGGTACCTAATTTGGACTGAGGTCAAAGAAGTCCTCTCTGAAAAAGAGAGATTTAATCTGAGACTTAAAGAATAAGTCAAGAGTGGTAGGAATAGTTAAATATTCAGAGGAAAATAATAGGAATTATGGGATATACTTGAAAAAATACCACTGGGGGAAGAGAGAAGGGAATTACGGTTGAACAGATAAAATAAGATGGCACTGGGACTTCCCTGGCGGTCCAGTGATTAAGACTTTGCCTTCCAATGCGTGGGGTGTGGGTTCGATCCCTGGTCAGGGAGCTAAAATCCCACATGCCTCACGGCCAAAAAAAAAAAAAAACCAAAACATAAAAACAGAAGCAATACTGTAACAAATTTAAAAAAAAAAGACTTAAAAGAAAATTAAAATAAGATGCCACAAAGTAACATCTGTTGATTGCTCGGTGAGAAGTACAACTGAGTTCGTTACATTATTCTTTTCTTACATATGTTTAAATTCTTCTGGGACTACCCTGGAGGTCCAGTGGTTAAGACTCCAAGCTTCCACTGCAGGGGGCACAGGTCTGATCCCTGGTTGGGGAACTAAGATCCCGCATGCCGCGTGGCGCGGCCAAAAAAAATTCTACTTTAAAAAAAAAAGTTAACAAAGAATTGTAGGCAAGAATATTCCTAGCAAAGTACATGAACAAGGGCCCTGAAACAAGAAAGCAATTCATGAGTTGTAAGGCCCAAGTGACTACAACAGTTCTCAAAGTGTGGTCCCCAGACCAGTAGCGTCAGGAACTTGTCAAATGTGCAAATCTCAAGCCCCACCCCAGACCTACAAATCAGAAACTCTGGGAATGGAAGCCAGAAATCTGTGTTTTAACAAATATATTGTAAAGCAACCATACTCCAATAAAAATTAATTTAAAAAAAAATGTGGTACCCTAACAAACTATATTAAATGAAATTATATGAATGTAATGTGAAAAGGGGCAATTTTCAAGATAATCTAGTCTGTGGCATTCTATATATATAATTGTATGTTGACCTTTCCCCACAAAGGCACAAGCTCTGCTAACTTTTGTTTAGCTTGTGATAAGTTATGACTGTACTCTTATCATTACTTATAATGTTGTATTTGCTCATATTTCCCCAAATACATGTTGTATATCGCCATTTAATCTTTAATATTACAAAAAGGCAAAATATTTAAATAAATTTGATAATTACCTAAAAAACAAACAAATAATACAGGTAGTTCTGATTCAAGGTCAAGATTGAGAACACTACTGAGAGAAATTCTACAATAGAGGAGAGTCAAACAAGAAACTGTGGCTTAAAATGGGACTAGAGAGAGAGGCCAGTCATATAAAATATTATATGCTACGTTGAATTTTGGCGGGAATTCCCTGGTGGTCCAGTGGTTAGGACTCTGCGCTTTCACTGCCAAGGGCACAGGTTCAATCTCTGGTTGGGGCACTAAGATCCCACAAGCCACACGGTGCAGCCAAAAAAGAATTCTGGCATTTATCCTAAATGCACTAATGCATGGGAGGCCCGTTAAGGAGCTTCAAGCAAGAAAGGATCAGCTTTACATTTTTAAAGGTTACCCTGCCTGTGGTTTGAATAACCTTTTACTTCAGTCAAACATAGAGGAGGACGGACTTCCCTGGTGGTCCAGTGGTTAAGAATCCACCTCCCAAGGCAGGGGACGTGGGTTCGATCCCTGGTCAGGGAACTAAGATCCCACATGCCACGCGGCAACTAAGCCCGCATGCCGCAACAAAAGATTCTGCATGCTGTGACGAAGATCCCACACGCCGCAACTAAGACCTGATGCAGCCAAATAAATATTAAAAAAACAAAACATAGAGGAGGAGAGTGACCTCATGGAAGATGGCAGAGAAGAAATTATGGCCCTCACCCAACTATCTGCATGGAACTGAATCCTGACAACAAGTAGTGAGCTCAGAAGTAGATCTATACCCGTGAGATGACTGAGCCGCATCTGACACACTGACTGCAGTCTTGCAAGATGTCTAAAGGGGACCCAGCTAAGCCACACCTGGATTCCTGACTCACAGAAACTGTGAGATAACAAATACTGTTTTAAGCCACTACATTTTCAGGTAATTTGCTGTGCAGCATAATTAATACAGTCACTATATTGTTTTCTGTTTGTGATTTCAGCCATTTGTAACACAACAAAATGTACAAATGGTTATAATCATTTAGCACTATCTTTCACTGTTATATATGAAACTTCAAAATAACTATATAAAACATTCTATATATATATAATTTTACATATAAATTATATATAAATTTTATATATGAAATATATATTTTTTATAAATGTAAAATATATAAAAATAAAGTATCTTGATTGCTTCTCTCTAGCATTAGCTATTAACTCCAAGCACAAAATACACTTAGAGCCAGGTTTCTTACCAAAAATGGTTAAGGTACATCCATATTTCAAAAAGTTGTCTTAAGCATTTGGAATATATATTTTGTCAACTTCTTGTGAAATCTGATTAGGTCATCATTGTTTTAACTTCGAAATACACTTGAGGAAAACTCATACTGGAAATAAAAAATCATTTTCTTACTCTTCATTTGTGCTCCTAGTGTTTTAATTAGCTTTAATCCACTGTTTATTTGCAGGGATCTTTTTAACCCACTTGTCATTTTGTGTTACCATACACTGAAGGGGGCGAGGGAGAGAGAACAAACACAAGTAACATTTGAATGCGATATACTGACAACCTGGGGTGGGGGTGGGGGGGAGGGACTTGCAAACAATCTTGAATTCAATTCTATTCTTAATAGGTTTCCTTCTTTTAGTGATATGGCTCTAGCAGTTCTGAAGGTGTGGGATATTGGAATTAGCAAGTAGATTCAATGTATTGACACTATTGGGCACAGGATTCTCACTGTGGAAAAGTGTACAAATAGGAATTAATGAAGGCAAGGGGAAATTCCCTGGTGGTCCAGTGGTTAGGACTCCACGCTTCCACTGCTGGGGCCAGGGTTTGATCCCTGGTCAGGGAACTAAGATCCTGCAAGCCACGTGGCACGACCAAAAACACACACACACACACCAACATCCTTATCCTGATAATCTTTCTGTAGTTAGATAAAATTACTGTAATAACGTCTATTAAAAAATGCCTCTTTAAAAAAAAAAAAAAAAAGAGGAAAGGAAAGCAAGGAAGAACCAGTGTGGAATTGGACTAGAACTCATGATATCTAAAATACACACCTTTCCCAGCTCAGACACTGAAAGGATCTACAAGCAATGAGCACACCTAGGGCCTGTATTTTGGGTTCTAAATACCATTTCCCACTAATAAGCAACCAGAACTCCTTGCAGAAATAAGGACCACAGCTTCTTCATTGTAAAAAAATGGCCAATTCCAAAGATGAGGGAATAAAGGTATGAGAATACCTTGCAGTGCTAGAAAAAAATTAAGTGCTCAAAAGACCAACAATATCCTTTTGATATTGAGGCAGATCAGGAACCAGCTTGAAGGTATTCCCACTGACCAAATCTCAGACTATGTGAACATCAAAAACATTCTTAATCCATTGACTAAAAAGAGCTCATATTGATGACTACCAAGTAGGAAGATAAGATGATATGTATTAAGATTAGATTAGATAGACACACAGATGAACACAGACACCCAAATATAAATTAAAAATACAGTTGGCCCTCCATATCTGCCAATGCAGAACCAGCCAATGCAGAACCCAGGGATACTCAGGGCCGATGGTACTACACCATTTTATATAAGGGACTGTAGCATCCTCCCATCTTGGCACCCTTGGAGGGGTCCTGGAACCAACCCTGAGGATACCAAGGGATGACTGTACATACATACATAAATACACACTGTGATATAAAAAACATTTTTGGTCTTGTCCCCAGTTCCTGGCACAGATCTCCTAAAACTTCTGGGATTTCCTGAATGATAGGAGTGTCTTTTGTCATTCATAACAAGCCGCTTTAGACCCTACCTGAATTTATGGCTAACAAGGTGACTCCTAGGTTTACAAAATTCTCGTTTTTTCTTTAAAGCTTGAATTTTATCATTGGCAACAAATACTATCAACTGGTTTTCCTTAAAGTAACAGGCTCACTTCCCTTCTTTTCAAGAAAATATCTGCCAAATACCCCAGTCTGAATAACCAAATTTTGTCTACTAGTCATTCTTTAAAATAGAAATGATATGCCATATAAAAAGAGGCTAGTTCAGCTTAGAACTCAATCACACAGTGCTTTACCTTTAAAGGTACTTTAATGCTACTTTACTTCATTAGGCAAAAGTGCTTTGGGAGTACTTCCCATTTCATCACACAGAATATTAAAAACACCCCCCAGGGTCAAGCTTCAATAAAATTAATATTTTACTGTTCCGTCATCTTAAGTGAAACTGTTTTCTTTTTTTTTTTTAAACTGTGAACGCATGGTTAGGATGAATACAGTAACTACTAGTGCAGTTTGGTGCCACTGCCTTGATTCAATATTAATACACCAGCAGTTTTCCCACCACTGCTTTTATACCAACAGTGCAAATGTAACAGAGTAGGGAAAAAAAGCAAATACTGTAATATTACAAAAACTGTTTTATCTTTGTAGACCTCTGAAAGGGGATGGGGACCCCCAAAGGACCACAGACCATACTGTGAGAAATGTTGCACTACAGCATATTTTATATTATAAATGTATGCTCTGAATGTTAGGTTATGCTACAAATCATTATAAACAACTTCTAAAATGTTTCCTATTACAAAAGAAAACCAGATAAATACATTAGGTATAATTTTAAATTTGTTTACTGTTCTCTTATATTTGAACACTGTAAAATTGTTTGTTAAATACAAACTATGTAACAAAAATCAAACTAAGTTTCAACACTTGAGCATTTTTCTCCTAACAAAATATTTTTAAATATTATTTAACTAAAAACGTTTTCCACCTAAGAGTTTTAACACCTGTTTGTCTTTTCTTTAGCCATTTAACTTTTCAAAAAAAATCACCCTCACATAACTGTAATATGTGTGTCCCTTCATAAAGCTGTATCATAATTCAGTGTCATATTAAACTTTTTTTTAAGTACACTGTTCAATACCTTCTCCCTGGAGAGGTTTTCCAAATATGAAGTTAGACCATTTATCTCTTTGTCCTTCTCTGCCAACTGAAGCTGAAGAGAGAAAGAAATTATCATTATTTTTCATCATCTACTCTCTCCTTACCCTTCAAGAGTTAGTTTATACCATTCTATCAAGATAATTCCTATTACCATATCCATGTATTTTCCTTGTTCTTATTCTTTGACATCTCTGAATTACTTGTCATTATTAACTTCCCTCACTCTTAAAGCTTCTCCCCTGGTTTATGTGAAACTGCACCAACACTGTCATCCTCTCATGCTCTTTTTTTAAAGTCTGCTTCTTCACCATTACAAATATAGGTATTCTCCAAAGTTTCTTCTTTGGCTTCTTCTCTCTACATTCTCTGTAAACTCCCTTTCTTCTATGCCTTCAACAATCATGCTCATATGAATAAATCACAAATATTAACTCATGTGCCACACTCTCTCTTTACCAAGATCCAAATCTGCCTTTTTAATTGATGGGTAAACATGTTTTCACTGTTGTCCTTCTGCACTGTAAGGGTAAAATGTCCCCAACCTACTTTTCTACTTTTGTTAACTGATATTATTAATCTCAGAGCCCACTGTGATTGAAGCTAGGAAACTATATTAAACACTCCTTCTCCTCTTCCTCTACTCCTCAACATTTTCAGTCTCCAAGTCTTTCATTTATTCAACAACTACCCATTACTTGCCTATTACAGCATAAGCAGTATGTATACAAATAAAACTATTCTTCAATGGTTTTTCCCTAAGGCTTTCCTTGATAGATTCAATGGTAGGTGATTGGGGAAGGTATCCAAGGAGATGGCCTTTATCAATTCATTCTAAGAATATTTGTACCTAATTTTCTTACCTTCAAAAACCCTTCCCACCTGTAAATCCTCTCAGTGCTACCAAATTATTTTCATAAAGACCCACTCTGGTTGGGTCCCTTTTCTCCTAGAAAATTCTTAACAGCAAATAGCACCCACATTCCAGTTTAAGTCCCCCCAAATCTGGCTTCAACCTATCTTTCACATCTATCTACTCCATCACAGATATTAAAGTGCTATTACTCAAGACTGTCACAGCTCCCAGATTATGCTCTCTACTTCTGACCTCCAAACCTGTAATGCTTTCCATCTGTTTAGAAAGATGTTTCTGGGCTTCCCTGGTGGCGCAGTGGTTGAGAATCTGCCTGCCGATGCAGGGCACACGGGTTCGAGCCCTGGTCTGGGAAGATCCCACATGCCGCGGAGCAACTAGGCCCATGAGCCACAACTACTGAGCCTGCGCGTCTGGAGCCTGTGCTCCGCAACAAGAGAGGCCGCGATAGTGAGAGGCCCGCGCACCGCGATGAAGAGTGGCCCCCACTTGCCGCAACTAGAGAAAGCCCTCGCACAGAAACGAAGACCCAACACAGCCAAAAATAAATAAATTAATTAATTTAAAAAAAAAAGAATCAGATTTATAAAAAAAAAAAAAAAAAAAAAAAAAAGAAAGATGTTTCTTTCTTTTCCCAGCTCCGTTTATCCTCCCCTCCTGTTTGGTCTTTCACAGGTCTAGTTTCTCTGTAATATCTAACTCCTAAATATTCCACTGGAAACTGCCCTAAAGTACTTAGACTTACAGCTTATGTAGAACTACATCACATTTTGCCTTGTCTCATGGTGTTTGTGTCTAAGCAACACAAAATAAGGGGAAAGGCACTAAACAAAAAGCCAAGCACCGTTACCAGTTGTACAACCTTAAATATGTTGTTTAATCTCGATGTTAATTTTTATCATTAATGAAATAAAAATATTATTTAGCTTCCCATGGGTTTGAAAGATGATTACCTAAGTTGTGAATGTGAAAGAGTTTTGAATATCATGATTACACTTCTAGCACTCCTTACTAGATTATAAACTCCTTAAGCATAGCATTGTGCCTTACTTATATGATCACCCACATAATAGCTAACAGTGCTTTATATTTAATAGGCTTCAATAAATATTTACTAAATCATTTTTCCTAATCAATCTGCAAAAATAAAGTTTCATATAAATTCAGTATTCATACTTTTTAATAATAACAGAAGTTCCCAGGCAATAAAAACAATATTCACAGTGATCCCAGGAACAACAATAACCTCATGAAATAAGTTTCAAAATTTCATTCTGACAGCAGATGAAGGTAAAAAAGGATCAAGCAGTTAAATTACCTTAGCCTGTACCAACCCAAACAAAGTAATTCTTGGTGCCTTTAAGAATGTTATATTTTAAAATTAGATTATAGGTACAATTAGCTATGACAGAGCAAATTTAAATCATTTAGAACTTCCAGGCCTTTAGTCACACACACAAAAAAATGCCAATTATACACACATGCACATACCTTAAAATACTTAAGATTACATTTTATTACTTAGAGGGAAAATGTCTTTCCACTTATTAATTAGCTAGACAGCCTACTAATCTTTTTCTCCAACATTTTTACAAATATCATTTACCATTCAGGCTTGTTTGTTGCCTAATGTTAAACTGGCAAAAATAATCTTCATTAATTAAGACTGTATTGCTTACTCTGCAGTACCTCATTTAGGATCACAAGTAACACATTTTGGTGATAAATTTAAAAACCTTTACATAAATTTTTTAAATTACAGATCCTATCTTACTACACTCCCAAAAAAAACCACCAAGGCCCTAGAATAATTTTACAAACACATTCATAATTAAGTGAACAAGGAATATGAAATGATCACTTTCATCTTAAAAACTAAGCATGATTTAAAGATATAATTTCAATAGCCATCTGAATCCGCAAAATGAAAGCCACAATGGCAATGCATATGGGTATCTATTTTCTCAGTTCATAGTTAATGAACTGTAGTCAACATAACTAAATACATAGTACATTTTTATCTATACATGAAAATACTATCCCAATTACCCATGTTGAAACTTTATGTTAGATTGACCAAATTATAGATAGCACATTTTCAAAAGTATCAGGTACTATGCCTCAAGTTATACGAATAGTAAACTTACTTTGTAATTCTCCTCTACTTCAGCTAGTTCTAGTTTCACATTTTCAGCAATTTTCACTTGCTCTTTCCATTTCAGCTCCATTTTTGCAAGTTCATCAGCATATTTATTGCATTTTGTTTTCTCATCCTAAATGAAATTAGTATAATTACCAAAAGATTTTAAATCCATATACAGCTAATATCTATACAAACATACTTGTGCTGAATGCTTATTATAACACTGTTGTAAAGGTATAAAAATTGAAATAACCAAAATGTCTGTCAGTGGAAGATTGGACAAATCATTTTATATCCATACAATGGAACAGAATATATTTATTGAAAAAGAACAAAGTGATCTAAAAATTAACAAGGAAAAATGGCAAGATACATTAATTGAAAATATCAAGTTGCAAAAACAGAATATATAGTATAATCCCATTTCTGCTTTAAAAGTTGTTTAACACAATTTTATATGATGTCTATGTAGTATATGTAGAAAAAATAAACCAAATTTATTTATTTTTTTTGGCCACATCACACAGCTAGTGGGATCTTAGTTCCCTGACCAGGGAATGAACCCAGGCCCTCGGCAGTGAAAGCTCGAAGTCCTAACCACTGGACTGCCAGGGAATTCCATAAACCAAAATATTAATAGCCCTTATATCTGGGGATCAGGATCATAATGGTACTTTTTACCACCTTTATTCTTTATTTCTGTAACACCATAAGATTTCACAATAAGCACACATTACTTTTGCAAAGGACATAATAAAAATCACATATTTATAATGCTGTTGTTTCCATATATTAATAATTAAAACTCTGGGATTTCCTGATCAAGACAATCTTTAGATGGATTTCTTATACATTGCTCTTCTCTACAACCCAGAATGTTAAAAGAATGGAGTTTTAAAACATGACGAGGGACTTCCCCAGTGGTCCAGTGGTTAGGGCTCCGCGCTTCCACTGCAGGGGGCACAGGTTTGATCCCTGGTCAGGGAACTAAGATCCCACAAGCCATGCAACAAGGCCAATAAAAAAAATTTTTTTAATTAAAAAAAAAAGAAAAGAAAAAATATATGCTTTATGCTTTGAGCAATTCAATGGAGAAAAGTCCTTTCAACAAATAATGCTGGATCAATTAAATATCCTTACTATACACACCACACCTCACACCATACACAAAAATAAACTTAAAAATGGTTAACAGGCCTAAAAGAACCTAAGACTACAAAACTTCTAGAAAACGAGAAAACCATTACAAGTTGGAGTAGTAAATGTTTTCTTAGAACATACAAAGAACACATAAACAATAAATTGATAATCTGTACTTCAGCAAAACTAAAACTTTTTCTAAAAACACCATTAAGGAAATAAAAAGGCAAGCCACAGACTGGGAGAAAATATTTACCCCACATATCTGACAAAGGACTTGTATCTGGAATAAAGAACACTTACAACTCAATAATAAGATGAACCAATTTTTAAAATGGCAGAAGATGAACTCACAATAAAAAGGAATAAACTATGCGAAGTAAGTCAGAAAGAGAAAAACAAATACCATATGCTAACACATATATACGGAATCTAAAAAAAAAAAAGTCATGAAGAACCTAGGGGCAAGACAGGAATAAAGACGCAGACCTACTAGAGAATGGACTTGAGGACACGGGGAGGGGGAAGGGTAAGCTGGGAGAGTAAGGGTAAGTGAGAGAGTGGCATGGACATATATACACTACCAAATGTAAAACAGATAGCTAGTGGGAAGCAGCCGCATAGCACAGGGAGATCAGCTCGGTGCTTTGTGACCACCTAGAGGGGTGGGATATGGAGGGTGGGAGGGAGGGAGACGCAAGAGGGAAGAGATATGGGGATATATGTATATCTATAACTGATTCACTTTGTTATAAAGCAGAAACTAACACACCATTGTAAAGCAATTATACTCCAATAAAGATATTAAAAATTTTTTTAATAAATAAAATTTATTTAAAAAACAAACAAAAAAAGGAATAAACTACCAATAATAAGCAACAACATAAACAAATCTCAAAATAACTGTGCTGAAAGGGGACAGGAAAAGAAGAACATACCATATGATTCCATTTATAGAAACGGTGCAGTGGTTAAGAATCCACCTGCCAATGCAGGGGACACGGGTTTGAGCCCTGGGCCGGGAAGATCCCACATGCCGCGGAGCAACTAAGCCCGTGAGCCACAACTACTAAGCCTGTGCTCTAGGGTGCACGCCTAGAGCCCGTGCTCCGCAACCTACAACAAAGAGTAGCCCCCGCTCGCCACAACCAGAGAAAGCCTGCGCACAGCAATAAAGACCCAATGCAGCCAAGATAAATAAATGAATAAATTTATCAAAAAAAAGAAAGGAAAAACACTGATACCAATAAAGATATTATATTTTAAAAAAAGACAGTAACATAAAATATTTTAAGTTAATTACTATAATAATATATGAATTTCCTTACATGGCTCTAAAAATTATCTCTCTCCTCTCCACATGAACAGAGAAACAAACACACAAAAAATATTTAATTGAACGAACGAAAAACATACACAAAACATCTTTTCCTCTCTTCCCCAAATCAGGTACAAATAAGAAGCATTTTCCCTTTGTCCTTTAACTACCCCAGGAGTGAATACTACTAGGAAGTTGCAAAACTTAAATGTTTGAATAATAGTTTAATATAATCAAAATAACACCGTAAAGGCAACCACTCATTTGGGTACCATTCCTTTTTTTTCCACTTTACATATCTAGTCACTTTAGGATGTGGTGAAAGTCTTTGCTATTATTACAGTAAGTGTAAAAAAGAATACTTCCTTTTTATGCAGTTCAAACATTTTTCATGTATCCTTATCAGAAGAAGAAGACAGACAATATCCAACCCCAACCTCAATTAATCACTTGCCCATTATCAAGAGAAGGACATCAGGGGAACAGAAAACAATAGTTTTAGGATCGTGGTTTTTTTTTTTTTTTGCCCATGCTGTGCAGCTTGTGGGATCTTAGTTCCCCGACCAGGGATCGAACCCTGGCCCACGGCAGTGAAAGTGCCGAATCCTAACCAGTGGACCACCAGGGAATTCCCAAGGATCGTTTTACACACATGCCTACATGAACAGGTACACAGAACAACCCCCACTTATCATCTCAAAAGTGAAACTAAGTATCAGTATATGGGTATAAAAAAGAAACCCTGGGATACTCATCAATCAAAACAATAAAGATAAGCTAAGCCATTACATTTGATAAATCTTTCTCTTACAAGAGAGCTAGCTTACCTGCAAGAGTTGTTTACATTTATTATACTTTTCTGCAGCAATTTCTTTGGTCATTTCAGAGACTTGTCCCTTAGTTAGATTGTCAAAATCTACCTCAGCTATAACAAGGCAGAAAATTAAAAGATTATTAAAAATTATTTTGATCCTTGTATTATTTTCCTGGTCAGAATAACTTGAGGGTCAGTATACTGTGAAATATAATAAATGGAATACTAAAGGAGAGAAACATCTATTTGAAAACATCTATTCATATACTAAATAAACAGAGGACAATATAAACATTAGATGAGAATTTTTTTAATATTTTTTAATTTTAATTTTTTCATTCAATAATTTAAAAAATCATTTTTTTAACTAGCTAAAAATAGTTCTAAAATGGCACAGAAATTGTTCTCTATATACTTAATAGATAAGATATATAGGAAAGCCATACTCTTTGAGAAAACATATTAAATCATTTTTCTAGTCCTTCACTACTATTCAATAAGTTTTTATTAAGTCAATATAACACCTTTCTTGGTACTACACAGGATATATAGAAATGGAAGGCAGGATCCTGTTCTACAGCAGTTGAATCTAAATATTTAATAGTATAGGAAACTTACAATACATATAAAAAGTCTAAAACACCAATTGCCCCAGACACTACACAATTAAATATACTTTACATGCTCTAGTATTTATTTTTGTTATTGTCAAATCTTTAACATAAGGTGAAAAAAAGACATTAGGACAAGTGAAAACCTAGAGTTAATTTAAATTTTCATGTTGTTCATGTATTCACTATGTCTCTCTAATCTGTTCTGTAAGTTAATAAACTAATAAAATATTTAACTTATCCACCAACAGGTACATTAATGAGGAAAGTACCCTAATGATCCAAAGCAGCCAAAACAAAACAAAAACAAAAACAAAAAAAAGGCAAGAAAGAGAGAAACATGAATAGAATTAAAGGGATTTTTAAGTTTTTCCCCACAGAATTGTACAATTAAAGTGCCATAAATGGTTCAGAATTCCACAGTGTTAGTAGAATATTAATTAAAAATTCAATTCTTAGCTCTCTTCCTATAGATCAAATACTATAAGCATTTGCACTTACAAACACCAGCTCATTTGATTAACCATGCTCACGAAGATAAATACTAGTTCACACTCACATCTTGTATATTCACCACATGCATGACTTACTTTTAGACCTTTACTTTCCCTTTGCCTCAATCCCTCACTTAGAAGGATTTTTTTAAAAGCTCCCTAAAATTCTGACACATGGAACAGGCAGTATAAATGAGTATAAATACTTTTCAAGGCAGGACACTTCATACAAAAAGTCTAAAAGATTTTTACCTGTAGAAGGTGGTGGCTTTACATCAAGAGTAGAGGCAGTAGTAGTTGGGTCTGTGTTTATTGAGGCATCATTCACTTTCTGCTGACTCCCAATTTTCTTTGTGAAGACACTATTGTTATTAGCCTATTCAAAATGTTAACAATCAATGGTTAAATGAGTTACATTTCCCTCCTTCAGCAACCATGTATCATATAAATAAATCCTGAAAAGTCCACAAAGCTGCTGCTGTCTTAAAGGCCAACAAAGACTAAAGTTACACACATCACTTTACTAACTGACCTAAATGTTACAAAACAGAACATTTTATTTCTCCAACAAATAAAAATTCCAGATTTAAAAAAAATTATCACTACAATATTAGGCCAGTAATGTGAAATGAAGCAGAGAGAAATTATATTCAAAGGGTATAACATTATAAATTTGATTTGTAAACAAAAATATTGATAAAGGAATTATTTTACTGTGATGAATTCAATTATTCTTACTGATTGGTCTGAAAGTTTGTTTATTTGTTTTTGGAGCCTCTGGCATTCCTTGAATTTTTCTTTATAATGATCTGCTGCCATCTGAAGACGAAGTTTCAGATCTTCAACTTCTCTTCTCAGTTCCTGTTCCAGTGTATCAGTCTTTTCCTAAGAGAGAAATAAACTCTTCCTCTAAGAGAAACGTTCTTGGATTGGAAGAATCAACATTGTGAAAATGACTCTGCTACCCAAAGCAATCTACAGATTCAATGCAATCCCTATCAAACTACCACTGGCATTTTTCACAGAACTAGAACAAAAAATTTCACAATTTGTATGGAAACACAAAAGACCCCGAATAGCCAAAGCAATCTTGAGAACGAAAAATGGAGCTGGAGGAATCAGGCTCCCTGACTTCAGACTATATTACAAAGCTACAGTAATCAAGACAGTTTGGTACTGGCACAAAAACAGAAATATAGATCAATGGAACAGGATAGAAAGCCCAGAGATAAGCCCACGCACATATGGTCACCTTATCTTTGATAAAGGAGGCAAGCATATACAGTGGAGAAAAGACAGCCTCTTCAATAAGTGGTGCTGGGAAAATTGGACAGGTACATGTAAAAGTATGAAATTAGAACACTCCCTGACACCATACACAAAAATAAACTCAAAATGGATTAAAGACCTAAGTGTAAGGCCAGACATTATCAAACTCTTAGAGGAACACATAGGCAGAACACTCTATGACATAAATCACAGCAAGATCCTTTTTGACCCAGCTCCTAGAGAAATGGAAATAAAAACACAAATAAACAAATGGGACCTAATGAAACTTAAAAGCTTTTGCACAGCAAAGGAAACCATAAACAAGACGAAAAGACAACCCTCAGAATGGGAGAAAATATTTGCAAATGAAGCAACTGACAAAGGATTAATCTCCAAGATTTACAAGCAGCTCATGCAGCTCAATAACAAAAAAACAAACAACCCAATCCAAAAATGGGCAGAAGACCTAAATAGACATTTCTCCAAAGAAGATATACAGATTGCCAACAGACACATGAAAGAATGCTCAACATCACTAATCATTACAGAAATGCAAATCAAAACTACAATGAGGTATCATCTCACACCGGTCAGAATGGCCATCATCAAAAAATCTAGAAACAATAAATGCTGGAGAGGGTGTGGAGAAAAGGGAACACTCTTGCACTGTTGGTGGGAATGTAAATTGATACAGCCACTATGGAGAACAGTATGGAGGTTCCTTAAAAAACTAAAAATAGAACTACCATACGACCCAGCAATCCCACTACTGGGCATATACCCTGAGAAAACCATAATTCAGAAAGAGTCATGTACCAAAATATTCATTGCAGCTCTGTTTACAATAGCCAGGACGTGGAAGCAACCTAGGTGTCCATCATCGGATGAATGGATAAAGAAGATGTGGCACATATATACAATGGAATATTACTCAGCCATAAAAAGAAATGAAATGGAGGTATTTGTAATGAGGTGGATGGAGTTAGAGTCTGTCATACAGAGTGAAGTAAGTCAGAAAGAGAAAAAGAAATACAGTATGCTAACACATATATATGGAATCTAAGGAAAAAAAAAAAAAAAAGGTCATGAAGAACCTAGTGGCAAGACGGGAATAAAGACACAGACCTACTAGAGAATGGACTTGAGGATATGGGGAGGGGGAGGGGTGAGATGTGACAGGGTGAGAGAGTGTCATGGACATATATACACTACCAAATATAAAATAGATAGCTAGTGGGAAGCAGCTGCATAGCACAGGGAGATCAGCTCGGTGCTTTGTGACCACCTAGAGGGGTGGGATAGGGAGGGTGGGAGGGAGGGAGGTGCAAGAGGGAAGAGATATGGGAACATATGTATATGTATAACTGATTCACTTTGTTATAAAGCAGAAACTAACACACCATTGTAAAGCAATTATACTTCAATAAAGATGTTTAAAAAAAAAAAGAAACATAAAAATTTCATATCTCATAATGTAGTAGTAAATCCAACTTTCTTTTCACTTTTTTCTTTCTGGCTCTTAATTTTTATTTGTTTTGCAGTTTTGGCTACAGAGTCACATTAGGTCTCCTAACAAATCCAGCTTTATATTCCTAGGACTAAGGTTCATTAAAAAACAAACAAAAACAAAACACTTGAAAAGAAAATTCTATCTCCTGAGAAGCAAGCATACCCTGTTAAATAACCATAGTACCATTTTATGCGGCTAGTAAATAAGAAATTCTAAACAAAGCAATATATACCTCATATCAGAAAGTTTAATTAACAATAATAGAGCAGTTTTTACTAACGATTAGGAATTTGCTTACAGAAGTTTTTCTTAAAGCCTGCATTAATTTCAACCCAAGAAGTTACAATGACTAAACAAAATGAATGGCAATTTAAAATTCTGTGACCAGGAATCTGACCTCAATTATTTTAACATAACTCATTCTCTTTCATAAGCTTATCGTCAGTTTTTGACTAAAATGGAAATTCAAAATTAACCCGCTTTACCTGGTCTTTTCTCACAGCACTTAGTTTAAGCTCTGCCACTGCATCAGCTAACTGCTTTTTCACTCTCTCATTTTCCAAGCGTGCAGTGTGCAGATCTGCCATCGTCTTATCCCGCACATTTACAGCATCGCTAAGTTCTTTAGCCAGAAAGACAGCTTCTTGCCGAGTTGCCTGAACCTGTTCCTCTGCTTTACGAAGTTGCTCCTTGAAGAAAACTGTATCTTCCTGAAGACAGGCAGATAAATATATTTGTAATTAAACCATTCAAGTAAAAAACAGAAGCAGAAACAATATTTATTCCTATTTCAACAGATCTAAAATTTTAAATTAAATATTGCTTTTCTATTCATGACTTAAAGTATGTATGTCTATAAAAAATTTAAGATGTGACTTTGTTTTAGAGACCCCCATATAACAACCCTATGCATCACTACTATCACTTTATACGTGACAAAACTGAAGTACAGGAAGTCAGGCAACATAACCAATGTTTAGCTAAACAGGGACTCGAATGGAAGCTTCTGTCCCCCAGAATCTCTCCAGCTAAAACTACTGACCCTCATTTTTTATGATAAGCAATAAAAATAATTACAAAAACTTCTTTGTAACTCCAAAAATGTTGGTTAAAAAAATGTTACCTATGATCTAACCTAAAACATATCCAATATAATATTAATATACCATTACATATTACTATGAAAACATAGCACACTTTTTAGTTCTAAAAGAAAAATATTGATATGCAAATAGCAAAGATGAGGCCCTGGGAAAATGAAAAATAATTAGCACCTCTTACCAAACCTAGAAGTATCTTTAAAAAGTTAAAATTGCCATGATAGGGCTTCCCTGGTGGCACAGTGGTTAAGAATCTGCCTGCCATTGCAGGGGACACGGGTTCAAGCCCTGATCTGGGAAGATCCCACATGCCGCAGAGCAACTAAGCCTGTGTGCCACAACTACTGAGCCTGTGTGCCTGGAGCCCGTGCTCCGCAACAAGAGAAGCCACCCCAAAAAGAAGCCCACGCACTGCAACGAAGAGTAGCCCTCGCTCGCCGCCAACTAGAGAAAGCCCACGCACAGCAACAAAGACCCAACAAAGCCAAATAAATAAATAAATAATTTTATAAAAAATAAAATAAAAATTGCCATGATAAAATTATTTCCTTTAATATTAAACAGACATTATGAGCTCAATAAATCTAGTTTATTCAACATTCGGATTTTTATCTCCATATTAGAAATAGTGTAAACTCAAAAAGTGCAACCCATTCGCGGTTTTTAAACTGTTAGCTCCTTAGAAGGAAATGTAAATGATTATTTATGTAATGCTGGGGTGAAGAAAATCTTTCTAAGTATAACATTAATAGAGCTAATATATAAATGTTATCAGCTTCTATATGTCAGAAGGGAAAAAAGCAAAAAAGAGAACTAGAAGAAAATTATTTGTAATATATTCCAAAAATGCATAATACTCTGATATAAATAGATGTTCTAATCAATAAGAAATGGAAAAATTTTAAACCAAAAAAGAAAAAAAAACCCGAAAAAGGAAAAATATGGAGAAAGGCATGAACATGAAATTTCTTTAAAATAAACAGCTATTATACATAGAAAAAATATTCAACTAAAATATTCAAATAAAGAAGGTAAAACAAATACCATTCATCCTCTTTCAAGCTAACAAAGACTGAAAAAAAGTAATGCTCTAATATTTGGATGGTTTAGGAAAACTGGCACATTTACAAACATGTGGGCTCATATAATCTATAAGTGGTAACCATTCTTATCAGATTTTTGAAACAATCATCAACATCTTTTAAAAGCACATGGCTTTTGATCTATCAATTTTATTTTCATGAGTTTCTGATTAAAGGGTATGGACATAGGTTTAGTTTTGCAGGGTTAGTTTTGCAGGGATCCAGTAAAATATTAAGATTATGAAAAATTATTAAAAATCAAATGTCTAAATGGGAATTTATTATAAATAAACTATGATATAGCCTCCACACAATGAAAGTCTATGCAACCATTACTAGCAGCAGTATATGTCATACCCTGTTGATACATTAATTTTTTTGAAAGGCAATTTGAAAATAACTGAAAATTTAAACATTCAACCTGGCAATTGCACTTTGAGGAATTTATTCTACAGATTTACACACATGCTTAGATATCTGTACAAGAATGTTTACTGCCATCATGCTTATAATACCTAAGGGCTGTACACTAAAACTAAAAACAATTGAATACTACACAGCTGTTAAATAAAAGGAGAGATACTACTCAGCTGTTTTTTTTTTTTTTGGCCTCGCGGCTTGCAGGATCTTAGTTCCAGGGATTGAACCCAGGACCCCAGCAGTGGAAGCGTGGAGTCTTAACTACTGGATCACCAGGGAATTCCCTACAAAGCTGTTCTAATGAATGAGGAAGATCTGTATGTGTACTCATACTGCAAGATGTCTAGACGTTCCATAAATTTTTTAAAAGTTTTTGTAACACTATATTCTCATATTTGTTAAAATATAAATATCGTATGTACATTCACAGATTTCTAGTAAAATTAAAAATTCTATAATAATATATCTGGGAAATGATATGGGTTACTTTTACCTTGTACCCTCACATACTACTCGAATTTTTTTATAACTACGATTTTTGTATTGCTTTTATAATCTTTTAAAAAGTTTTAACAACCAGGTGTCACTTTCTCCAGGTATTTCTATACCTATGCTTTCCTCACAGAAGTCTTGCTTAATAAGTAGCATCTTATTAAATAACAAATAAATAATCAAACACGCTTTTCACTTTCCCATTTGCATCTGCTATATTCAATACCCTGAAAAGCAATTTGGGTCTTAATCATTAATTCTAAATATCATGCACATCTGATGTTTTAAGTGTTACATTAACTGTACCTGAGTGTATTTATTAGCAAACTACTAAAAACCAAATAATACTCCATCCATAAAAGTTAATGAATAAATCAAGGTAAATCTAAACAATGTAGTATTACACAGCCATTTTTTAAAAAATTAGGAAGATCTCTATGAACTGCTAGGGAATGATTTTCAGTCTATATTGTTCAATGAAAAAAAAGCAAAGTGAAAAGGAGTATAAATAGCATGGCACTTTTAAGAAAGAAGGGGATAGAGAAGGGTGTGTGCGTGCACACACATACACCAAGCTTATTTTTGCAAAAACAAACATAAGAAGAAAAAACTGGAAACTAATGAAAATGTTTACCTATGGGTACAGGTAAGAAAGGAGTTTTTTAGGGAAGAGTATATTTTTTTGTTTCATTTTGACTTGTGAATGATACAACTATTTTACATATTCAAAAAATAAAATTAAAGGAAAATGTTAGGAGAAAACAAAAAAACTGAACTGTATTACAAATTCATAACACAAATATGTTAAAAAAATTAATTCAAGTAACCTCTGAACATGGTACTCTGTACATCCTTAGTGAAACATATTCTAAGATAAAAGACCTGGAAAAGATCTTATTTAGTAGACATACTGTTGGAAGTGGCATTGATATAATAATTCTGAAACTACTGGTATGTATAGCTGGTTAGAAAACATGAATAGATATAATGTTTTGGAGACAAGGGTTCTCACACTGGGAGAAGAGATACATAAATATGTAATGGAGGAAGATAAGGAAGAACCCTAGGAGATACTGAATTTGAACTGGAGATATCAATATAAATTTAAGACTTAAAATGTCTGTCTATTGAAAGTGCAAAGTAGCAAAAGGATCCAGTTCTTGGCTTCAAAATACCCTTCTCTAATGAAAAAAATCAGGCTCTTTGGAGAAATGGGTAATACCAGATCTGGGGCAGAACCTAAAACTGTAATACACAGTTCTACCACAAAACAAGGAAGTATTCAAAGCATTAGGGGGACATATCAGAAAGACACAAGAGCAGGTTTGAGAAGGTTCCCCCCTAGCTAAATATAGGACAATCTAAGTATGAAAAAGAATAATGATGATGTATAACAGGGGTCCCCAACTCCCGGCCACAGACCATTAGCAGTCCAAGGCCTGTCAGGAACCGGGCCACACAGCAGGAGGTGAGCGGCAGGCAAGCGAGCGAAGCTTCATCTGTATTTACAGTCACTCCCCATCGCTCGCATTACCACCTGAGCTCTGCCTCCTGTCAGATCAGCAGCAGCATTAGCTTCTCATAGGAGCGCGAACCCTACTGTGAACTGCGCATGCGAGGGACCTAGGTTGCGTGCTCCTTATGAGAATCTAATGCCTGAGGTGGAGCTGAGGCGGTGATGGTAGCTCTGGGGAGTGGCTGCAAATACAGATTATCATTAGCAGAGAGGTTTGACTGCACAGACACCACAATAAATCAACTGCTTGCAGACTCATATCAAAACCCTATCAGTGCGTGGCAAGTGACAATGAAGCTGCATCTTACAGAGTAGACTGGACATAAGCAACACACTTCGGGTGTTACTGTCTCCCATCACCCCCAGATGGGACCATCTAGCTGCAAGAAAACAAGCTCAGGGCTCCCACTGATTCTGCATTATGGTGAGCTGTATAATTATTTCATTACATATTACAGTGTAATAATAATAGAAATGAAGTGCACAACAAATGTAATGTGCTTGAATCAGCCCAAAACCATCCCACCCCCACCCCACGGAGGAAAAACTGTCTTCCATGAAACCGGTCCCTGGTGCCAAAAAGGTTGGGGACCGCTGATGTACAATATACTGAACAAAAAAGAATCAGAGTCTATAGTGATATAAAAAACGGGGAGAGGGCAACAGGGAACCACCTCATTATAATAAAAGAATACCTACTAATAAACATAAAAGGAATGACAGAATTTTTTAAATCACCATTTTGCAATCATTAATTTAATAACTGAGGCAGGTAAGGATCATCAAGGGATAAAAAACACTGGGTCAAAGAGTATTGGGGAGTAGGATGTTCACATGATCTCGAAGTATTACCCCACAGATTACTCAATAATCACAAAGAGAGAAAGGCACCAATATATGGAGAGACAACCAGACATAACTTTAAACACATGATTAAACCTAATAATATCAGCAAGAATGGAATTGATATTACATGACTTTTGATGTGATTGCACCAGAATATACAAAACATCATCTACGCCTTTTCTTGCCAAAAATCTTTGACCTGAATCTAGTCATGAGGAAACAGACAAATCTAGATTATGGAATATTCTCTCAGACAAGCCTGAATTCTTAAAAAATATCAATGTCATAAAAGACAAATGGTACAGGGACACTGTTCTAGATCAGAGCAGACCAAGAACACAACAATAATCATTAATGTGTGATCTCTGACTACCGGGGATCAAGCAATTTTAAAGGTTATACAGGGCTTCCCTGGTGGCACAGTGGTTAAGAATCCGCCTGCCAATGCAGGGGACAAGGGTTCAAGCCCTGGTCCGGGAAGATCCCACATGCCGCAGAGCAACTAAGCCCGTGCGCCACAACTACTGAGACTGTGCTCTAGAGCCCACGAGCCACAACTACTGAGCCCGCATGCCACAACTACTGAAGCTCGTGTGCCTAGAGCCCGTGCTCCACAACGAGAGAAGCCACCGCAATGAGAAGCCTGCGCACCGCAACGAAGAGTAGCCCCCTCTCGCCGCAACTAGAGAAAGCCCACACGCAGCAACGGAGACCCAATACAGCCAAAAATAAATAAATAAAATAAATAAATTTATAAAAAAAAAAAAAAGGTTATACAAAAATACATGTAGGGCAATTTGAATGTGGACTAAAACTATATACGAGCATGAATATTATCATATCAATATAAAATTCCTTAGATGTCATAATGGTATTACGGTTATACAGAAGAATGTACTTGTTAATAAGAGAGACATGCTAAAGTATTTAGGGTGAAATGTCATAATGCCTGCAACTGACTTTCAAATGGCTGGGGTGGGGAGGAGAAGGCATATAAATGGGGGAGATAAAGATAGCAAAATATTTAAGGATATATATGTATTCATTTTTCTGTTCTTTCAACTCTTCTGTAAGTTTGAACTTTTTCCAAAAAAGAAGCTGGGGGAGGAAAGATTAAAATTAAAAACGACCATACTGTATACGTTTAATAGAGATAATATTTTACAATCTTCAAATACATTATTGCAGAAGTACTTACCTTAGTTGAGGCTGTAAGCAAGAAAGCCCTTTGTAGATTCTCCTTTTCAGCCAAACAGAACTGCAGTCTGCTAATCTCTTCTTTGAAATGAGTAATCATGTTTTCTTTGTTCCCATCTAAATTCTTTAAAGTCTGGACCTCTGACACAAGCTTGGTATTTTCTATTTCTGTATTCTTCAAATGTACCTGAAACAGTGCTTGAAAATGTCAAGAATATTCTTTCTAACTCTATAACCTAAGTTACTCAAAGTTTAAAATATTACTATTTATCTTTAACCCAAATATGATCCAAGAGAAGGGAAGACTCACTAGACGAGAAGTCAGGAGACCCAAATTCTGCCAAATGACTAGCCAAGTACGTGGGAGCAGAACACAGCTTTTCTGAGTTTTGTTGTTGCTGTTGTGTTAGTTTTCCGAAGAGATTAATTCTAAGGTCTAACACTACCTGATCTCTGAAGTCATTTCCTTTGATGATTTTAAGTTAGTTCTCTTTAAAATTACAAATGAACTTAGTTGTTCTTTTGCGGAAACATTATGTTACAGGCATATTCATATATAAAGGCATGACCAGATTCTGGAAAACTAAAGGAATACATTCAAGAACATCTTAAGCAATTCAATTTTTTGCTTATGAAAAAATACTACGTCATTTACTTCCTGTGTGCCTAAAAATATATTTGTTGATTAATTAACCCAACTATATTGATTTTTCCAGGAACTTTGGCTGCTGTTCATAGCATATATACAAATCAAATTCCATAACTGAAATTATAAAGAGTACAAGTACCTGGTTTCCACTTTAAAGAGTATCTTGCTTTGGTTAAGAGCATCAAAGAGAAATGAATTAACATACTTCTTGCACTTTACTCTTTAAATGTATGGAATGCTGAAGACTAATTCCTGTTCACAAGGATAGAATATAACTCCAGATAATCTAAAGGCATCAGCAGCCAAGACCTTTGCAGCATCACTTTAAAAACACTACCCAATTTTCATAATCATCAGCTCATGAAAGCATTTTTTACCAATCCCTCTAAATTCTGTTAGGCCAGGGATGGGTCACATGATCCAACAGGGGTTACAGGTGAGAGGCAAAGGAAACTATTTGGTTACTCATGAGAACAATTTGAAAGGGAAAGTATGTTTCTGAGATTAACAGTATAGTAGGTCTTATCACACTCGGTAAGTGGAATCTCCTTGCCAAAAAAACACGAAACAAAAATCCCTAGGGAAGTTTTACTTCCAATTTTCGGGATACATGCATATAAATGAAATACTGTTCAGGACACTGGGAGGTTGGGAGAGAGTGTATTCAAATGGAAATTTCAGAGTCACTTTGATCCCAACTGCTAATTCTTACAGAAAACAGGAGATATTAGCACACTGTAAAAGAATAAACCCCCAAGATACCTCGTTCTTTCCCTTCCTCCCTCCCAAGTCTTATGCAAAGGACTCGTCATTCAGGTGTACAACAGAGACACACAAAATCTTTGCAGAAAGTAAGAAAAAAGGAATATAAGGAATAAATAATTTAGAGCAGTAAAAGAAAAATAAATTCTGGATTTACCCTAAAATGTACTTGTCAACCCTCTACAAAACATTGGAAGTACTGTTTCTCAGGATAGAAGAAAGAAAAGAAAGGCAGGATGGAAAGGTGACAGCTTCAGGGAAAAGTTTTCCTCTTTCCAAAATAAGTCATTCTAATTATCATTACACCTCTCAAGCATCAAACCAGGTAAGTAAAGTAAGTAAACGAGGTCCTGGTTTACTTAGGACCTTCCTAAACCCTTCCCGATACTAACTAGTATACCTTCAGAATTCATTTTATTTAACTTATTATTGAATTAAAATGACTGAAAACATAGACATTCTATTTACCTAATTATCTCCCACTGTTCTAACAGGGAAACAACATGGAAAGTACTTAATTATCCACAGAGAAATAATGCCCAGGCCTTTTCCTGGCACAAAACTGAAACATTATCACTGAAATTCATAGTAACATTAAATAAAAAATTATTACAGATGCAAAATCTTCATTTAGTTAAAAAATCCTTTATAACTTTAAAAAACTGCATTTGGAAGTAGTTTGCAAAACAAACAAAAACAAAACAAAGACACTGTATCCAACTGTATCAATTCTTTCTCTAGATATCTGTATTACTTCCTTTTTTCACAAAATCTTGTTCAAAAACCAAACATTATACCTGGGCACTTTTCCTTAAGAGTCAAATCATAAAATCATCCACCAGTGAGTCTTCACTATTTTCCTTCCTATTCTGGGGGAGACACACACACACACACTCACGCTCTGGGGATGGTTGTTCCAAGAAACAGAATGGGTATAACCCATGACATGCAAATGTTCCTATCTATGCTCTGCAATGAGGTGCACAGTGGACTCAAATTTTTTTATTTTAAAGGCAAAAAATTTTAAAGACTAAAAAAAAATTAACCACCCCCCAAAATAAGAAGGAAATTACTGTAGCTTTGTGGTACAGTTTGAAATAAGGGAGCATGACACCTCCAGCTTTGTTCTCCTCAAGATTGTTTTGGCTATTCAGGGTCTGTTGTGTTTCCATACAGATTTTAGACTTATTTGTTCTAGTTCTGTGAAAAACACCATAGATATTTTAATAGGGATGCACTGAATCTGTAGATTGCCTTGGGTAGTATGGTCATTTTAACAACGTATATTCTTCCAATACATAAGCACAGCATATCTTTCCATTTGTTTGTGTCATCTTCAATTTCTTTCATCAATGTCTCATAGTTTTCCCACTACAGGGCTTTTAACGCCTTAGATTTTTTCCTATTTTATTCTTTTTGATTGTAAATGGGATTGTTTTCTTAATTTCTCTTTCCGAGAGTTTGTTGTTAGTATATAGAAATGCAACAGATTTCCGTATATTAATTTTGTACCTTGCAACTTAACCAAACTCATTGAGAAATAGTAGTTTTTTGGTGGCATCTTTAGGATTTTCTGTATATAGTATCATGTCATCTGCAAACAGTGACAGTTCTACTACTTCCTTTCCAATTTGGATTCCTTTTCTTTCTTTTTCTTGTCTGACTGCTGTGACTAGGACTTCCAATACTATGTGGAATAAACGTAGTCAGAGTGGGCATCCTTGTCTTGTTCCCGATCTTAGAGGAAGTGCTTTCAAGCTTTTCACCATTGAGTATGTTAACGATGTTAGCTGTGGGCTTGTCATATATGGCTTTTATTATGTTGAGGTATGTTCTCTCTATACCCACTTGAGGTTTTATCACAAATGAATGCTGAATTTTGTCAAAAGCTTTTTCTGCATCTACTGAGATGATCATATGATCTTTATCCTTCAATTTTTTAATGCAGTATATATCACATTAACTATACTTTGTATACTACAAAGCTACAGTAATCAAAACAGTATGGTACTGCACAAAAACAGACACATAGGACTTCCCTGGTGGTCCAGTAGTTAAGACTCCAGCTTCCACTGCAGGGAGCATGGGTTCGATTCCTGGTCAGGGAAATAAGATCCCGCATGCCTCGAGGCACACCACTCCCCCCCCCGAAAAAAAAAAACTTTGGGACTTCCCTGGTGGTACAGTGGTTAAGAATCCCCCTGCCAATGCAGGGGACACGGGTTCGATCCCTGGTCCGGGAAGATCCCACATGCCGCGGAGCAACTGAGCCCGTGCACCACAACTACTGAGCCTGTGGTCTAGAGCCCGCGTGCCACAACTACTGAAGCCCTCGCACCTAGAGCCTGTGCTCCGCAACAAGAGAAGCCACCGCAATGAGAAGCCCGCACACCGCAACGAAGACCCAAAGCAGCCAAAAATTAAAAAAAAAAAAAAAAAAGACAGACACATAGATCAATGGAACAGAACAGAAAGCCCAGAAATGAACCCACACTTATAAAAGCAATTTATCTATGACAAAGGAGGCAAGAATATTACAACAGGGAAAAGACAACCTCTTCAATAAATGGTATTGGGAAAACTGGACAGCTACATGCAAAATCATCAAACTGAACTACTTTCTCACACCATATATAAACTCAAAATGGATTAAAGACTTAAATGTAAAACCTGAAACCATAAAACTTCTAGAAGAAAACATAGGCAGTATGCTTTTTGACATCAGTCTTAGCAATATTTTTTTGGATGTGTCTCCTCAGGCAAGGGAATCAAAAGCAAAAATAAAACAAATGGGACTACATCAATCTAAAAAGCTTTTGCCCAGCAAAAGAAACTGTCAACAAAATGAAAAGGCCACCTACTGAATGGGAGAAGATATTTGCAAGTGATATATCCAACCAACATGGAGTTAATATCTAAAATATACAAAGAACTCATACGACTCAACATCAAAAACACAAGTCCAATTAAAAAATGGGCAGAGAACTTGAACAGACATTTCTCCAAAGAAGACATACAGATGATCAACAGGCAAATGAAAAGGTGTTCAACATCACTAATCATCAGGAAAATAGAAATCAAATACCACCTCAATGAGATATCACCTCACACCTGTCAGAATGGCTACTATCAAAAAGACAACAAATAACAAGTGTTGGCAAGAATGTGGAGAAAAGGGAACCCCCCTGCACTGTTAGTGGGAATGTAAATTGGTGCAGTCACTATGGAAAACTGTATGGAGGTTCCTCAAAAATTTAAAAATAGGGACTTCCCTGATGGTCCAGTGGTTAAGACTCTGTGCTCACAATGCAGGGGGCACAGGGTCGATCCCTGGTTGGGGAACTAAGATGCCGCACAGTGCGACCTTAAAAAAAAAAAAAAAGTTAAAAATAGAACCATATGATCCAGCAATTCCATTCCTGGGTATTTCTCTGAAGAAAACAAAACACTAATTTGAGAAGCTATAAGCACCCCTGTGTTGCAGCATTACCTACAATAGCCAAGATATGGAAGCAACCTAAGTGCCCATCAATTTTTTTTTAAATTAGAGTATAGTTGCTTTACAATATTGTGTTAGTTTATATTGTACAGCAAAGTGAATCAGCTATATGTATACAATTATCCCCTCTTTTTTGGATTTCCTTCTCATTTAGGTCACCACAGAGCACTGAGTTCCCTGTGCTATACAGTAGGTTCTCATTAGTTATCTATTTTATACATAGTGTCAATAGTGTATATATGTCAATCCCCATCTCCCAATTCATCCCGCCTCGTGCCCATCAATAGATGAATGGATAAAGGAGACGTGGTGTGTACATACATACACATAAACACACACACACACACACACACACACACACACACTGGACTATTACTCAGCCATAAAAAAGAAAAACCTTGCCATCTGCAACAACATGGACAGACCTAGACGGTATTATGCTAAGCGAAATAAGTCAAAGATAAATATATTATTTCACTTACATGTGGAATCTAAAAAACAAAACAAATGAACAAACATAAAAAAGAAACAGAGTCATAGATGAAGAGAACAAACAAGTGGTTGCTGGATTGCAGGGGGAGGATGAGAGAAACAGGTGAGGAAGATTAAGAGGTACAAATTTCCAGTTACAAAATAAAATCAGTCACAGGTATGAAGTGTACAGCATGGGGAATATAGTCAATAATTATGTAATACCTTTGTATAGTGACAGGTGGTAACTAGGCTTACTGTGGTGATCATTTTGAAATGTATAGAAATATCAAATCACTATGCTGTGCACCAGAAACTAAATTCAGTTATGTGTAGGTCAATTAAACTTCGCAAACAAACTCGTGAAAAAAGAGATCAGATTTGTGGTTACCTGAGGCAGAGGGTGGAATTATGAAAGTAATCAAAAGGTACAAACTTCCAGTTCCAAGATAAGTAAGTACTAGGGATGTAATGTACAGCATGATAACTAAAATTAACACTGCCATATGTTATATATTGATATGAAAGTTATTAAGAGAGTAAATCCTTAGAGTTCTCATTACAAGGAAAAAAAATCTTTTAGTTTATATCTATATGAGATGATGAATGTTCACTAAACTTACTGTGGTCATCATTCCATGACATACACAAGTCAAATCATTATACTGTACACTGTAAACTTACACAGTGCTACATGTCAATTATATCTCAACAAAAATGGAAGAAAAAAGAGGTGATCCTCAGAACAGATTTGGAATTTCATACTTGGGTACCCAATGTTGGTATCTAGCTTATCAATGTATATAAATAAATGAATAGTTGTTTTTTAAAGAGAAGGAGGAAAAAACCCACTGGTAATACAATAAATCATATTTTAGTTTCTTAGTGCAAATTGAGACTCTCAAATACTGAATATATGCAGAGTTTTATGTTTTATCTTTAATATATACCATATTATCAATATATAAATGAGTACTGTCCTTTTCTAATCTAATAAAGAGATTGAATCTATCCAAATAATACTGACTTAGCTCAGACTGTTCTTGAAATTCCTCATCTGGAACTTCCTTCAGGAACTGCTATGAGCCACTTAAAATAAGTAAGTCCCAATACGCATCCACAACATTATTGACAACTAAAGCTCAGTACCCTACTTCAGAGTCACTTAAAAAGGAAAGGAGGAAAAACTTCAAAAGGTGAAGATTTGTCAACAGGATCTTTTTTAAAATGACAGTCTCTGAAGATTATTCCAAAAGGCAAACTCCAAAAACATGATCATCACTGAAGTAAATTAATGCTCTCCTTAAGGTTTATATATTCTTAAAAGGGGAAAATAATTAGTTGCACAAATTCTGATAAACAGGTATCTTGTTACCATTACAATTCTTTGACTTATTATACATTACCTGCTAAGTATCTAAAACACCAGCAATTTAATTCCCTGAAAACTAACTTTTAGGGACTATACACAATGAGGTAGCTTTAAAATACACTCCCAAAACCTTTGATTCTCCTCTCTTAAAGAAGTGGAGCCTAATTCCCTTCTCCTGTGTATCAGCTGGAGTGACTTGCTTCTAATTAACAAGATAAAGAAGAAGCATCAGCGTACAACTTGGAGACCAGGTCATAAAATGCACTGACTTCCTCCTTGCTCTCTCTTGTATAGCTCACTCTGAGGGAAGCTGGCTGCCATATTGTGAGAACATTCAAGCAGCCACTGAAGAGGCAACATTCCAAGAAACTGAAGAGCCTCCTGCCAAAAGTCATGTGAGTGAGCCACTTTGACAGCAGATTCTCTAGTTCTAATTGAGCCTTAAGCTAACTGCAGCCCTTGCCAACATCCTGACTGCAACTACACAAGAGACCCTAAGCAAGAATCACTCAGCTAAGCTGCTCCCAAATTCCTGACCACTAAGTTTTAGGGTAACATGTTACACAGCAAAAGGTAACTAATAAAAATGTAAAGAATAAATTACCTTATAAAGTTCCTTCTCATCCTTTTCTGTCTTCAATTGACATTCAAGCTGTTCTCTTTCATATTGTGCCTTTCTGAGTTTGTCCTTTAAACTGAGTTAAAGTCAAATAACATTAACAATAACTTTTAACATAAGTCAAAAACAACTTTCTTAAAACAGTTTTAAAACACGAAGATACTTTTTTAAAGCATCGGGAATACCTGTCTAATTCAGTTTCTTTTTCAATAGCTTTATGTGTGACTGACACAATATCTTCCTCAAGCTGGAGGGCTTTGGATGTAGCATCATTGTATCTCTTCTTAAATTCTTCATTTTCCATTTTTAAACTTTGTGAGACTTCAAAAAGAACCTGAGAAACAATAACAAAATATTCTGAGAAACACAGAAACATAATTAGAAAACAAATTTGTATATCTCTAAGAAATCTATTTATGCTTAAAAGTTTAATCCCACATTTGTCCCCTCCAAAGTTTATAAGACTAAAAACTAAACCTGAAATGGTAACATACATTAAACTTTTCAAATACTAAATTAAACAATTATTAACTTTTTTCCAGGACTTTTCACACACTGTTTGCTGACTTCACAAACTTCTCCACCAGAGGGCAGGCAACTGAAGTGAGGAAAAAATTTAAAAATTAGTCACTTTGCTTTTTACATCTCGCTTTCCAATGTTACCCCAATGACAAAACAGGTTTCATGATACTAAACAAAGTTAACACCAACTTCTTCTAGCATAAATCACTAAGTGCCACTGATAATTATACCAAAGCACTAAGTTAAGATATATGCCTAAAGCCATGTTCCTAAAGCTCCTGTCACTGTGATTCAAGAGGCCGGAACAAATATTTAAAGACACTGAAATGAATATGAAAGAGGTAGTAAATGTGATGAATTTCATTTTAAAATAGAATAGTCTACTTTAAAGATAATTTAAAATTTTTTATCACATCAATTAAGACAATTAAGTAACTTATGAGAATCTGATCAAGCCTCTCCCTAAGCCTGTTTTATAATTTGTAAAATGGAGATAATAAGCCCTTTTCTGCCTCGTTTATAAAATTATGAGAACCAAATGTAACAGTGCATTTGGAGGTTTCCACATACTTACGGGAAACTATATAATCAAAAGAACTGATAAATTAAGACAAACTGTGTTTGTTAAAAAAATAATTTTAAAATTTAAAAATTTTAAAAGTCCCGGGTGGTACTCATGAAAGTACCACCCGGGACTTCCCCGGCGGTCCAGTGGTTAAGACTCCGTGCTTCTGCCTTCCCCGGTGGCGCAGTGGTTAAGAATCCCCCTGCCAATGCAGAGGACACGGGTTCGAGCCCTGGTCTGGGAAGATCCCACATGCCATGGAGCAACTAAGCCCGTTCGCCTCAACTACTGAGCCTGCGCTCTAGAGCCCGTACTCCGCAAGAAGAGAAGCCACCACAATGAGAAGTCCACACACTGCGATGAAGACTAGCCCCCGCTCACTGCAACTAGAGAAAACCAGAGCGCAGCAACGAAGACCCAACGCGGCCATAAATAAATAAAGACTCCGCGCTTCCACTGCAGGGAGCACGGGTTCGATCCCTGGTCAGGGAACTAGGATCCTGCATGCCCTGTGGCACAGCCAAAAAAAAAAAAAACAGTACCACCCATCAACCCAGCAACGAAAACTAAAGAAAATCACCATTCTGCCAATTTAAATGTATCAAATGTTACAAAGTATTTATAAGCCACTTTGATTTTCATAAAGTAACAGCCAAATTTTTTACTTATAGGTAGAATATCACTTTAAATATCTTGCTAGAATATGAAAATTACTAAACTGCATCTACGAACAACATAATTCATTAAGAAGCTTATCACAATAGAGGTCAGATACACTCTATTGGTTTTATTTTTGCTCAAAACAACTGTTTGCCTTACTGAATTTGCAACATAAACCAGACTGTTATGCAAAACTAAATGCTTTTGATTTTAATTCTACACAACACCAGAGAAAGCAGGTGATATTTACTCCCTCTGCCATAATTGTTGTCACTATCCAATGATCCTTTAATATTTGACACATTTTCAGTATTTGTCTTGCTGATTTATAAGGACAGTCAGAGAGGTTTCTAAATAGTTTTTTACTTTTTTTTTTTAATTTTTATTTTTACCAAATGCTCTCTTGGTACTGTGAATAGGCTACAGATTTAATCCAGGTATTTCTTCCTAGGAAAAAGATTAGATTGCCCAGAGGCAAAAACTAGTTTCTGATTCTGCAATTAATGAAGTTCTATAGTAGGTAAATAGCATTCTAAAGAAAATGTATAGGAGAATAACTAGAAAAGATTCATAAGCAACTAAACACAAAACATAAACTAACTGCTTTATCTATGAGTCAGTAAACCCTATAGTGAGTCACAAATTAATTCTAACTATACTTGAGAGTCTCGGAATCTTTTCTTGGTACCTATAAAAGCAACCAATAGCTTCTCAGCATCCAAGCCCACTGCAAAAGGCATGAAAATACTAAAGTGGGGATTATTCTTCAGGCCTGTAGCACTCATGTCTGAGTGAAGGATAACCATCTTCAATGTGTCTAGTTTTCCTTAGCATGAAAATGACATCAAAGCCCTTAGTGTACATACAAATAACTAAGAACCATGTTTTCTTTAAAAAAATAATAATAACATTTTTAAAACAGTAAAATCTACAACACAGTCTTTGAAAAACACTTGAAATTTGGAATAAATATTCATTTGGTCAGTATTTGCAAGCTATGTCAAAAGGGCACCATAATTCTAATATTAAAACAGAGAAAAACTTAAAGAGATGAGTAAGTCAGCTACACTGTGCACCAAGATAAGAACAGTAACAAAAGTGGGGGCAAAAGGAGATTAAGAGATTTGGGCATTTCAGATTCATGCAGCAGACTTCGCCCCCTCCTCCTAAATTGAAGGATCACATCACCATGACCCACTATTACCAACTCCCCCAAGTCATAACCCTCAAATATGAACCAGATAAAAAGACTGTGAATCATCTATGGGGCTAAACATGCACTAAAAATATCTTAACAACACATTTATTCCTATGTTAAATAAAGACAAAATTAACTCTGACTGCAAATGAATATATGTAAAGAAACCAGACAATTATCTAGAAAAAAGTATGATGATATTCTGGATTCAAACATATACAGCAATAAAATTTAGTAAATTAGTACCTGAATACTCTAAATGGCAAATCATTGGCAAAAGGATTATGTCATTTATGGAAATTGGTAATAGATTTTAAAATAAATCTTACTCATTTGAGGTAATCTGGCTTTTCTCAAACACTGTGCTTCTTGAAATCAACTATAATACCAAGCTATGTAGATAGTTATAGAAAATATAAATATATCTTCTCTGGTTCCTAGAAATACACCAAACAAAAATATAACTGACAACAACGTACTATAATAAACTATCTTCATGGCATTAAAATAATGTGCTAAAAGGCAAAATAAATAAATAACAATAATAACTAGGGAATTAACTGTTTCATTAACATTGCTCCCATAAAAACAACCTGTTTAAGTTTCAGTTAGTTTTTTTTTAAATATTTATTTATTTATTTGGTTGCATCGGGTCTTAGTTGCAGCAGGTGGGCTCCTTTGTTGCAGCTCGCCAGCTCCTTAGTTGTGGCATGCGAACTCTTACTTGCAGCACGCATGTGAGACCTAGTTCCCGGAAAAGGGATCGAACCCAGGCCCCCTGCGTTGGGAGCACCGAGTCTAAACCACTGCGCCACCTGGGAAGTCCCTCGGTTACAGTTTTTGTTTGTTTTTTATTTGTAAACTAACCTGATAGAAACCATAACTTACTTTAGCATATTTCAATTTGCAGTACTTTAGGTCTCTGAATTTAAACAACAAATATTCATACAACCTCTTCGGTAATAAACTTCAAATTTATCTTAAGAAAACCTTATACTTTTATTCAAACAACAACGGCAAAAAATTGCACCAAGAACATTTCCATGAAGGGACTTCCCTTGTGGCCCAGTGGGTAAAACTCCGCATTCCCAATGCCGGGAGCCTGGGTTTGATCCCTGGTTGGGGAACTAGATCCCGCATGCATGCTGCAACTAAGAGCATGCATGCCACAACTAAGACCCGGCTCAGCCAAAATAAATAAATTTTTAAAAAAGAAAAAAAAGAAAATTTCCATGGAGAATATTGTCCATATTCCAAGAGAGCAAAGTTTAAATACAATAAAATGTAATAAGAGCCACTTCTACTATCAAAAGTCTGCTATGAGCAAATACACTTAAATTCTACCTTTGTGAAACCATAAACAAAACGAAAAGACAGGACTTCCCTGGTGGTCCAGTGGTTAAGAATCCACCTTCCAATTCAGGGGACGCGGGTTCGACCCCTGGTCGGGGAACTAAAATCCCACACGCCATGGGGCCACTAAGCCCGCACGCCATAACTAGAGACTACAGAAGCCTGCACACCATGACTAGAGAAGCCCATGCGCCACAACTAGAGAAGCCCGCACACCGCAATGAAGAGCCCGCACACCTCAATGAAGACCCAGCACACGCACACACATACACAAAAAAACAAAACACGAAAAGGCAACCCATAGAATGGGAAAAAATATTTGCAAACGATGCAACCGACAAGGGATTAATCTCCAAAATATACAAACAGCTCATGCAGCTCAGTATCAAAAAAAACAACCAAATCAAAAACTGGGCAGGGAATTCCCTGGTGGTCCAGTGGTTAGGACTCCATCCTTTCACTGCCAAGGGTCCAGGTTTGATCCCTGTTCAAGGAACTAAGATCCTACAAGCCAAGCTGCACGGCCAAAAAAAAGACAGAAGACCTTAATAGACATTTCTCCAAAGAAGACATACAGATGGCCAAAAAGCACATGAAAAGATGCTCAACATCACTAATTATTAGAGAAATGCATATCAAAACTACAGTGAGGTATCACCTCACATCAGTCAGAATGGCCATCATCAAAAAGTCTACAAATAACAAATGCTGGAGAGGGTGTGGAGAAAAGGGAACCCTCCTACACTGCTGGTGGGAATGTAAACTCGTACAGCCACTATGAAGAACAGTATGGGGGGTTCCTTAAAAAACTGAAAATAGAACTACCATATGATCCAGCAATCCCATTCCGGGGCATATATCTAGAGAAAACCATAATTCGAAAAGATACATGCACCCCAATGTTCAATGCAGCACTATTTACAATAGCTAAGACATGGAAGCAACCTAAATGTCCACTAATGGAGGAATGGATAAAGAAGATGTGGTATATATATACACACACACATACATACATACAATGGAATATTACTCAGCCATAAAAAAGAATGAAATAATGACATTTGCAGCAACATAGACAGACTTAGAGATTATCATACTAAGTGAAGTCAGAAAAAGAAAAATATTATATAATATCACTTATATGTGGAACCTAAAAAAATGACACAAATGAACTTATTTACAAAACAGAAACAGACTCACAGACTTCAGAAACAAACTTATGGGGACATCCCAGGTGGCACAGTGGTTAAGAATCCGCCTGCCAATGCAGGGGGCACGGGT